>NC_079501.1:56977553-57287017 GCF_030052815.1 Hevea brasiliensis | reverse complement strand
TCTGAGATATCAGACAAGGTCGAAGACGGAAGAGGAAGTGAACACCACCAGATTCAGCCAAACGGCTTCTACCTCCAAACCCAGAATCACCTCCTCACCCCCGGTAGCCTCACTGCCAGTAACGGTTATCCGAACTCCGCCTCAGCTCCCCGACACCAATACTCACGCTGTCCCATGGAATTATAATTTCCAAGTTTTCACTCAGGGAGCGTCAAGCAGTACATCCGCTCCTAGTCTTGCCTCACCTCCGACACCACCAAAACCATGTTTCGCTCCTCACGAGCATTTCAGAATGACTTATGCTGGACCTACCAGCAACATTACTCCCCAAACTAGTCCTCAGCCCGTTATCGCAACAAAGCCCTCTCCACCTGAGCAAGAAGTCGAGTTTATAACTCGAAGTGGGAGGTGTTACGGAAACGAAGAAAGAGAAAAGAGGAAAGGGAAAGTAAAAATGGGAGAGTCATCAAGAAATACAGAAGAGGAGGTTGAGAAAGCAGGGGAAGTAGACCTGGCTCAACATAAGGAAGAGGAAGAACTGCTGCTCCAAATAATGAAACAGAGCGAGTATGATGTGGTGGAGCAGTTGAGAAAAACACCCGCCCGAATTTCACTGTTATCACTAATCCTGAGCTTGGAAGTCCACCGACAAGCCTTACAAAGAATCCTGGATCAAGCCTTTGTAAACCCCGACATTACTCCGGGGCAGTTTGAGAAGATAGTAGAACAAATCCAGGCATCCAGCTTTGTAGCCTTTTCTGAAGAGGAGGTAGACCCCGCAGGCTTAGGGCACAATAAAGCTCTACATGTAACTGTGAAGTGTAAGGGTTGTATAGTGGCCAAGGTCCTCATCGATAACGGATCAACCCTCAATGTACTGCCTAGCTCTACCTTAGCCAGGCTGCTGGTCGACCAATCGTATATACGTCAGAGTGCAATGGTGGTAAGAGCCTTTGACGGTACCAAGAGAGAGGTGCTGGGAGACATTGACTTGCCAATCCAAGTCGGTGCATGTACTTTCAACGTCACGTTTCAGGTGATGAACATTGAGCCGGCTTACACTATGCTGTTGGGAAGGCCATGGATCCATTCTGCGAATGCTGTTCCTTCAACTTTGCACCAGAAAATAAAATACATTAAGGACGGCAAAATTATCACTGTAAGGGGTGAAGAGGCCATATTGGTCACCAAGCCGCAATCACTTCCTTATGTGGAAGCGGCCGAGGAGTCATTGGAGAGTTCTTTCCAGGCCCTTGAATTGCAAGATACCGGAAAGGAGGGGGCTATGGCTATGGTGGCCAAAGTGATGTCGAGAAACGGGTATCAAGAGGGGAAAGGCTTGGGCACCACTGCATGAAGGAATCGTGGAACCCAGACCGGCTATTCCGAAAATAGGCCGTTGTGGTGTGGGATATGAGGAGGAGGCCCTCGTGGATGGGCGATTCTGGATGAGGAAAATACTTCGGGATCAGAGGTTTGACCAGAAGATGGGAAAGATGAAAGTAGTCCGAGAATCACGGAGATCTTCACTAAGCTGGTCATTCAACATCCGCAAAATACGTAAGAATCACCCGATGATCCATCCATAGATGTCATCCAACTGGACTCCTTGTATGAGGCCCTAGTCTCGCCAATGGTCGAGGCGGGAGGCTGGACAAGCTGGACAACAGAGGATATCCTGTACTCAATTTGAGTAAAGTACCTCTGGTTATCTACACTTGATCATTTTGTCCATGGTGACAAGTGTAATACTGTAAATGGACCTTTTCTTATGGCATTAATATTAATGAATTGATAGCGCATTTTAAATCCAATACTCTCTTTCTTTCCTCTTTAATTCCATCCTTATAACACGTTCTATTCTTTATTCATTCAGGACTATTCATCAATTAACACCTAATAATCCAATAGACTCAGAAATTCCTCTGGTTAATTTTGAAATCCCCATAACTGCCATTACTTCAAGTGATTCTGAGGAAGACCTTACACAAGAAGACAGTGAAAAGGGCAGGCCCTCCTCGTGCCTTGTGGAGACAAGCAGCGCCGCAGTAAACTTAGGCACGGAAGAAGTAAAAAGGGAACTTAAGGTAGTGGAAAGTGAAGAATTAGGAGATATGATCAGTCTGCTTAAAGAATTCCTCGATGTATTTTCCTGGAGCTATGATGATATGGTGGGTTTGGACCCTCAGATAGTAACGCACAAAATTCCCTTAATTCCAGGAACGATTCCGGTGAAGCAGAAACTAAGGAGAATGAATCCCGACACACTGCTCAAGGTTCGAGATGAAGTCAAGAAACAGTATGACGCCGGGTTCTTGGAAGTAGTCAAATATCCCCAATGGGTGGCTAACGTCGTCCCGGTAATGAAGAAGGACGGGAGAGTCAGGGTGTGCGTTGACTACAGGGATCTTAATAAAGCTAGCTTGAAAGACGATTTCCCTCTCCCCCACATTGATGTGTTAGTTGACAATGCTGCGGGATTGGGCAGGTGTTCGTGTATTGATGGGGCATCAGGGTACAATCAGATCCCAATGGATGAGGAAGACAAGGATAAAACTGCTTTCATCACTCAATGGGGAGTATTTTGCTATCGGGTCATGCCCTTCGGGTTGAAGAATGCCGGGGCTACTTACCAGCGCGCAATGGTCACATTATTCCACGATATGATGCATAAAGAAGTGGAGGTGTACGTGGATGATATGATCATTAAATCCAGGGGAGAAGAGAGCCACGTTCAGGTGATGAGGAGGGTATTCGAAAGGCTCAGGAAATACCAGTTGAAACTGAACCCTGCCAAATGCATATTCGGAGCTAGATCAGGAAAGTTGTTGGGATTCATAGTAAGCGAGAAAGGGATAGAAGTAGATCCAGACAAAGTTCGAGCTATTCAAGAAATGCCATCCCCAAAAACAGAAAGGGAGGTGCGCAGTTTTTTGGGAAAGTTGAACTACATTTCGAGATTTATTTCTAATCTCACTGCCAAAGTTGAGCCTATTTTCAGACTACTCCGGAAGAACAACCCTACCCAATGGGATTCAGTTTGTCAAGCGGCTTTCGAGACAATCAAGCAGTATCTGTCAAATCCACCAGTATTGGTCCCACCTGTGGCGGGCAGGCCTTTGATCCTGTATATGGCAGTCCAGCAGAACTCGATGGGATGTGTTTTGGGACAACATGATGATACCGGCCGAAAAGAGAGGGCCATTTATTACCTGAGCAAGAAGTTCAATGATTGTGAATCAAGGTACTCTTTCTTAGAAAAGACTTGCTGCGCGTTAGCCTGGACAGCAAATCGCCTCAAGCACTACATGTTGAATCACAAGACATGGCTCATCTCCAGGATGGATCCTATCAGATATGTATTCGAAAGCCCATTCGTGCCAGGAAGGATAGCCAAGTGGCAGGTTATACTCTCCTAGTACGACATAGTCTACGTGACCCGGAAAGCGGTAAAAGGTAGCGTGATTGCTGACCTCCTAGCAGAAAATCCTATCCAGGATTATGAAGCTCTGGATTTTGAGTTCCCTGATGAGCATATTAATGAAGTAGACTGCGAAGAAGAGGGACCAGCCAATGTATGGGAAATGTATTTCGACGGAGCTGTCAATTTGTCCGGTAATGGAATTGGAGCTGTATTGGTATCCCCGGATGGAAAACATTTTCCGATAGCTGTCAAGTTGAGGTTTGATTGTACCAACAATGTCACAGAATATGAAGCTTGTGTAATGGGTCTACAAGCTGCTATCGAGATGAAAATCAGAAAGTTGGAGGTGTACGGAGACTCGGCTCTGATAATTTATCAAGTGAAGGGAGAATGGCAAACCAAAGATCCCAAGCTGATCCCATATCAGAAGTACCTACTGGAGCTAATCAAGGAATTCGAAGAAATCTCTTTCACCCATCTTAGCAGAGACAAGAATCAATTTGCTGATGCCTTAGCTACTCTAGCTGTTATGGCTCAAATCGAAGAAGGGCAGACGACTCAAGCATTGAGGATTAAAGCAAGGGATGCGCCAGCTTACTGCTTCATGGTTGAAGAGGAGCCCGATGGAAAGCCTTGGTATCATGATATCCTGGTCTACTGCAGAACCAGAGAATTCCCCTCAGGGGCAAGCAAAAATGAAAAGAAGATGATTCGGAGATTAGCGTTGGGATACTTCCCCAGTGGAGAAACCCTATACAAGAGGAGCTCCAATGGCAAATTATTGAGATGTGTAGATGCAAAAGAGGCAAAGAGAATCCTTTTTGAGACTCATGAGGGAAATTGTGCAACTCACGCCAATGGACACGTGATGGCTAAGCAAATTATGCGACGTGGGTATTTTTGGACCACAATGGAAAAGGATTGCATCGAGTATTTCCGAAAGTGCCATAAGTGTCAGATTTATGCGGATCCAATAAATGTGCCACCTCACAAGTTATTCAACCTCGTCTCACCATGGCCTTTCGCAATGTGTGGCATCGATGTGATTGGTCCCATCAATCCCAAGGCATCCAATGGACATAGATTTATCCTAGTGGCCATCGACTATTTCTCCAAATGGGTCGAAGCAACGTCGTATGCTCACATCACGCAGAACACGTTTCTTAAATTCTTCAAAAGCAATATCATCTGCCGGTATGGTCTCCCGAATGAAATTGTCACTGATAATGCCAAGAACTTGAATGGTCCGAAGATTCAGGAATTATGTGATCAATACAAAATCCGGCATCTCAATTCCTCCCCGTACCGTCCCCAGATGAATGGAGCGGTGGAAGCCGCAAACAAAAATCTAAAGAGAATAATCTAGAAAATGACGGTCACATATAGGGATTGGCATGATATGCTTCCCTACGCTCTTCATGCATACCGGACTTCCGTAAGAACCTCAACCGGGGCAACTCCATACTCACTGGTCTACGGGATGGAAGCAGTTTTACCTATCGAGGTTGAAATTCCTTCCCTAAGAATTCTGAAGGAATCGGGGATTGATGAATCAGAATGGATCCAGTCAAGGTTGGATCAGTTAAACCTACTGGACGAGAAAAGATTAACAGCAGCATGTCATGGGCAATTATACCAGAGGAGAATGGCTAGGGCATTTGATAAAGGTGTCCGCCTATGCGAATTCCAACCCGGGGACCTAGTTTTGAAGAAAGTGCTGTCGAACCAAAATGATCCCCGGGGCAAATGGTCACCAACCTACGAGGGACCCTATGTGGTTAAAAAGGCATTTTCTGGAGGAGCCTTGATCTTAACCCACATGGACGGTGAAGAATTCCGAGACACGTGAATGCCGAAACCTTTGTCAATATATACTATGCATAAAATGGGTAACGGATGAAAACACGAAAGGGCTGACAAAAAAAAAAAAAAAAAAAAAAAAAACTTGGGGTGAAAACCCGAAAGGGCATCCCAAGAACCAAAGTGGAGAAATAAGGAAGGGGGTATGAAACCGAGGATGGCGAAGAGACGAATTCTGACATGAGGCTTCAGAGAACTTGAAATAATGGCAGTTAAAAGACTTCAAAACCAACTAAAAGGAATATGTGCGATCTATCCTTGTACCCTTCCTTTTCCTTTGAAAGTATATTTTTCCTAAAGCCATAATAAAGTTATACTTTATTCCTTCTGCTTTTGTTGTCCTGTTTACTCACTTTTTAATACTATCCTTTCTCTTTGTTTAATGCGCTATTGATTAGTTAAAATTTTTGCCATAAGATTTGAATTCGAAAATTGATAACCTCACGTACTTTATTATGAGATTTGCAGGGAATGGCCTTCGAAAAAAAAAAAAAAAAAAAAAACTAGGGGTGAAAACCCGAAAGGGCGCTTCTGGTCGAATGGACGAAAAGAAAGTGAAAACCCGCAAGGGCGCTTTCCGTAAAATAGGAAGAAAGTCGGGAACAGAAAAGGGGCATCCGAAGGAATGGGATCATAGGTCAAGTCTTGCAACTCCTCCTCCATTAATCATCGGCCTTCGGTATCTTGTTAAGTACACTTCGTCAGGAAAGTACTTCATGTGTCAGGGTTAGACTTGCTTTGTAAGTTGATTTTAATTTCATGCAATTTAAATTTATGCTATCAACCTCTGGTTCCTTGATCTAAGTTGATTTTAATGCAATTTAAATTTATATTATCAACCTCTGGTTCCTTGATCGAAGTTGATTTTAATTTCCTGCAATTTAAATTTCCTATTATCAACCTCTGGTTCCTTGATCTAAGTTGATTTTAATTTCATGCAATTTAAATTTATGTTATCAACCTCTGGTTCCTTGATCTAAGTTGATTTTAATTTCTTGCAATTTACATTTCTGTCATCAACCTTTGGTTCCTTGATCTAAGTTGATTTTAATTTCATGCAATTTAAATTTATGTCATCAACCTCTGGTTCCTTGATCTAAGTTGATTTTAATTTCCTGCAATTTAAATTTCCTGTTATCAACCTCTGGTTCCTTGATCTAAGTTGATTTTAATTTCATGCAATTTAAATTTATGCTATCAACCTCTGGTTCCTTGATCTAAGTTGATTTTAATTTCATGCAATTTAAATTTATGTTATCAACCTCTGGTTCCTTGATCTAAGTTGATTTTAATTTCCTGCAATTTAAATTTCCTGTTATCAACCTCTGGTTCCTTGATCTAAGTTGATTTTAATTTCATGCAATTCAAATTTATGTTATTAACCTCTGGTTCCTTGATCTAAGTTGATTTTAATTTCTTGCAATTTACATTTCTATCATCAACCTCTGGTTCCTTGATCTAAGTTGATTTTAATTTCCTGCAATTTAAATTTCCTGTTATCAACCTCTGGTTCCTTGATCTAAGTTGATTTTAATTTCTTGCAATTTACATTTCTGTTATCAACCTCTGGTTCCTTGATCTAAGTTGATTTTAATTTCATGCAATTTAAATTTATGCTATCAACCTCTGGTTCCTTGATCTAAGTTGATTTTAATTTCATGCAATTTACATTTCTGTCATCAACCTCTGGTTCCTTGATCTAAGTTGATTTTAATTTCATGCAATTTACATTTCTGTCATCAACCTCTGGTTCCTTGATCTAAGTTGATTTTAATTTCATGCAATTTAAATTTATGTTATCAACCTCTGGTTCCTTGATCTAAGTTGATTTTAATTTCTTGCAATTTACATTTCTGTCATCAACCTCTGGTTCCTTGATCTAAGTTGATTTTAATTTCTTGCAATTTACATTCCTGTCATCAACCTCTGGCTCCTTGATCTAAGTTGATTTTAATTTCATGCAATTTAAATTTCCTGTTATCAACCTCTGGTTCCTTGATCTAAGTTGATTTTAATTTCATGCAATTTAAATTTATGTTATCAACCTCTGGTTCCTTGATCTAAGTTGATTTTAATTTCATGCAATTTAAATTTCCTGTTATCAACCTCTGGTTCCTTGATCTAAGTTGATTTTAATTTCATGCAATTTAAATTTATGCTATCAACCTCTGGTTCCTTGATCTAAGTTGATTTTAATTTCTTGCAATTTACATTTCTGTCATCAACCTCTGGTTCCTTGATCTAAGTTGATTTTAATTTCATGCAATTTAAATTTATGTTATCAACCTCTGGTTCCTTGATCTAAGTTGATTTTAATTTCTTGCAATTTACATTTCTGTCATCAACCTCTGGTTCCTTGATCTAAGTTGATTTTAATTTCATGCAATTTAAATTTATGTTATCAACCTCTGGTTCCTTGATCTAAGTTGATTTTAATTTCTTGCAATTTACATTTCTGTCATCAACCTCTGGTTCCTTGATCTAAGTTGATTTTAATTTCATGCAATTTAAATTTATGTCATTAACCTCTGGTTCCTTGATCTAAGTTGATTTTAATTTCATGCAATTTACATTTCTATCATCAACCTCTGGTTCCTTGATCTAAGTTGATTTTAATTTCATGCAATTTACATTTCTGTCATCAACCTCTGGTTCCTTGATCTAAGTTGATTTTAATTTCATGCAATTTAAATTTATGTCATCAACCTCTGGTTCCTTGATCTAAGTTGATTTTAATTTCTTGCAATTTACATTCCTGCCATCAACCTCTGGTTCCTTGATCTAAGTTGATTTTAATTTTCCTGTTATCAACCTCTGGTTCCTTGATCCAAGTTGGTTTTAATTTTCTAGTATTCTAACTTCCGTTGCCAATTTCTAGGTCATTAACTTAGGTACACCTAATCGTCCAAAATATGAGTCTGAATCTTTACATAATTCCTACACGGAAATTTTTTCCTTTAATAGAAATTATGTAAAGAGGGGCAGCTGTCGACACCATATTTTGGCCGATCTCCAAAATCAATAAAACTTTGAAACCGATCCCCGGTACTAAGTCTCCTTTGGACAGCTAATCACATTTCCGATCCCTCTTTGATAGGCAGTCACAATTCCGATCTCTCCTCACAAAGAATCAAATCAAATTTTTAAGTTCTCGCATCAGTCAAAGCTTTACCAGTCTATCGCTCACCGATCTCTCAAACCCATTGTCGAAACTCAGGACCCGTCAAGTATATTCCTGATAAACGAAATGAACTGGCACTAGATCTTTTCTTACCAGTTTTATTGCCGATCTCCCTTTCGAAAGTTTAAGAGCTAAGGTTTTGGTTCGGTTTAATGAGGATTCCGATCTTAAGTGTTCGAGTTAAATTTTCAATTTTAATCAAGTCCCATTCAGCATTTCTTCCCCACCGATCTCATGCTTATTGTGCTTTCCGATCTCTTATACTTAGATTAATAATTGCATTTAGTTCTTGTTTCGCTATGCTCATACAATCAAATACTTAGGCAATTCAGAGATTTTCCAATCACATCCATTCATTGAACAAAAGAGACATTCCATTTCATTTCATTTTTTGTACAAGTTATTCAGCTGGAGGATCACCCCCAGCCTGATTTACATTTTGCTCACTCTCTCTCTCACCCTCGGCTTCCTCCTCACTGTCCTCATCGTCGCCCCCAGGAGCCAGGTCGGCCATCCAAGAGAAGTCCTCCTCTGGGTAACGCTTCTGGAGTTCGACCAAGAGGTCCTTGTGAGCATTCACATATCTCTTCATCTTTCTCCTTAAGCTCCTCGTCTTTCTCCTTAAGCTCCTCGATGAGTTGAGCGACCTGAGCAGCTTCGTTGGCCTGTAGCGCCTGGACTTCTCTGAGAACCCGATTCCTTTCGGCGGGACATGAGGCTCGGCGACTTGTCTTCATAAAACTTCGCCCACCCCTCAACTTGAGATATATAATCCTGAGCGAATGAGAGTTGGGATCGGAGGGAAGCCACTTCCTGATTTTTCTTCCCGATCTCCTTACCCAGACGCTGAACCTTTTCTAGAACCATGGTCTGATTCACCAGGCACTCCACGTTCAGGCTCATGGATTGAGTCAAGATATCATCAAGGCTGTTCGGGGATAGCCTGTCCCGATCCTCCCGAAGGAAGATGGAAGACCCCAAGACTTTGGCAAAACCGGGGTTCTCCGGAACAGTCCGATTATTCTTCAGGGAATCGATCAGTACCTGAGCGCCACGAGAAGAGGCCCTCGCAGAAGATTGGGAAGGACCCCCTTCCGCACTAGAAACAATTGGAAGAGGTGGAGGCTGCTCTTCCAATCTAAGAGGAGATCGGACAGCTTCTGCGGTCGGCGGGCCCGAGGGTTGAGGCAGGTCCCCTTGTACTTCCCCAGGTTCATAACCAGGCGTTCGAAGCATTTCCGAATGCTTCATCTCCTTTATTTTCCGGGAGATCTCTTTGTCCTTCTTCCGCTTCCTAGAACCCTCACCACCCGCCATACCTGAACAAAGAAAAGGTCAGTGAGATCACTAAGGTCCTGAGATCTGAGATATAGAAAATACCAATGCCGAGGTCAGAGAGCGGAAGTTCGCGGTCTTGGCCGGTGAGCAGTTGAATAGTCCAATGGTGCAGCTCGGCAGTCACCGCATCCAAACAAGAATACTTTTGAGTGGCGGCCTGACTCTTCAGATCCATCACTATTAAGCTATCCTCCTGGTTTAGGGTAATGCGCTTCGGAAGCAAGGGCCCTGGTGCCACCGGTATGGGGAAGTCCTCAGCGGCTCGGATCTTTGCTCCTCGAGAATGAAGAAAGCGGTTCTTCCAATTCTTAAGGGACGAGGCGGATCTGAAAAGAGCGCATAATGAGGCTTCGCTGAAAGAACCGATGTTCGTCATCCTTTGGTGAGTTAGCACATGCGATTCGGCGAACACCTTAGCCGTAGGTCTGATTCCCTTAGCTCGGCACAGGCCTCGGAAGGCTACTAAGATCCTCCACGAGTTAGGGTGAACTTGAGCAATGCACACTCGGTGAAGTTTTAGGACCTCCTTGTAGACGTCATCTAGAGGGAACCGAAGACCGGCCTTTAACTGTTCCTCGTGCACCATAACTCTGTCATTCTCCTCAAAAAAGTAATCGGCTCGGTGATAGCCGTGACATCGGATAAGTTCATACGAATCAGGACGAATACTGTACTCCTGGCCAAATGATTGCAGATCGGATTCTTGAAGAACCGACGGTAGGGAGAGTCTCCCTCCCTGAAGGAGGTGCACGCCTTGATGGTATGACCCGCCCCAGGCACAGGCGGAGACCCTAGGAGGTTCTATTTGCGCGCTTGGCCCGACCACTTCTTCTTCGTCAGACGACCACGAGAACTGAATCGAGGGAGGACTTGCCGCTCTTTGACCTTCGGCGCCGCTCATTTTCAAAAGAAACAAAGAACTTAAACTAAAAAGAAGATCAAAGCCCTTACCAGAGTCTGATCGGCGTCGAAAGAAACTTGAGAAAATGAGAGAACTTCGGAGTTGTGAGCAAGAGACTGAAAATGGAATGAAAGAACAACTGGCTAACCCTTCAACCCTATTTATACTAGTCCGAGCATTTAATGCTCACGAGGTTCCAGGCAGTGCATCGGTTAACGGGATTCGCCAGCTGTTCTGACACGTCTCTCGAACATTCCAAGATCGGTTAATTGGAGATCAGCATAATAAGTTGAATATTTTGAATAAAGGATCAGTTAAGAGTCGTTTTGTTAGGAACCAGATCGGACAAATATATCAGAGATCGGAAAATAATCAATAAGATAATAATTGGAGAAACAAGATTTTATTTCCAAAAGATCGGATTACATCATTAGGGCGATCTCTAGGGATCGGATTACAATAAAGGTCTAACTACATCATTTGGGCGATCTCTAGAGATCTGATTACATTGACAGATTACATCATTTGGGCGATCTCTAAGGATCGGAATACACTAGAGATCTGATTATATCAAAGGTGATCTAAGGATCGGTTTATCGATCCCAAGGATATTGCCGACGGATGCTTCATCATTGTCGGAACACCCAATGTGGGAGCAAACCGCTGTCGGAACACCCAATGTGATGAGAAGCCGAATGAACTCAGTTGAGCGACTCGAGATCGGTACAACCGAGGTCCGCAATACAGATCGGTCAAATCCAGTTCTCTCACCATCGTCAGTTAAGGTCATTCGATCACCGGGATCATAAATTTTCAGTCGGTGAGTAAAGTAGTCCATCAGAAAAAGATCAAAGCCACAGTTATAGCCGGAACTTCCGCCGGAGCAGCTAGAACAGGAAAAGTAAGAAGGAAGAGAGGAAAATCAGATGATGGAAATGTCTCTATCGACAGGGGTATATATAGGGGAAAATGAGCATTTATTGCTGAGCAGAAAACAAAGCGAACGCTTCGGGAATCGAGGGGCAATTAATGCTTTGACCAGACCGGACCTGAGGAAGGGAAAGATCGGAATAATAGATCGGAAGATAGGAGACCAGCATGAAAGATCGGAAAAGAGCATGTGAAAGAGATCAGAAAGAGGAGGGATCGGAAGGCAAAAAGAATAAGACAAATCCCAATAACCGTCGTCAGAATCAGAGCCGAGGTAGTTAAAGCGTGGCAGACGAGATCTCCACCGCACGCCTAAGAATCGCCCACAATCTTGACAGTGCGGGGTATGTCATGTGATCCTGTACACCCCAATCTCCACCGTTGATCTCACTTGTAAGGACAAACCCAGAACCCTTGGATCAAGAGAGAAGATGACAATACTAGCGCCTTTCGCTCTTAGCCCTCAGATCGTTCCGGACAAGAAGATTTGGGACCGTTAGATCGAAAGAAGAAAAGGACAAATATTCTGAAGAGAGATCTCAGCCATTCATTTTGATTCTCTTTAGTTCCTGAACATCCGATCATGTCCTTCAAAATCCAGACCCTCCATCTCCCTCAAAATAAATCCTGACCCTTCATGGGGAGCACCCGATTCCTATAAATACCTGCATGAAAAACTGTTCAAAGGACGGAAAATATAAGCAAGAGGCAGTGACTATAGTGGAATAACTCTGAAACTTAATTCAGTTTGTTACTCTGCTATTTTGAGTTTTCATAGAAAAAACTTTTGAAACTAGTTTTCTGAAGTGTTTTCTTGCAAAAGGATTCGGAATCTGAAACTTTTCATTTTGATTCGTTCATTATCTGTGGCACTCCCACTTTACGTCTCTGTTATCCTCTATTTCCATTCATATTATCTAAGCTCAACTCCACTCAAGCTTGGTTATTTTGACCTGTTTACATTTTAACAAAGAATACTTCATTTCAAGGCAAACCACAGTCCTCCGGCTGCCAACCTGCAGTCTTGCTACTTTTTACGATTCTGTAGTTAGTTCAATCGACTCGACTCCCTACAGGTCAGTGTTAATATCGCCATTTTATTAAGTCTGGCTCTCATTTCACGTATTTCCTTTGTTCTCTTTCTTATGCCTGTTGTTTTCTTTAAGTTTATGTCACGCTAAAAAAAAAAACAAAGCAAAAATATGTTCTAGTTTACTCCCGTGCTGGTTAACCCACACTTCCGTTAATCTTTATTATTTCTAAACGTAAGTCATCTAGTCCCGAGTTACGTAGAAACAGCTAGACAAAATGTAGGTAACTGTGTTCGAATCACTAGGCCGACGTAGAAGGCGATCCGGCATAATGCCATAAGGCGGAATAAAAATCAAAACTCAGGTAAGTGAAAGGGTACAGATAGGATACTAATAAAGTGACCTTAGGGGAGATCAGCAAAATCCCGCATGACGCCCCTTATTTAGTCACAAAATGCCAACGAGTTAAAAGAAGTCTTATTTCGACCTTTGGCACCTTTAGATACCAAAACTCTTAAACTTAGGCTTTTAAGATATACAGCTGCGATCAAATTTCGAGGAGATCAGAGGAGAGCTCTTATCCGGTCTCAACTCAAAAATTTTAATAAACGTCTAGAAGAGATCGGAGGAGGGTTCTTATCCGATCTCCCCTCAAAATTTTAATAAACATTAAAAAGAGATCGGAGGAGAGTTCTTATCCGGTCTCAACTCAAAAATTTTAATAAACGTCTAGAGGAGATCGGAGGAGGGTTCTTATCCGATCTCCCCCCCCCCCAAAATTTTAATAAATAACTCAAAAGAGATCGGAGGAGAATTCTTATCCGATTCTCACACCAAATCTTAACCTGTACGTAAAATAATCCCAAAACCAAGATGATTCGCGACACCAACTCACTAAGGTTGTCTCATTTACTTATGTATCTGGGTAATCCAAATTTAGTGAAAGATCCAATATTCCTTTTACTAAAAGGACTAACATTCCCATTCAAGCCCTCCTAACCAATTTATAAAGAACGTCAAAATTAAATCTACTTACCCTTATTAAGGGACGAGGTGGGGTGCCTAACACCTTCCCCACCCGTTTACGGACCCCGAACCTAGAATCTCTGTCTTGAAGTGGTTTCATTTTTCCTCCAAATGGTTTTCTTTAGTTTCCCTCAAAACTAAGGTGGCGACTCCTCACTCCTTTCCACTTCGGTGAGTGATCGTCCAGGCGACCGCAAAATCCCTTGCGACACCTTTCTATGTGTTTGGATTTCTGGTGAGACCTTGGTTCCTTAGCCTGTATGATTTCTCCATTATTGTCATAGTGTAGTGGAAGTGCTGACTCAATGGAAGGAACTACTGTAAGTTCTGTCACGAACTTCTTTATCCAAACAGCTTCCTTTGCAGTATCTGATGCAGCAATATACTCAGCCTCTGTAGTGGAATCTGCAGTCGTGCTCTGTTTGGAACTCTTCCAACTGACTGCACCTCCATTACAAATGAACACATATCCAGAGGTAGACTTTCTATCATCGATATCTGATTGGAAATCAGAATCAGTATAACCATCCAATTGCGAGTCTCCACCTCCATAAATCAAGAATAAATTCTTAGTTCTTCTCAAGTACTTAAGGATATTCTTGACAGCTATCCAGTTTTCCAAACCTGTATTGGATTGATACCTGCTAGTCAAACTAACAGCATATGCGATATCCGGCCTAGTACACAACATTGCATACATTAAACTTCCAATAGCCGAAGCATATGGAATCCTGGCCATCTTATCTCTTTCTTCAGGTGTCTTTGGAGACATCTCTTTAGAAAGGTGGATACCATGTCTCACTGGTAACAATCCTCTCTTGGAATCAAGCATGTTAAACCTCTTTAACACCTTTTCCAAGTATAGACTTTGGGATAAACCAATTATTCTTTTCGCTCTATCTCTATAGATGCGAATCCCAAGAATATAGGTTGCCTCCCCTAAGTCTTTCATAGAGAATGTATTTGACAACCATACCTTTATAGTCGTCAACATACCTGTGTCATTACCCATTAACAGTATGTCATCCACATATAAGACAAGGAAAGTGATAGCACTGTCACTAACCTTCTTATATACACATGGCTCATCCTCATTTTTAATAAAACCAAAGGATTTAATGGCTTAATCAAAATTGATGATCCAACTCCTCGAAGCTTGTTTCAACCCATAAATGGATCGCTTTAGCTTGCATACCTTGGAACCATCTTGGAATTCAAAACCCCTAGGTTGTTCCATGAAAATGTTTTCTTCAATGTATCCATTGAGAAAAGCTATTTTGACATCCATCTGCCAAATCTCATAATCATAGTATGCAGCTATTGCTAATGAAATCCTAATTGATTTAAGCATGGCAACAGGCGAGAAAGTCTCCTCATTGTTGATTCCTTGCCTTTGGTGAAACCCTTTCGCTACTAGCCTTGCCTTATAGGTCTCTACCTTTCCATCAGAACCAATTTTCTTCTTGAAAACCCATTTGTTCCCTATAGGTACAATACCTTCAGGTGGGTCAACAAGATCCCAAACTTGATTCTTATACATGGAATCAATCTCGGATTTCATAGCATCAATTCATTTTGAAGAGTCTATATCTGATATTGTAACACCCTCCCTGTAGCAACTCCATACATTCTACTGTTCCGGTGACCAGTGTTAGTCCAGACAGCTAGAACGATCGGAAAAATATTTAAACTAAAGTGAGGAAAGATAATTAACTCAAATATTAATAAGAAAAATTTAGTAAAAATTTTAGAAATAAAATACAACTAAGTTAAATGAGCCGGTGCCCAAGCGATGGGTAGCCCAGAGGGAAGTTGCGGTTTTCGCAACTAGGAGCCCTAGACCCGGGGAAAAATTCATAAAATAATTTTTGGGACTCCAGAAAAGGGTCATTGAGGTTCCTATGGCATTAGAATGCCAAGAAAATATTTAGAAAAATTTTTCAATCGGTACAGACAATTTTGACCCGTTAAGCCAAACGGAGGGCATTTTGGTCATTTCGCCTTCAGAGACGATTTTTGGCCAACTTGTCCAGTTAAGTAAATAATTATTATGATCTAAAATATGAATAAATATTGCTAAAAATTAAATTAAAAATGAATAGAAAAGAAAGAAAAAGAAAATGACTTAAATCCTTAATTATGACATCACTATGATGTCATTTAAATACCCTCCACTAATCAACATTCAACAACACAACAAAAATTCTATAAAAAGGGAAAAATGACAAATTAAGAAACCAATTTCTGGTTTCTTCTTCCTCTTCAAGCCGTGACCCTCTCTTCCATCTCCCTCCATTAAAATTTCTTTCATCACTTCCATTTTCCCATGAATGTTCACTACAAAACCCTAGACATCTTTCATTAAAACTTGTCTATACCTCTTGGGGAAGTGTTTGGCAGCCTAGAAAAGGAAAGAAAGTGAAGTTTAAGCTTGAGAAAATTTTTTCCTACAAGTGGTTAGTGCCTATCTATACATAAATCTCTCTTATTCCATGTTAGAGACTTAAAATAAGTAAGGATTTGTGGATTAAATGAATAAAATTTATGTGTATGTACACTATGAATTTCGGCAGCCCTAAGGAAGGGATAAGATTGATTGTTTTTGATGGACTTAGAGTGGACTAGAGATCATGATTAAAGAATATATATATGTGGATAATGAATTAGTGAGGTAATTAAGGTATCTTGTGTAAATTCATAATGGGAATTAGGGTTTTGGGGGTGAAACTTGGACTTTGCTCATGAAATGGTGAGTGAACATTCTAATGGTCAATTAGTGACCATTTGAGGTAAGTTGACCATAATTTGAAGTGAATTAGGGTATTACAAAATGAATTGGTATGCTGCTTAGTGAAGGCAGCAGGTGAGGCTGTGAGTCCAGCCTGTTTGGACTGCCATATCTCTGGCTGTGTAGGTTCAATTGGTGTTTGGCCAATTGGACATGAAACTAGACACATAACGGCACAATTTTGGTGAAGAAACCATGCTCAAAAGACCAAAGCAAGTGGACCAAAAACTGGCCCCAATCCGGATGTCCTGCAAACAGATTCTGCAGAACGACTAAATGAACAGTAATTGTTCATTTGGCCATAACTCATTGTAGAATAGCCCAATTGACCTTAAATTTTTACAGCAACAAGTTAAGATATAGAAAAACAACTTTCATGAAGAAACCTATCCCAAATTATGACCAAAATCTATCCAACAAGGCAGTTGCAGTTACTGTTCACTGCACTATAGATATGGTCAGTTCTGCAATTTTTCAATCCGGCCAGCTGTGGTTTTTGGACCATAACTGGAGCTACAAAACTCCAAATGGAGTGATTCAAAAAAAGAAATTAAACAAGACAAAATAAGGAACAACTTTCATGTTTATCATTTTCTCAAATTCTCACTACAACAGCAACTAATGGAACAGTAAATTTAGGTATGAAAACTGAAAAATTTTGCTCCCTTAGTTTAAGCATAGAAATGGTATTGGTGATTAATGCCAACAAGTTTTGAATGCAAAATGTGGTATGTTGGGAGTGTCAAAACCAATGTACCTATTTTCTATGCAAAAGTCAATATTTTTGTTGACTAATGAAGTGAATAGTAACATCAAAACTTGAAATTCAAAAATTGAAGAATTCTAAAGTATCAAATGCCCTAGTATACCTAACAAGATTGGTTTGGATAGTTTGGCATGCCAATAGGGTTCA
This sequence comes from Hevea brasiliensis, assembly GCF_030052815.1. Lineage (NCBI taxonomy): Eukaryota > Viridiplantae > Streptophyta > Magnoliopsida > Malpighiales > Euphorbiaceae > Hevea > Hevea brasiliensis. Next base: position 57,269,625 of record NC_079501.1, on the reverse strand, counting down.
GTTAGCAGTACTGCACATGGCATTATGCCATTCTGTGATTTTATGGCTTTTAGCCATTTTGACATTGTGTTGAGACTTGGCCTCGTGCCTCATATTATTCTGACTTGTTAGTGCATTGTTGCACACCGAGAGATACATATGTGACCGATGGTGTGACGGCCCGAGGTACTTGATACCCAGTGCCAGTTTACCCGTTTATCTAGTCCAGTCGTTCAGTATAGGTTACTTGGGCAACCAAAAGAATGAAAGTGGATAAAGTTAACGAAATAAATAATTATAACGAGTACAAAACAAGTAAAACATCGATACATTCAATGCATATTTATTACTGTTATTTCTTTTTATTTTATTATTGGCACCACTAAGCATATTTGCTTAGCACGTTGCTTTTGCCACGCGTAGGTTCTGGAGATACTGATCGAGAGCCCAGTAGACTGCAGACTGGGTGAGACCATCCTGTAGCTCTGCATAGTGTCCGTGTCACCTTACCATCTTCAGTGCATTGGTAGGACACTAGGTTTCATTTTAGTATTTTGTAACTAATTTTTTTATTTTCTCATATGTAATTGAACTTATGTAATGTATTTTGATGTCCATGTAAAAAAAAATGAAAATTGTGGTTATGAATGTAAAATTTGAGTATTTATTTATTACTTGTATATGAGTATCATGAGAAATGAATGTTTGAGTAATGGAAAGGTTGTTGAAAATCATATTAAGACTTTGTTGATAAAATGGAGTTGGGATTGTTTGGAAATGATTTTGGAAGTGTTTTTCACAGGTTCCGAAGAACTGTTTTCTCCATTTTTAGCCGGTACTCTGTCGGATTTTCTATAAAATTTTCGGAACCTCAAATAAATTATAATGTCAATAAATGACTTAAATGAATTATATTTCACAAGTTATATTCAAAACTATAATCAAAATTAATTAAGATAAAATAGAGTGTTCCGGTATATCATGTGACATATCTTACTCGGATATACTGTAGACGGGTAAGGGGTGTCACAGATATAGCTTCTTCATAAGTAAGTGGATCATCTCCATGATCTACTTCTTCATGAGTAGATAACTCTTGTTCTTCTTCATGAAGAAAACCATATCTCACTGGTGGGTGAGATACCCTGGTTGTTCTATGAGGAACAGCTGTAGATGTTTCATCAACGGGTATAGGCTGACTAGATGGATTTATATCCATTTGATATGTTGGTTGGTCAGAATTCTCTAATTCTAACTCTATTTGCCTTCCTTTGCTTCCTTCTTGAACTAACTGTTGTTCAAGAAATGTGGCATCTCTACTTATCACAACCTTTTGTGAAGTAGACAAATAAAAATAATATCCAAAACTATCTTTTGGATATCCAACAAATCGACCTTTTTCTGATCTGGTCTCCAATTTATCAGTGTTCAGCTTTTTGATATAAGCTGGACAACCCCAAATCTTAACATGATTAAAACTTGGTTTTCTTCCATGCCATATCTCATAAGGTGTGAAAGAAACTAATTTTAATGGAATCCTATTCAGAATATACAAAGCTAATTCTAATGCAAATCCCCAAAAGAAGATTGGCATATCAGTATAGCTCATCATACTACGTACCATATCCAATAGGGTACGATTTCTCCTTTCAGATACACCATTCAGTTGTGGTGTTCCTGGAGGAGTTAGCTGAGAAACAATGCCATGCTCTCTCAAGTATTCATCAAATTCAGTACTCAAATATTCACCTCCACGATCTGATCGAAGAGCTTTAATACTCTTTCCTGTTTGATTTTCTACTTCAGATTTAAATTCTTTGAACTTTTCAAAAGATTCATGTTTGTATTTCATCAAATACAAATACCCAAACCTTGATTTATCATCAGAAAAGGTAATAAAATAATGAAAACCCCCTCTAGCCATTTCTTTAAATGGACCACATACATCACTATGTATTAGCTCCAAAATATTTTCAGCTCTTAGCCCTTGTCCAACAAAGGGTGATCTAGTCATTTTGCCCTGAAGGCAAGATTCACAAGTTGGAGTAGGCTCAGAGTCCAATGAGGATAGAATCCCCATTTTCTCCAGTTTTGCAATCCTATCTTCTGCAACATGACATAACCTTAAGTGCCAAATATATTTTGAACTTGAGTTGGTTTTCACCATGGCATTGCATTCTTTTAGATCACTTGCATTCAATTTGTGTTTGTCATTATTATCCAAATAATAAAGACTATCATTCATATAACCCGAACTAACATATTTATTTCCAAAAAAAATATTGCAAACATCATCTGTGAACTGAAATTCATAGCCATTTCTAGTCAAACTAGATATAGAAATGATGTTCTTAAAAGCATCATGTAACACCCCTCACTGTAGCAATTCCGTACATTCAACTGTTCCGGTGATCGGTGTTGGTCCGAAGAGCTAGAACGTCTGGAAAAATAATTAGACTAGAGTGAGGAGTCATAAATAACTCAAATATTAATAAGAAAAATTTAGGAAAAATTTTAGAAATAAAATACAACCAAGTTAAATGAGCCGGTGCCCAAACGATGGGTAACCTAGTAGGAAGTTGCGGTTCTCGCAACTAGGAGCCCTAGACTTGGGGGAAAATTCATAAAATAATTTTTGGGACTCCAGAGAAGGGTCATTGAGTTTTCTATGGCATTAGAATGCCAAGAAAATACTTAGGAAAATTTTTCAATCGGTACAGACAATTTTGGCTCAATAAGCCAAACGGAGGGCATTTTGGTCATTTCGTCTTCAGAGATGATTTTTGGCTGACTTGTCCAGTTAAGTAAATAATTATTATGATCTAAAATATGAATAAATATTGCTAAAAATTAAATTGAAAATGAGTAGAGAAGAGAAGAAAAGAAAATGAAAGAAAATGCTAATTATAACATCATATGATGTCATTTAAATTTCCTCCACCAATCACAATTTGTTAAACTCATTAAAAGAGATAAAAGAGACCAAAAAATTGAAAAACCAATCTGTATCTTCTACCTTTGGGCAGCCAAAAACGTTGAGAGAGAGAGAGAGAGAAGAGGTTCCACCATTAAAGCTCCCTTAAGCTTCATTTCCCACTTCAATTCACCTTAAAACCTTATCCTCCCTTCACTAAAAATTATACCCACACCAAGGAGAATTATTTGGCAGCCAAGAAGGAGTAAGAAAGCAAAGAAAAATTAAAGTCTTGGTTGGCTTGGATTTGAGCTACAAGAGGTTAGTGCCCTAAACAATTTCTTTTCTTTCTTTAATCTTGTAAGCATGCTAAATCAAGTAGAAATTGTGTGAAATTAAAAAAAATACTTGACTAAATGAAATCTCTAAATTTGGCAGCCATGAGAAAGTTTAAGGATTGTTGGTTTTTAATGAAATTAAGTGGCTTAATTATGTTATTGATGAGTATAGATGATGGATAAAGTGATTTGGTATGGGTTTGGTGTGTGTATGCCATGAATTGGAAATTGGAGTTAGGGTTTGAGCATGAAATTGAGACTTTGATCATGTAATGATGAAATTGAGTTTTAATGGTCAATTAGTGACCATTTGGTTATTGGTAAACAAGAAATGAAGTGTTTTTAGTGATGGGATTTAGGTTTAGTGTGGCTGCCCTAGGTGACCTACAGAATTGGACATGAGTCCAGCAGGTTTGGGCAGCTATAACATGAATTGTAGAGGTTCAATTAGTGTTTGGCCAATTGGACATGAAACTAGACACAAAATGGCACAACTTTGGTGAAGAAACCATGCCCATAAGACCAAACCAAGTGGACCAAAAGCATGCCCCAATCTGGGTGACCTGCAGTCTGTTTCTGCAGAATGACCAAATGAACAGTATTTGGTCATTTAGCCATAACTCAGTGTAGAATGGTCCAATTGACCTGAAATTTTACGCACAACAAGCTGAGATATAGACCAACAACTTTGATGAAAAAAGCCTAACTCAAATTATGACTAGAACCTATCCAACAAGTGAGTTGAAGTTACTGTTCACTGCACTATAGATATGGTCAGTCCAGAAAAATTTCAATCCGGCCAGTTGTGATTTTTGGACCATAACTTGAGCTACAAAACTCTAAATGGAGTGATTCAAAAAAGGAAATTCAACTAGACAAAATAAGGAACAACTTTCATGTTGATCATTTTGCCAAATTCCCACTGCAAAATTGACCAATGGAACAGTAAACACAAGGCATGAAAACTGAAAATTCTGCCCAAATAATATTAAGCTTGGAAATGGTATTGGCAACCAATACCAACAAATTTTGAATGCAAAATGTGGTATATTGGAGAAATTAGGTTCAATAAATTTATTATGTATTAAAAAGTCAACAATTTGAGTGAATAGTAATATGAATAGTAATACAAAGACACAAAGTATAATAACTAAATTGGTAGAGGAAATTAAGGTATGAAATTTGGAATCCATGAAACATTCATGGATTATTTGGAATAGAAATAGCAAATCACCTAAATGGCTTAATGAACATTTAAGTTATGTGAGTATATAGTTAAGATTTATTTACATTACTAGTAGGTCTAATAAAACATAAGTAATACCACTTGAATAAGAAATAACATTAACCTAGATGGATTGTTAAGTATAAATGGGATGAGGTTTACATTAGGATATATGTTTCTATTACAAATAAGATAATAACACCTTGTATGAGTTATGAATTCATATAAATATTGTAATGAATAAATGAATCACATAAAAATATGAATGGAACATTAGTTTTCTTTATAAGAGAAAGGAAAAATGTTTTGAGTACAATAGTATATGAACACCATTGTTGTGAATTGTGATCAATAGGAATGATGTAAGGAATGTATGAATATTATGATGAATGTATAAATTATGAAATTTATCATGAAATAATAAAGTCATAAAACATAATATATTAATATTTAATGATATTTTGTGCCCTTATATTGCCTAGACATGTGTGTCAGATTGGATAGTTTGGCATGCCAATAGGGTATTGTTTTAGCAGTACTGCGAAAGGCTTTATGCCTGTATTCATGACTTTGTGCCCATATTCATGGCTTTATGCCCGCATTCATGGCATTATGCCAACATTCATGGCTTTTATGCCCGATTTTGTGTTATCATGGCTTTTTAGCCATCCTGACTGCATACGTGGTTGACGTTCTGTGTCCCATGGTATGACGGCCTGAGGCACCGCGGTGTCCAGTGCCAACGACCCGTTATCCAGTTTAGTCAGCCTGTTATAGGTTACTTGGGCAGTAGAATTTATTGAGATAAGTTAAGAATATTAGCAATTAAAAATATTAGAAATTAAATAAAATAAATGAGTAAGATGACCTAAAATAAATTAGGATAGTTATTTATTAGAAATAATCGAAATAAACTGGACAGATATTCAAATTTACTTATTATGAGATAATCTGAGACAACCTAGCAAGTATAGAGAAAATACTAAAAGATTAGCAAAGAAAATTATAACATACATAAATATTACAAATGTGACTTACATGATAATATAAGCATAAATTTATTATTTTTATATCATCTTTCTATGTACATTATTATTGTACATTGGCGAAATAAACACTTCCAAAGAAGACTAAATTAGGATCAAATATATTCAATTTTAGAAACCGCATGTGAAGTATAAATAAATCTTAATTATTTGAATTATGTTTTATTTCTATCTTTATTTGTATATTATTTCCTTGTTATATTATTGCACCACTAAGCAGCAATGCTTAGCGCGATGGAATTGTTTCCTTCGCGCAGGTACTAAAGCTAGAACCCAATGGATGTTTGACTTGGAATTTTGGGAGTTTTGATCTGCAGAAGTATCTGAAGTATTCAAGGTTGTCACATCCTCAGCAATGCATGTAGATAGGGCTCACATTAAGCATATCATGTATTTTGTGTATGTTATTTATTTCTTATATTGTAATATAAATTAGCAAATTGTAATTAATTTGTATATCATGTAAATTAAGGATTTATTTAATTATTGCAAATGATGTAAATTAATGCAAATTTGAGAATTTTGCTATAAGAATGGAGCATGAATGAATTTGTACAAATGAGTATAGATTTGAATTACATAATGATTTTTCAAATGATGATATGAGTATGGAAATAATTATGAAATTGAAATGTATGGATGAGATTTGAAATATGAGAAAATTATGAGAATGATTGATGAGATAATTATGATTAGCATGGATGAGATTTTTTTTTTTTAAAATATTATTCAATTTCAAACAGGTGAATATTGAAATACGCCAAACAATAATAAAATAGGGGAAACTCTACTGGTTTCTTTGTCAAAAAATAATTAATATTAAATTAAATGAATTCAAAATTATTAAAAAACAAAGTAAGATAAGTTAGGGTGCTCCGGCACCGATTGTAGCACGCCTTGCTCGGCTACACTGTAGTCGGGTGAGGGGTGTTACACATCAGGTACATATAAAATATTATCCAAACACAAAACATGTCCAAACATGTAAAAAGATTTAGATCCTATGGCTAAAGCTTCAACAGTTGAGCCATTGCCAATCTGGACTTTAATATCTTGAGGACGCAAGCTGCTACTATTTGCTAGTTCCTGCATATCATTAGAAATGTGAGAACTGGCACCAGTATCTAAAACCCAAGCTGTAGATGAACTATGAGTATCATCAGAATCTAAATAACAAGATATGGACATACCTTCCGAAGGTGTATCCTTCTTGTCCTTCAGAGAAACAAGATACTCTGGGCAATTCCTTTTCTAGTGCCCATTCTTTTGGCAGTGGAAACACTTTCCTTTGCCTCTATTAGCTTTAGTCTTCCTTTTCTGTTTAGCTATTTTCTTGGAAGGACCAGGAATCTGAGGTTTCTTTTTCTTATTGCCCTTCTTCCTGTTGGACTTTCCAACAGAAGAAGATGCAACCAAAGCTACCTCTTTTCCTTTATTGCCTGGCATATTCTTTTGGGCAATAAGTCATATGGAAATTTGTCACAAAATTCCCAAAAGACTCAGGAAGGGACTGAAGGATCAAATCCGTCTGTAGTTGGAAATCCATGTTGAAGTCAAGATGTTCCAACTGCTCAATCAGCCGAATCATCTTGTGGACATGATCCCCAACATTCTGTCCCTCAGACATCCTCATACGGAATAGCTGTCTAGATATCTCATACCTAGCATTTCTGCTGTGCTCACCATACAACTCTTTTAGGTGAAGGAGGATCTCACTCGCACTCTGCATGTTCTCATGTTGCTTCTGTAACTCATTACTCATGGAAGCAAGCATGTAACACTTAGCTCTCATATCATGCTCCTTCCACTTGTCCAAAGTTTCATGTTCCTCTTGTGTGGCCTCTGGAGGTAAGGGACCAGGAACATTTGAATCTAGAACATATCCTATATGTTCAAGGTTCAGGACAAGTTTCAAATTTCTTAGCCAATCAGACAGATTAGGCCCTGTCAACCTATTGTGATCAAGTATGCTTGCAAGGATATTGGATGGTGGTGGTTGTTTTGTGCTCATTTTTATCAGAAAATTAACTGCAGAAAATAGGCAGATTAATTAGTAAATGTATCATGTAATTAACCAAAATGAATATGGTCTTTTAATCAAATTGGTCCTCCCACTAACTTAGCAAATCCTACACTTCCAAAGTAGAAAACGGAAATCCTAGTTGGATGGATTTCTAGTGAGTGATTGAATTCTTATAATTCTATTGATCATCCTCAGGTACATCCATTATTGGAATTACAATAAACTATAAGTGAGCAACTCCTTGCCCATCACATCTCATGTGAGGTTCAATCCTTTACCTAGCCCCTAATGCTCAAAATCTCAGGTACATCTATTATTGACTTATCTTGCATTAGTTAAGTTGATCCCATTGAGCCAGTAATTATGCAAATAATTTTAATGTCCTCAGGTACATCCAATATTGGCCACTAAACCATTTACATATTTACAACATCTCATGCTTAACAATTATTCTTAAGAAAATCTCTTAAATTAATTGCATCTTATGCAACTATTTAAAATTTCTTAAAATAATTGCCCCAATGGAGGGCCTATGTTATAATTACTTTAATTATAGCATTTCCAACTTAATCATTTGTTTGGAAGATTTTATGGTCATTCTAATTACTATTAAGGTCTCACTTTGCACATTATCCAATTAGCATGCATATATCATATAATAGCATACATTCCCATATATCTCATGCATTCATAGATAAGCAATAAATATGGTATGATCATGGACTTTCTAAGGGATTCAATTCTGAGCCACCAAGAATTGAATCAGGGCATTCCTAGGTGCATTTCATTCATTCATTCATTCATTTTACAAGAGTTGCTGAAGGAGTGCATAATCAACACTTGATCTTGAATTCCTCTCACTGGTCCCACCAATGCTCTTGACATCCTTGAACTTCTTGCAATCCAATATTACATGGTAATCCTTGGCATACCAAGGCGAATTTATAAGAACTTAAATAAATGAAATTACAACCCAAAAATTATTACAAACTTAATAATACATGCCCAAAATAAATTAAAATAAATTAATTAATTTGCAATCCCAAAGAAATATAAAAGAAATAAATCCAATCACATTGGTCTTTTATAGTCCATGATCATCCATCATGCATATAACTATTTAACAATTAAATAAAACATACATACTTAAATTAAATTGAATATCTCATATTCAACTTAAAAATCCAGATTTGAATATGATTCAAATAAATTTAAAAATTCAAATTTGAATCTCATTCAAACAAATTTAAAAATTCAGATTTGAATCACATTCAAACATCTTTAAAAATTCAGATTTGAATCACATTCAAACATTTTTTAAAAAATCATATTTGAATCACATTCAAACATTTTTAAAAAAATCAGATCTGAATTTTATTCAATCAATTTTAAAAAATCAGATTTAAATATGATTCAAACAACTTTAAAAATTCAGATTTGAATTACATTCAAACAACTTTTAAAATTCAGATTTGAATCATATTCAAACAATTTTTAAAATTCTGATTTGAATCATAATTTAATTGTGTGATTAAAATTATTAATTAAACACTTTAATTAGTCAAAGAATAGGCCTTAGATCATACAACAATTGCAGAATTAAAAGCCAAACCTTGAACCACCCATGGTAGCCAAACCATGCGCACCATTGATGGTGTTTTTTTTAAATATGCCGCCACCTTGCTTTGCAACCAGCAATGATCTTTTGATCTCATGATCAAACACAGAATTAAATTATATAATCAACAATCTAAATGGCAAATATAGTGGCTCTGATACCAATTGAAGGAACGGAAGCGTGAAAAACACAAGTTTATACCATTGAATTCAAAAATTTTCATCTAGGGTCACATTCACCATGCAAGATTTATTTTTATCTATTTGATTTCAATGATAAACAACATATTAAAACTCTTTTAATATGTTTTTGGATCTGTATTTTCCATTTAAGATTTTAAAATTAATTAGATTAATTTTAGAACCCTAGATTAAATCAAGAACGATTACACTAACCTTTTGATGCAATCGCAATGTTCGCGCTTTGAGATTCGTCTTCAGGACACTAGATGTTGTCCCTCTAGCTTGTCCACACCAAGAACACCTATGGCAGCCCTTGAACAGCTTCTAAAGCTTTTTCTATTAATTAGAAATTAAAGTTCTGCCTTTTAAGAGATTAGAGATGTAAACAGGACACTAGAAACAATTTCTAGCGTTCTTAATTCAAGAGATTGATGGCTAATCTCTTTGAATTGATGAGTGATGAAGAAGAATAGATGAAAAGCCTCAAGGTGGCGTGACAAAGGAGAGGAGTGGCTGCTGGTTATTTTTCTTTTCGTAACCACACTTAAATAGCTAGGTTAACACATTAAACCCTTGCCACATGTCACCCTTTGATTAGCTCTAGGTTTAAGTGACCCAATCACATTGTGCCAAGTGTCAAACCTATATTTAATCTAGATTTTAATAATCTTACATGATTAAAAAACATTTGGCAAGCTTATGTGTAATCCCATGTGTCACCATCTCATGGTGCCACGTGTCACACTGTGAAATGACCAAAATGCCCCTGTGTCTTAATTTTGAGTTCTTAACCCAAAATAATTATTTTTCTTCTTCTAATTAATTTATATCAAATATAAATTAATTAATTAATCTCTATTAATTAATTTTTCATTAATTAAATTCATATTTAAATACTTTAAATATAAATTTAATTTATACTACACATCCAATAATCTAGATTTGGTTTCAAGTCATACTAGGGACTTTGCAATTTAATTGCAAACCAAACCTATTTAATTAATCAATTAAACTCTTTAATTAATTAATTAAATCATATTTAAATAGGTGATAACTTGTGTATCTGTGTGACTTACTAGGCTCATCACTAATTGGCAATGAGACATGATATCAACTCTTAATATCATCAGAACTCTTTCTTACCATAAATGATTTCTCTAAATCATTTTATGAACCTCATAGACCATGGTTAACACCTAGCATAGCATGCCATGGCCATCCAATTAGTAATAAGGTTTAGCTTAAATGAACCTATAATCATATGTTACCATGCACTAGAATCTCTCTGTTACAAAATCCCAACTCAAGCTGGAGTCATGGTTTATGTCAAACTCCATTTGCTATGAATATTATGTTCTCTTTTAATTCCAATTCTTGATTAAAAAGATTTTCTTATCAGAAACTCTTTTTTGTATAAATCTATCTGTCCTGGCCAGGAACTTGAAACATCAAGAACAATTAAATGAACATAGGATTTTATCTCTATTTACTTAGAGGAGCAGATTCCATCTTGATCAACACCTATCTCCATATATAACTAGTAGGAGCCAACACATGCCCATATACCCATACATAGTACAAGTATGAAAGCAGTATCAAACTCAAACTACCTATATACAAGATAACTGTGCTATCTCAGGTCTAAAGATTATATGCACTGATATGATTTATGACAAAACATTGACAAGAGTAAACTCCATGTGCTTGTCATAAGTGTCACTGATTCGGCCTACTTATCATTTATAAGTGCCTATCATGTTTGTTATATGGCATGAGACTCACCATTCCATCTTATTTATATCTCATATAAATAACTTGGGAACAAACATGAATACAATCTTTCTGGATAAGTCATGTCCTTATTATGAAGTATCCTCGATTGTGAACCTATTTATGATACTTTGTGCTAGAAATATTGTCACTCATATTCTTAACAACTTAAGAATAATATTTCTAACAAAATATCAATGGACCTTTTCTATTACACATAAATATATTATGTAAACGGAAAAGTGGAAATACCTTTTATTAATAAAAATATGTACAAGATACATACTAAATGATATGCTCTAGGGCATACTACTAACAGTATTGATTATCAGCAGTTGAATAAGGTGATAATATAGAATAGATATCCATTGCCCCGCATTGATGACTTGTTTGATCAGTTGAGGGGTGCAGCTGTGTTCTCCAAAATTGACCTGAGATCAGGTTATTATCAGCTGAAAGTGCAAGAGCAGAGTATTTCTAAAACTGCCTTCAGAACCCGCTATGGCTATTATGAGTTCCTAGTCATGCCATTCGGGTTAACTAATTCTCCGGCTGCTTTTATGGATCTGATGAACACTATCTTCATACCATACCTCGACCAGTTTGTGGTGGTATTCATTGATGATATATTGGTCTATTCGAGGAATGCAGAAGAGCATGATAGACATCTGTGGATTGTACTGCAAACTTTGAGGGAGAAATAGCTATATGCCAAATTGTTGAAGTGTGAATTTTGACTGAAGGAAATATCTTTCTTAGGGCATGTAGTATCAAAAGAGGGCATCAAGGTAGATCCAAGTAAGATTGAAGCTGTCCTTAATTGGAGGCCACCTAGAAATGTCACAAAGATTCGCAGTTTTCTGGGTTTAGCTGGATACTATCGTCGATTTGTGAAGGGATTCTCCATGTTGGCATCTCCATTGACTAAGCTACTCTGAAAAGATGTAAAATTTCAGTGGATGGATAAATGCCAACAGAGTTTTGATGAATTGCAGAAATGTTTGACTGAAGCTCCAGTATTGACTTTACCTACCCCGACTAAAGAATACACTGCTTATAGTGATGCTTCTCACAATGGGTTAGGCTGTGTATTGATGTAAGATCGAAATGTCATTGCCTATGCATCACACCAGCTGAAAGCGCATGAGAGGAATTATCCAACACATGACTTGGAGCTTGCAGTTATTGTGTTTGCTCTTAAGATCTGGAAACATTATTTGTATGGGGAGAAGTGCTACATCTACACAGATCATAAGAGTTTGAAGTATTTGGGCACCCAGAAAGAGCTGAATTTGAGACAGAGGATTTGGTTAGAGTTGATAAAAGACTATGATTGTCTGATAGACTATCAGCCAGGGAAAGCTAATGCTGTGGCTGACGCCTTAAGTCGCAAGACTATGGCAAGTCTATAGGTTACTCCTTTGTCTTTGGTGCATGAGTTAAGATCATTGCATGCCAGCTTAGAGATTAATGATGATGGGCGGACAGCAGTTGCATGGCATGTACAGCCAGTGTTGATTGATCAGATTAGAATGGCTACTCAGAATGATCAGAAGTATCAGAAGTTGATGGAAGAAGTCTGACAGGGCAAGAAACCATAATTCTCAATAAGAGATGATGGTCTACTGCTACACCAGGGCATAATGTGTGTTCCTAATGATGTTGATTTGAGGCAGATCATTTTGAAGGAAGCACAGGAGTCTCCTTTTGCCATGCACCCTGGTGGCACAAAAATGTATAGAGGGTTAAAGGAACATTACTGGTGGATGGGTATGAAAAGAGATGTGGCAGAGTTTGTTTCTAAATGCCTAACTTATCAGCAAGTAAAGGCAGAGCATCAAGTACCCGCTAGGTTATTACATCCACTACTAGTATCAGAGTGGAAATGGGAGAGAATAACAATGGATTTTGTGATGGGACTTCCAAGGACATAGAAAAGTCATGATGTAGTATGGGTCATTATTGACAGACTGACTAAGTCTGCTTATTTTCTGCCAGTCCGGATGGACTATAGTTTAGACATATTGGCCAGGTTATACATCGATGAGATTGTGAGACTTCATGGAGTGCCAGTATCCATCGTATCAGACAGAGAACCTAGGTTCACTTCTAGATTCTAGGGTAGTCTTCAGAGAGCCCTAGGAACTAGATTGAACTTCAGTACTACATTCCACCCACAGACAGATGGCCAGTCTGAGAGTGTAATTCAGATCTTGGAGGACATGCTACAGGCTTTTGTGATTGAGTTTGAGGGCAGTTGGGATACACACTTGCCTTTGATTGAGTTTTCTTAAAACAACAACTACCAATCAAGCATTGGGATGCCTCCATATGAAGCTTTGTATGGCAGAAAATGTAGAACCCCATTATGTTGGGATGACGTGGGTGAAAGAAAAATGATTGGACCCGAAATTGTTCAGTAAACTGAAGAGAAAATCAAGGTGATCAGTGATCGACTTAAGACTGCATCAGACCGTCAGAAATCCTACATTGATCTGAAGAGAAGGGATATTGAGCATGTAGTGGGTGAGAAAGTATTCTTCAAGGTTTCTCCTTAGAAGAGAATTATGAGATTCAGCAGAAAGGGGAAACTGAGTCCTCGTTTTATAGGGCCATATGAGGTTTTGGAATGAGTGGGTCCTTTCGTATATCGTTTGGCACTACCTCCAGAGTTGGAGAATATACATAATATCTTCCATGTGTCTATGTTGTGGAGGTATCGATCTGACCCATCTCATGTACTACCAGTAGAAGAAATTGAAGTGAATCCAGACCTCACGTATGAAGAAGAACCCATAGTGATTCTGGCTTGTAAGGTGAAGCAGCTACGGAACAAGCAGATACCGTTGGTAAAAGTGCTGTGGAACCATCATTCGAGCCAGGAGGCTGCTTGGGAACGAGAGGAGGACATGAGGAGACAGCACCCACAGCTGTTCAGAGATTAATACCAGGTAAAATTTCGAGACGAAATTTATTTTAAGAAGACAACTAGATAAGCTATAAACGCAAATAATTAGTAATTGCCAATTAGTTAAGTATAAATAAGAAAAACAGAACATAAGAAGTTAAATGAGCCGAGAGTCACAGCGATGGGTGACCTTCTCGGGAAGGACTGCGAAGTCATTTTAAACTCAAATTTTGAACCGTAAAATGTGACGTCACTGTACGAACACAGTGGAAAATAGAAAATCACGAAAAAGAATTGTTAAGTCAGTCAATTAATTAGGTCAGGGAGCCAGAAGTAATATTGAATTATTTGCAAACCGGGATGAACCGGCGAGGGGCAATTTGGTCAATTGACCCCGAGAGTTGACTCCTGACCTAATTGTCAAATAGAATCGGAGAAAAGAAAATTTCAGAATCGAGAATTAAATTAAAGAATTAATAGAAAAAAAAAGAAAGAAAATGAAAATGTTAAAAAGGTGATGACATCATGCATGATATCATGCATGATGCCATAAAAATAAGAAATTGTGAATTTAATTAATTAGATTTTTGGTCTTCCTAAAGACATAAAAACAAAAGGAAAAGAAAAAAAAAAATCATTGTCTTCCTTATCCCAAACCAGCCGCCCCACCTCTCTCTCTTAGTTCTCTCTCTCAAACCTCCATTAAAGCTCCAAAACTAAGCTTCATAAACTTTCAATTCGACCATAGAAACCTTACACTTCAACATTAAATCTTGCAGTTAGACCTAGATAAGGAGCTTGACAACAAAAAAAAAAAGAAAGGAAGAAGTTTTTAAGAAAAAGAAATTCTGCATAAAAGGTTAGTAATCAAATTTGATAATTTGAGTTTAATTCTTATATTTCTAACTTATTGAGCTTGTAAATAAACTTAAAATGAAAAGAAAATTTGTTGAGGGACGAAACTAAAATTTGGCCAATATGAAGGGAAAGGTGATTTGCATGATTTGAATGGGTTTAGGAACTTTAGTTATTTGAATGGTTAGGATTAAAAGCTTTAAAGGTAGTTAAATGCATGAGGTTGGTGAATTAGGGTTTTGAACATTAGGGTTTACAGACCAAAAATATGAGAAAGTGGTAAATGGTGTCTTTGACCTAATGTGAAGTGAAAAATGATTATTTGTGACCTAATTAAGTGTGCTAGAAGTGTTGGAATTAAAGCCAAATTCGGAGGGAGTGTGGTCATGTTGCTGGCAGCATGACCAAATTTCCTTTGAGGGACTAAAAATGAAATTTTACAAGTCCAAATGGTATGAGACCAATTGGGGATGAAAACAGACACTAAATGACACAATTTTCATTTAGGAAGCATGCCCAAAAAGTGACCAAAACCTAGCGAACAAATTGACCAAAGTTGAAAAATCACAGTCTGCCTCTGTACAAACTGACCAAATGAACAGTGTTTGTTTATTTAGCCATAACTTGAGCTAGGCAGGTCAAAATGACCTGAAATTTTACCAGTGGTTAGATGAGATATAGACCTAAAACTTTTATGAAGAACACCAACCCAAATTATGCCATTAACCCAATCAAATCACTGAGCAAAGTTGAATCACTGAATCTGTAGGACTGCAGATTTACCATATGAACAGTAAAGTTTCAATAGCTATAACTCTCTCTAGAAAAATCCGATTTAAGCGATTCTTGAACCGATAGAAATCTAAGACATAGTAAAACATTTCATATGAAGAAAATTAGATCAAATTATGGACTTAACTTGATCAAATTGCTAAAAAAAGTTGGATCAATAAATCTGCCAGAACTAAAATCTGCAGCATGAAGAGTAACCATATGTTGGACATAACTTGAGCTACAAAACTCCAATTGGAGTGATTCAAAAAATAAAATAAACTTAAGACAATAGGGAACATTTTATATGAAGAAAGTTTTGACAAATTCTAACAGAAAGATGACCAATGGAATAGTGCAACTAGGGACACCAAAACTAAAAATTTGGCAATTTTGCCTAAAAGACCTAAGTTTTGAGAAAATGACCAAAACCAACAAGTTTAGTGACCAAAATGTGATATGTGGGTGAAGTTGGAATTCCCATACCTATTAAGCCTTAGAAAGTCAATAATTTGACTTGAATAGTTAGTGAATAGTAACCCGAAACACAAAATTTTAAGAACGTTGAGTTTAACACGTTAGAGTTAGGTAAAAGTGAAGTTAAATTTATTTTTGGATTTATGCTAAGTTATGATACTGAAACACTGTAAAATTGTGCGTTTCAGTTGAAAAAAATACCGTGAAAGAACCCGAGGAACCGAGTCAGGGCTAAGAGGCGACTCGCTTGAGGTTTGTGCACAACATCACTATGCTTTAAAATTTATTGATAAAGTGAATGAAATATATATTTTACTTTTGCTTTGAATTGTGAAAGTTTATTTGTAACATTATCTATGATGTTTTGATTTAAATTGTTGAAAGTTATTATGTATATTTGAAATGACAATGTTTAGCAAATTGTTAAGATAAGTTTTGAAACCACAGTGGCATGACCATATATTTGAACACCTCACTAGCACGACTAGTGCGGGTAATTAGTTTCAGATTTTGATTTCTTCTCTGGAGAAGTGTTGAGGTGTGCAAGTAGAAGAGGATGTGAATGGATATCCATATATTTGAGCTAGTTAGCCTTGGATGTGATTTCTCTTTAGCCTCTGGCTATTGAAATTCTATTTGTTTCGAATGGCATGATTTAACTGTGGGTCTTATGAAATGTGATTTGATACTTCAAAATGAAATTGTTTGAGATTAAAATCTCATAAATTATGTGTTGTGTTTAACTCGCATGCTTAGTTCAAATTTTGAATAAATGTGATTTTGTTTCTGTATAAAGATTATTTTAGTATGTTGTGCACCACTAAGTCCTAGTACTCAGCGATAGCTTTTATTGCTATCGCAGATATAGAGACTAGAGGAGCAGCAGACTAAGCTGCTGAGGATTAAGGATTTATCAGCTTGAAGTTATCGGGTATAATTTATACCTTGCTTGTAAATATTTATTTTGATATACGTATTGCACATAAATGTATGGACATGTAAATCAGTCTTGAGCAGTTTGTACAAAGTTTGTATAAAGTTGTAATAAAATTTAGTGGAATTTTCATACTGTAGATTTTGGTATGATGTATATATATATATATAGTTTGTTGTCTTTAATGAATGAAAATGTTTTATTTTAATTTGAATGAGATTGATAGATATTATTTTACTGAGGTTTGAACTTTGGAAATTGAGAAATATTGACTGTTGAATTTTGAGATTTAAGAAATTGTTGAGATTGATTGTGAAATTGAAGTAGTGCTTGAGAAAATTTTTGGAAGTGCTTTTTCCAGGTATTTGAAGAACTATTTTCTCAAAATATAAACGGAACTCTGTCAAAATTTTTATAAAATTTGCGAAAAAAATAAAATGGACAAAATATATTAACTAGTTTTAATTTTAATTAAATGTTTTAAATACCTATTAGAAAATGCTCACCACTTAACAAAAGTAAGAAAATTATTTTAAAATCCCTTGTAGGGTACTTAATGAGTTATCGGTAGGTGAAGTTTGATAGTTCATTGGGTATTCTACGGGATCATGTTATGCCTTACAGAGGGGTAAGGTATGACAAAGTGATTCAATTCTAATGTTACCAATATGTCACATTTTATAGCCCTTAAGTTTTGGTTTATGTTACCAAGTTCATTTCCAAGTGTATTGCATTTTATTGCAATTTATCGGATTTCGGTATACTATTTTAACCTAGTCGGATGACCTAGATCCCTCAGTTTTTGGGTTTCGGTCCAAACTACAAACTTGTAGGTCTATGTCTTATTGCACGCGGGGCAAAATTTTAGGTCATTATGAGTTGTGTAGGCCAAGATATGGTCAATTTACCAATGCTGGATAGAATGCACTAAAATGGTAGGCTTAGATCATTTTTAGGTCACTTTTGGTTCGGCCAGTTTTGGTACCTGAACTTGTGCAAGTTATTTGGCTTGATTCTGGCCATTTTTGGGCTTTGGTGTCTTCATAAGAATTGTAGATCTATGTCTAAACTATTCATGGTAAAAATTTCAGATCATTTGGACCTGTTTTGTGTAAGTTATGGCCAAAACACTAACTTCTGCTCAAATAGTCAATTTTCAGGCTTTCAAGTAACTAATCCGGATTTGGTCATTTTTAAGGTTAGTTTCTAGGCAGAATTTTAGCAACATTTCTACATGAAAGTTCGCCTATTTGATGTCTAGTTTCACCCTCCATTGGCCTCATACCAATTGGGTTCATAGTTTTGCACTTATGACCTAATTTAGGTGCTGCCAACATGCACAACCTGCACAAGACAATTACACTTCCAATTTGACATTCCTCCTCTTCCTCATGACTTCATTATTTATTTATAGCACTGCTACAAATACTAAACACAATTCCAGCAAGCATATTGGGCAGAACAATCAAGTGCTCAATGCACACAATTCACCATTAAAGTCCAACATTCACATCCACCCAAATTCAATGTACATCAACACTTATTTTACACACACACTTCCATGGCAATTATACAAACTGCTCACAATTCAACACCATCATATTTCATTAATAAACTTCATATTCACACACACAAATTTATGATATTATAGGCTACCAAATATGGCAGTTTGCCAAAGCATCAAGGTCCCATTTCAAACCCTTAATTCAAGCACTAACATGCACATACTTGGACATTAACCTACTACCACTTCTATTTGAGTTAATCAACCTTAATTCCCATCAAATACATATAAGAATAAGTCACTAACCATGCATTTTCATGGCTGCCAAAACTAAGGTTTACCAATACTCATCATTTCCTCAAATTTTCTTAGCAATTCAACTTACCCAAAGCTCAACACAAGGATTAGTGAAGGTAAATGGAAAGATTAAGCACTATCCTCAACTTGCGCTTCACAAATCCATGGAATTTCATCTCTTTTTTGCTGCCCACATACTGCCCATGGTGTGAAGACCACTTTTAATGAAGGGATTTTAAAGAAATATGGCTTGAATCATGGTAGATTTGAGCTTATGCATGAATGGCCATGGAGGAAGCTTGGAAGAACATTTGGCCATGGAAGAACTTGAGAAAGAAATTCGGCAAAGTGAAAAAAAATGAGGAAGAAAGTGAATTTGCATGCTGTCCACTTGGTTTTATATGTCCACTAATCCCACTTAGTGGAGCACTAACCATAAATTAATGATTTAATTAGTTAAAGTTTCATAATTTGCACATTTGCCTCATTTCTTTCACTATTTAAATAATGTACCATTTTTTATTTTTCATGACATTTTCAAAGTGTAATACCACTTATTTTTAATGGACATTGAGGTCAAAAGTCAACTCTAGGTGTCAAATAACCACAATGCCCCTATTCGGGTTATATTCTCGATATTTCGGTAACATCGAGTTTTGTCGTTTTCTCGATTTCTTTTTTTTCTTTGTACTAATTAATTAATTTTTTTTGATATTTCTAATGACATTTATACTTCAATAAGTCTTTAATTATGTCTCGAAACTAAATTTTGAGGGTTCCCTATAGTCCTAGGGTCGGCTATTGCCTGCGCCATAACTTCCCCGTGCAGTCACCCCTCGTTGCGGTGCTGGCTTGTTTAACTTGGTTACATTTCATTGTTATTATTTTTTCTTTGTTTTTCTTGTATTTTCTTTTCTTTTATATCACTACCTTATATCTCCACACTAATATTTAAATATAATTCCAAGCATCCTAGCAGTCCGGACAGACACTGGTCACCGGAACAGTAGAACGCACTACGGAACATAGGGGTGTTACATAAAATCTCATGATAATATTACAATAATTTGTATTTGATTACAGTCCAAAAATATATTACAAAAGAGTTGATACAACTGCTCAAATGAAATTACATATATATAATTATAGAATTACATCAAAATCTAATGTACAAGGGTATACCTATGATATACTCGAAGATAGTTTCGCAGTATCTTTCAGTAATCTCGCTTAGCTGCTTTATATTTTCTTTTACCTGCTACAGCATACAAAGCTATCGCTGAGTGGTGAACTCAGTGGTACACAAACTAATAATTTAAAACTTAATACAAGTTATGCTTGATAATTCGCAAAAAATAAAAATTTAAAATTTCTAAATTCTTCAAAATTCATAACATTCAGAAATCATTATTTTCATTCATGCAAATTATTCATTTGAATAACATTTTGATCAAATAGTAATTATTTATCTACATTTCTTTTAAATCTCGAAACAATACAAAAATATTTTGAATCACTGAAAAATTATTTATTTCAACCACAATTTATGAAACTATGCATAATTTAAAGTGGGTTGCCAACAATTCACACAGTTGAACCCATGACCCAAAATTTAAATAGATGACGTATTGTACACCAAGACATTTCAAACTCTCCTAATAACCGAGGCTAAAAGGGAGGAACAAAGACTAGGTAGTATATATGAGTGCTTATTCAAACTCTTCCCCAACTGATAAGCCAGAGAGGAAGGAACTCACCCCATCAAGTGGAGGAGATATCTCACTAGACAAGCTAATGAGAATTCACAACATATATTGCCATGTCAACTGTGGTTTCAAATCATATTCAAAACAATTTCTATTTACCAAGTGTTTACAAACCATTAACATATTAAATCATCATAAATTCATGCTCAAGGTTGGCAACACATCAAACTTAAAATTTACAATCCTCAAAACCAGGCAATAAATCCTTAAATGCATAAGAAAATTTACATTTAAGTTATACAATTTCATTCAACAAATTAAAATCCTCAGCACAACAAAATTATAAATCATAAAATAAACTGGTTCAAATCAATTTAGAAGTGAAAGGTAATAAAATAGTTAGTTATGCCCAAACCTTATACGAATCGCCTCTTGGTCTTGACTCGATGTCTCGAGTTCTTTCTCAGTATTCTTTTCCATTGAAACACACAGCTTCACAGTGTTTCAGTATCACCATTTATCATAACTCTAAAAATAAATTCAAATCTACTTATACCTAGCTTTAATATGCTAAACTTGACATTCTTTAAAATTTGTATTTTGGGGTTACTATTCATGATACTATTCAAGTTAATTTGTTGACTTTCTAATACTTATTAGGTATGGGAATTCTAATTTCACCCACATACCACATTTTGGTTACCTAATTTGTTGGTTTTGGTTGTTTTCTCAAAACTTAAGTCTTTTTGGCAAAATTTCAAATTTTTAGTTTTGTTGTCCTATTTTGTACTGTTCCATTAGTCATGTTACTGTTAGAATTTGGCTAAGTTTTCTTCATAGAAATTGTTCCTTATTGTCTTAAATTTATTTTTCTTTTTGAATCACTCTAATTAGAGTTTTTTAGCTCAAGTTATAGCCATTTGAACATGGCTGGCCGGATTGGTCTAACCCAGATTTTCTGGGCACCAACTGGGTTCTGGCAGTTTTAGAACACCAAATTTGGGTAGCTAAATGACTTGGTTAAGGGCATAATTTGTACTTGTGTTCTTCATGAAAGTTGTAGGGCTATATCTCAGCTTTCTACTGGCAAAATTTCAGATCATTTGGATCTGCCTAACCCAAGTTATGGCCAAATGAACAAATATTGTTGTTCATTTGATCATTTTTGTACAGGTCAGTTTGCTTAATCCAGATTTGGCCAATTTGTTCACTATGCTATGGTCACTTTCTAGGCATGATTCCTAAATAAAAAATGTGCCATTTTGTGTCTAGTGTTATTCCCAATTGGCCTCACACCAATTGGATTGGAAAATTTTTAGTTTTGATCCCTGAAAAAGACCTTGGTCATGCTGCCTGCAGAATAACCATAAGCAATTCGAATTTAAATCTAATTTTAACACTTCCTACACATCACAATTGGTCATACATGACCATTTTTCAACTCAAGCAAGGTCAAACACATCATTTGTAACACCCTCATTTGTATAGCCTGGTATATTTTACTGTTCCGGTGACTGGTGTCGGTCCGGACAATTAAGGGGATTATAACCACACTTTAGATAACTAGATAAACCATAAACACAAATAATTAGTAATTTCCAAATAGTTAAGTATAAATAAGAAAAACAGAATATAAGAAGTTAAACGAGCCGAGAGTTACAGCGATGGGTGATCGTCTCGGGAACCACTGCGAAGCCATTTTAAACTCAAATTTCGAACCGTAAAATGTGACGCTACGGTCCTTAGGACCATTACGAACACAGTGGAAAAGAGAAAATTACGAAAAAGAACTGTTACGCCAGTCAAATAATTAGGTCAGGGAGCCGGAAGAAATATGGAATTAATTGCAAACCGAGATGAACCGGTGAGGGGCAATTTGGTCAATTGACCGCGAGAGTTGACTCCTGACCTAACTGTCAAATAAAATCGGAGAAAGGAAAATTTCAGAATCGAGAATTAAATTAAAGAACTAATAGAAAAAAATAAATAAAAAAAAGAAAATGAAAAAGTTGAAAAGGTGATGACATCATCATGATGATGAAACTATGACTTCATAATTAATTTTAATTTAATTAACTAATTGACTAAGTCATATTAAAGAATAAAAACAAAATTGAAAAGCCAAATTTTACCTTCTTCTTCTTCTTTTTTTTCTCTTTCCCATAGCTTCTCACCTCTCTCCCTTTTTCTCACTAAATCCTCCATGGCTACTTAATTTCAAGCTTTTAAAGCTTGAATCAACCCCATAAATCCCACAATTTCCCTAAATAAAACTTGTTCTTGGATCTTGGCAAGCCTATTGAGAAAGAAATTTGAAGGAAAATAAAAAGAAAATTGAAGCTTTGAGAATACTTCCTTAAAGGTTAGTCAAGAATCCTCTCAATTCTCCTTATATTCATGAAATTGCACTTGAAGTGAACTAGTATTGATGAAAATAAAATAAAACAACATATTTAGGAATATAGTGAAATTCAGCCAGCTTAGAGGTAACTTGAAATTGATGTATTTTGATACAATTAAAAAGGTAGGCAAGCTTGATTGAAGGTGTAGTGGAGGTTTATATAGTTTAGTTGCATGAAATAAGCTAAACATGGAAGTTAGGGTTTTGGACATTAGGGTTTAGAGACCAAAAATGTGAAAAACTTGTAAATGGTTTCTTTGACCTAATGTGAAGTGAAAAATGGTCATTTGTGACCAAATGAGGTGTGTTAGAAGTGTTGGAATTAAAAGCTAATTCGGATTGGATAAGGTCATGTGCTGGCAGCATGACTAAAATCTTCTTTGAGGGACCAAAAATGAAATTTTACAAGTCCAATGGATATGGGACCAATTGAGGATGAAAATAGGCAATAAATGACACAATTTTCATCTAGGAAGTATGCCTAAAAAGTGACTAAAACCTAGTTAACAAATTGACCAAAGTTGAGAAACCACAGTCTGCCTCTGCACAACCTAACCAAATGAACAGTGTTTATTCATTTAGTCATAAATCGAGCTAGGCAGGTCAAAATGACCTGAAATTTTACCAGTGGTTAGATGGAATATAGACTTAAAACTTTCATGAAGAATACCAACCCAAATTATGCCATTAACCAAATCAAATTACTGAGCAAAGTTGGGTCACTGAATCTGCAAACTGCAGATTTGCCATCTGAACAGTAAAGTTTCAATGGCTATAACTCTCTCTAGAAAACTCTGATTTAAGCGATTCTTGAACCGTTGGAAACCTAAAACATAGTAGAACATTTCATTTGAAGAAAATTACACCAAATTATGGACTTAACTTGATCAAATTGCTAAACAGATTTGGATCAATAAATCTGGCAGAACTAAAATATGTAGCATGAACAGTAAACGTAATATGCTTATAACTTGAGCTACAAAACTCCAATTGGGGTGATTCAAAAAGGAGAATAAACTTAAGACAATATGGAACATTTTCTATGAAGAAAGTTTTGCCAAATTCAATTAAATGTTAATTTCAATTAAATGTTTAACTAGTTTTATAAAATTTATGAAAAAATAAAAAGGGCAAAAAATTTTAACTAGTTTTTAATTTCAATTAAATGTTTTAAACACCTATTAGAAAATGCTCACCACTTAGCAAAAGTAAGGAAACTGTTTTAAAATCCCTTGTAGGGTACTTAATGAGTTATCGGTAGGTGAAGTTCGGTAGTTCATTAGGTATTCTACGGGATCATGTTATGCCTTACAGAGGGGTAAGGTGTGACATATTTTAGTGGTATCAGAGCAAATTTTTGAAATATGTTTTAACTTGAGAATTTGTGTCTTTTCTTTATTAAGTACAACTGCTCAATGTCCATATTTGTTACATACAGTGCATTACATGTAACACCCTCCCTGTAGCAACTCCGTACATTCTACTGTTCCGGTGACCAGTGTCGGTCCGGACAGCTAGAACGTCCGGAAAAATATTTAAACTAAAGTGAGGAACCATAATTAACTCAAACATTAATAAGAAAAATTTAATAAAAATTTTAGAAATAAAATACAACTAAGTCAAATGAGCCGGTGCCCAAGCGATGGGTAAACTAGTAGGAAGTTGCGGTTCTCGCAACTAGGAGCCCTAGACCTAGGGGAAAATTCATAAAATAATTTTGGGGACTCCAGAGAAGGGTTATTGAGGTTCCTATGGCATTAGAATACCAAGAAAATATTTAGAAAAATTTTTCAATCGGTACAGACAATTTTGGTCTGTTAAGCCAAACGGAGGGCATTTTGGTCGTTTCGCCTTCAGAGGTGATTTTTGGCCGACTTGTCCAGTTAAGTAAATAATTATTATAACATAAAATGTGAATAAATATTGCTAAAAATTGAATTGAAAATGAGTAGAGAAAAGAAGAAAAGAAAATGAAGGAAAATACTTAATTATGACATCATATGATGTCTTTAAAAGAGCTCCACCAATCAACTTCTAACAAGCACCTTTAAATCAATTAAAAAGCACAAAAAAGAGTTAAAAATTGAAAAAAATTTATGCTCATCTCCTTCAATTTCTGGCAGCCTCTCTTCCCTCACTATCTCCATTAAAACTTCCTCTTTTTCTTGCTAAAACCTCACCCTTTACACCATAAAACATAATCCTCACTTCACTAAAATTTATCCTCACACCCTAAATCATATTTAGACAGCCATTAGAGGGAGAAATCTTGAAGATTGACAAGCTCAAGTGGGAGCTTTAATAAGGTTAGTGTCCAATATTTTCCTCTCTCTTTAAATTCATGACTAGAAAGTTTAAATTCATGACTAGAAAGTTGATTTAACTTGAAATTTATAAGAAATTCAAATGAAAACCTTTGATGTACTCACTTTATATTTTTGGCAGCCATGGATTTATTAGATTTTTGATGATTTCTTTGGATTAAATGAGTATATAAGCTGCCTTTGATATGAACTTAATATTTAGCACATTGAATTATAGGTTAATGGAAAAGTAGAGAAATTGAAAATTTAGGGTTTTGAGCAAATTAGAGTTTAGTTCCTATGATGGTGTAAGAACATTTTAGTGGTCAATTAGTGACCATTTGGGTATTGGTAAACAAGAATTGAAGTGTGTTTAGTGATAGGATTTAGGATTAGTGTAGCTGCCTAGTGAGAGCAATAGGTATGGCTGTGAGTCCAGCCTGTTTGGACAGCCATAACTTTGGCTGTGCAGATTCAATTGGTGTTTGGCCAATTGGACATGAAACTAGACACATAATGGCACAATTTTGGTGAAGAAACTATGCCCAAAAGACCAAAGCAAGTGGACCAAAAACTTGCCCCAATCCGGATGTCCTGCAACCAGATTCTGCAGAATGACCAAATGAACAGTGATTGTTCATTTGGCCATAACTCATTGTAGAATGGCCCAATTGACCTGAAATTTTTACAAAAACAAGTTAAGATATAGACCAACAACTTTCATGAAGAAACTTACCCCAAATTATGACCAGAACTTATTCAACAAGGCAGTTGCAGTCACTGTTCACTGCACTGTAGATATGGTCAGTTCTGAAATTTTTCAATCCGGCCAGTTGTAGTTTTTGGACCATAACTTGAGCTAAAAAAACTCCAAATGGAGTGATTCAAAAAAATAAATTCAACTAGACAAAATAAGGAACAACTTTCATGTTTATCATTTTCTCAAATTCCCATCAGAATAAAGAACTAATGGAACAGTAAATTTATGGTATAAAAACTGAAAATTCTGCTCCATTAGTGTTAAGCTTAGAAATGGTATTGGTGATTAATGCCAACAAGTTTTGAATGCAAAATGTGGTATGTTGGGAGTGTTAAAACCAATGTACCTATTTTCTATTCAAAAGTCAACATTTTTGTTGACTAATGAAGGGAATAGTAACACCAAAGCTTGAAATTCAAAAATTACAAAATTGAAAAGTATCAAATGCCCTAGTATACCTAACAAGATTGGTTTGGATAGTTTGGCATGCCAATAGGGTTCAGTTAGCAGTACTACACATGGCATTATGCCATTATGTGATTTCATGGCTTTTAGCCATTTTGACATTGTGTTGATATTTGGCCTTGTGCCTATTGTCATTACAGCTTATTAGCTGTTCTGTTGCACACCGGGAGATGCATATGTGACCGATGGTGTGACGGCCCGAGGTACTAGATACCCAAAGGCGGTTACCCGCTTATCCATCCGATCGCCCAAAGATAGGTGTAACACCCCCGTTGCATAGCCTGGTAGATTTCACTGTTCCGGCGACCGGTGTCGGTCCGGACAATTAATGGGATTAGGGCCACACTTAAGACAACATGAGAAGCCATAAACACAAATAATTAGTAATGTTTAATTAGTTAACTATAAATAAGAAAAACAGAACATAAGAGGTTAAACGAGCCGAGAGTCACAAATGATGAGTGACCTCCTCGAACGCATCGCAAGTCGCTTTTAAACTCAAATTTTGAACCGTAAAAAGTGACATCGCGTCCTTAGGACCCTTATGGACACAAAGTGGAAAAGAGAAAATCACATAAAAGAAGCGTAAGTCAGTCAAATAATTAGGTCGTGGAGCCGAAGAAATATTGGATTATTTGCAAACCGGATGAACCCGAGGGGCGATTTGGTCAATTGACCCCGAGAGTCGACTCGACCTAATCACAAATAAAATCGGAGAAAAGAAAATTTCGGAATTGAGAATTAAATTAAAGAACTAATAGAAAAATAAAAAAAAAAAGAAAAGAAAGAAGATGGAAAAGTCAAAGTGATGACATCATGCATGATGTCATAAAGGCTTATTTGATTTATTTTATTAATTTGGGAATTTTGGTCTTCCTAAGACATAAAAGAAAAGAAAAGAAAAGAAAAAAAAATATAATAAAGTCATCTTCTTCATCAAAAACGTGACTCTCTCTCCCTCACCCTCTCCCTCACCCAAAACCTCCATTAAAGCTCATTTTGAGCTTGATCAAATCCCTAATTTCACCATAGAAAAATTAGCCACCATAGTTAAAGCTTATCTAGTCAACTTGAGAAGAGGATTGAGCAAGAAAGATAGAAGGAAAATTTGAAGAAAAGGAGGAAGAAAATTCTGCTCAAGGTTGGTAATACAAGCCTTAATTTTTCTTTGTTTAATTAGTGTTTATATGGCATTAAGAGCTTGTAAATAACCTTAAAATGAAAAAAAAATGTGGGGAAGAACAAACTGAATTTTGGGGCAGCTTGAGAGGAGTATGGTTTGCATGAATATGATGCAATTGAATGAGTTTAGAAACCTTACTTAGTTAAATGATTAACATTAAAATCATTAGAAGTAGTTAAATGCAAGAGTTAGTGAGATTAGGGTTTCAATGCTAGGGTTTATGAACCAAAATTTGGAGAAATGCATAAATGACATGTTGGACCTATTGTGAAGTGAAATAATGGTCAATTATGACCAAATAACTTGTGTGGGAATGATAGGAATGACAACTAAATTGAGGTAATGGTCATGTCACTGGCAGCATGAACAAACCCAATTTGAAGAACATAAACTCAAATTTTACAAGTCCAATTGATATGCCACCAATTGGAGATGAAACTAGACATAAAAGAGCACAATTTTCATTAAGGAACCATGGCAAAAAACTGACCAAAACTTGGTGAAACAATTGACCAAAGTGAATTGATTGCTGGCTGCCACTGCACCAAACTGACCAAATGAACAGTTCATTTGGTCATAACTCGAGCTAGGTAGGTCAAATTGACCTGAAATTTTACCAGAAATTAGATATGATATAGACCTAAAACTTTCATGAAGAACACCAACCCAAATTAGGCCATTAACTCATTCAAATCATTGAGCAAAGTTAAATTTATCAGATCGAGATTCTGCAGAATTTTCATTGAGCAGCAATGTTTGGATGGCTATAACTCTCTCTAGAAAACTCGGATTTAGGCGATTCTTGAACCGATGGAAACCTAAGACATAAAAACATTTCATATGAAGAAAGTGAGACCAAATTATGAACTTAACTTGGTCAAATTATTAACCAAAGTTGGACCAAAAATCTGCCAAAGACTAAAATCTCAAAGATGAACAAAGACATATAAACAAAGAAACTTATTTTGGCCATAACTTGAGCTACAAAACTCCGATTGGGGTGATCCAAAAATGAGAATACACTTAAGACAATAAGGAACATTTTCTATGAAGGAAGTTTTGTCAAATTCCAACAGTAGATCGACCAATGGAACAGTACAACTTCGGAGAACCAAAACCGAAAATTGGCAATTTTACCAAAATGACCTAAGCTTTAAACAAATGACCAAAACCAACAAGTTTGGTGACCAAAATGTGGTATGTGGGTGAAGTTGGAGTTCCCATACCCATTAAGCCTTAGAAAGTCAATAATTTGACTTGAATAGTGCAGTGAATAGTAACCCGAAACACAAAATTTCGAGAACGTCGAATTTAACACGTTAGAGCTAGGTAAATGTGAAGTTAAGTTTATTTTGGATTTATTTTAAGTTTTAGTACTGAAACATTAGAAAATTTCGTGTTTCAGTGGAAAAGAATACCGGGACAGAACCCGAGGAGTCGAGTCAAGTAAAAAATGCGACTCGTTTGAGGTTTGTGCACAACATATACTTTTATAATCATCTTTTGCATATCGTTTTGAATAATGTGAAATATTGGATTATGGCATTCTTATGATGTTTGATCTAAATTGTTGAAATTTATTATGTATATTTGAAATGACAATGTTTAGCAAATTGTTAAGATAAGTTTTGAAACCACGAGATCATGACCATATATTTGAACACCTCACTAGCACGACTAGTGGGGGTAATTTGTTTTGAATTTTGATTCCTTCTCTGGAGAAGTGTTGAGGTGTGCCAGTAGAAGAGGATGTGAATGGATATCCATATATTTGAGCTAGCTAGCCTTGTGATATGATTTCTCTTTAGCCTCTGGCTATTGAGATTCCATTTGTTTCGAATGGCATGATCTAACTGTGGGTTTTATGAAATGTGTTTTGATACTTTGAAATAAACTTGGTTTACATGTAAAATCTTACAATGCATGATTGTATTTAATTTTCATGTTTAGTCAAATTTTTGAATTAATGTGCTTTAAGTTTTGCATAAAGATTATTTTAGTATATTGTGCACCACTGAGTCCTAGTACTCAGCGATAGCTTGTATTGCTGTCGCAGATACAGAGACTAGAGGAGCAGCAGACTGAGCTGCTGAGGTGTGAGAAGCTACCAGCCTAAAGTTTTCGGGTATAATTTATACCCTAACTGTAAATATTTCTTTTGATGTATATATTGCACATAAATGTATGGACATGTACATGGGTCTTGAGCAGCTTGTACAAAGTTTGTATAAAAGTTGTAATAAATTTTAATTTGGACTTTTTGAATGTAAATTTTAGTATGATGAATATATAAATTGTTATCTTGAATGGAATATGAATAAATGATATTGATGGACAGTATTTTGAGAATTTTTGAACTTGTGAATTTTGAGAATTGGTTGAGATTGAGTATGAATTTGAAGTAGTGGTTGAGAAAAACTTTTAGAAGTGCTTTTACAGTGTATTCAAGAACGGTTTTCTCAAAATACAGAGAAAACTCACAAAATTTTTACAGTATTTTAGGAAAACTAAAATGGACCAAAAATATTAACTAGTTTTAATTTTAACTAAATGTTTTAAATACTTATTAGAAATGCTCACCACTTGTCAAAGATAAGAAAATTGTTTTAAAATCCCTTGTAGGGTACTTAATGAGTTATCGGTAGGTGAAGTTCGGTAGTTCATTAGGTATTCTACGGGATCATGTTATGCCTTACAGAGGGGTAAGGTGTGACATGTTTTAGTGGTATCAGAGCAAAATTTTGAATTATGTTTTAAATTGTGAATTTGTGTCTTTTCTTTGTTAAGTACAACTGCTCAATGTCCATAATTGCTACATACAGTGCATTACATCATGAATGTGAACTAACGGAGGGAAATCTCCTTATGTTACTTGTTCAGGAGATACCCTAGCTTCAGCCTGAAATGGAAGAAGGGGATCGCTCAGTTGAGCAGTCTGTTGAAGCTGAGGCACAAGGGGAAGCCCCAGCTTTACCGAATGTCAGTGGGTCAGTAGCACCAGCCCCACAAATGCCGCAGTTCCCTGCACAATTTGCACAGCAGATGGCTGCGATGTTTCAACAAATGGCTGGGGGTATGCCTGCTCAAGCTCCACCCCAACCACCTGTGGCACAACCACTGCCTCCACTGCACAATATGATAAATTACTGAAGTATGGGGCTGCAGAATTTAAGGGTACAGTGGACCCTTTAGAGGCAGAGCAATGGCTTGAAAGAATGGACAGAGTGTTTAAGAAATTGCACTGCCCAGATGAGTTGAAGTTCGAATATTCTGTGTCGCTACTGCAAGGGGATGCATATGATTGGTGGAAGACCATCCCCCACAGCTTGGCAGAACCACTAGTGCTAACCTGGGATGACTTCATCATAGAGTTCAGACAGAAATACATCCCAGATGCATATGTTGATCAGAAATTGCAAGAATTTTTGAGTTTGAAACAAGGAAATCGATCAGTGGCAGAGTATGAGAGGGAGTTCTCACTTTGAGTCACTATGCGGAGAGTCTCCTTACTACCAGTAAAGCAAGATGCAAGAGATTTGAGACGGGTTTGAAGCCCAGCATAAGGATGCAAGTTGTGGGATTTCGACACAGCAACTTCTCAGAACTTATGTCTCAAGCACTTGAACTGGAGAGAGTTGAAGCAGAAGCAAACCTAGTGAAGGAAAAAGTCGAGAAATTAGAAAAAAACAAGGGGGAAAAATCAGTTGAATAGAGTTCTGGTGCTACCTCTGGAAAGAAAAAGAAGTTTAGTGGACCCAGCAGGGGTCGAGGTGGCAGATTTGGTAGAGGTAGATTTTCTGGTCAGAGACCCCCTAGGTGCAGTCGCTGCCAGTGGGTTCACATTAAGCCCGCCCCTGTGAGACTTGTGGCAAGATTCATGGGGGGGAGTGCTACTGGGCCACTGGAGCCTGCTTTAACTGCGGAGGCAAGGGCCATATAGCTAAAGACTGTACTAGTGCTCCGAGATATGGTCCAGCTCCTACTACTGCTGAGGGATCTATTCAGAGTCCTGCTCCCAGAGGTTTACTGGGCCAAGGCGAGGAAGAGGCAGACGTAGAGGCACTACTTCGGTAGTCGTGGCACGCTTGGTCGACAGACAAGGAAGTGCTTCACTGAATCTACGCAATGAAACAGCGAGAAGAGGCTGAGACTTCTGATGTGGTAGCTGGTACATTCTCTATCTCTGGTCAAGATGTATTTGTATTGTTTGATCCGGGTTCAACCCATTCATATGTTAGTGCTAGCATAGTCAGTTCACTTGCTGTCCCATGTGTGCAAATGGGTTTTGAAGTGCTAGTAACTAGTCCGTTAGGACAAGAGGTCCGGGTCAACAGAATTTATAGAGACTGTCCTTTGGTGATCCAAGGACATGTTTTCCTGTCAGACTTGATTGAGATGCCCTTCAGAGAGTATGATATTATCTTAGGCATGGATTGGTTAGCCAGGCATCATGCTATGATTGACTGTAGACTGAAGACAGTCACTTTTGGTCTCCCTTTGTACGGTGATGTGGTCATACACGGGGAGAGGCATTTACTGCCATCAAACATCATTTCGGCTGCACTAGCCAGAAAGATGATCAGAAAGGGGTGTGAAGCATACTTGGCACATGTGATAGACACCCAAGTGCGGAGTCCCAGAACTAAGGGACATCCTCATCAGATGTGATTTTCCTGATGTGTTTCTGATGAATTGCCGTGGATTACCTCCAAAGAGAGGTGCGATTTGAAATTGATGTTATGCTCGGTGTGGATCCAATCTCCATAACGCCATATAGAATGGCACTGCACTGAAAGAGTTGAAAGTGCAGTTGCAAGAATTGCTTGACAAGGGCTTTATCCGCCCTAGTGTGTCACCTTGGGGAGCGCCAGTGTTGTTTGTAAAGAAGAAAGATGGCACTCTCCGCTTGTGTATTGATTATTGGCAGTTGAATAAGGTGACAATAAAGAATAGATATCCATTGCCCCGCATTAATGACTTGTTTGATCAGTTGATGGGTGCAGCTGTTTTCTCCAAAATTGACACGAGATCGAGTTATTATCAGCTGAAAGTACAAGAGCAAAGTATTCCTAAAACTGCCTTCAGAACCCGCTATGGCCATTATGAGTTCCTAGTTATGCCATTTGGGTTAACTAATGCTCCGGCTGCTTTTATGGATCTGATGAATACTATCTTCAGACCATACCTCGACCAGTTTGTTGTGGTATTCATTGATGATATATTGGTCTATTCGAGGAATGCAGAAGAGCATGATAGACATCTGCGGATTGTACTGCAGACTTTGAGGGAGAAACAGCTATATGCCAAATTGTCGAAGTGTGAATTTTGGCTGAAGGAGATATCCTTTTTGGGGCATGTAGTATCAGAAGAGGGCATTAAGGTAGATCCAAGTAAGATTGAAGCTGTCCTTAATTGGAGGCCACCCAGAAATGTCATAGAGATTCGTAGTTTTCTGGGTTTAGCTGGATGCTACCGTAGATTTATGAAGGGATTCTCCATGTTGGCATCTCCATTGACCAAGCTGCTTAGAAAAGATGTAAAATTTCAGTGGACGGATAAATGCCAGCAGAGTTTTGATGAATTGAAGAGATGTTTGACTGAAGCTCCAGTCCTAACTTTACCCACACCGGGTAAAGAATATATAGTTTACAGCGATGCTTCTCACAACGGGTTAGGTTGTGTGTTGATGCAAGATCGAAATGTCATTGCCTATGCATCACGCCAGCTAAAACCGCATGAGAGGAATTATCCGACACATGATTTGGAGCTTGCAGCCATTGTGTTTGCTCTTAAGATCTGGAGACACTATTTGTATGGGGAAAAGTGTTACATCTACACAGATCATAAGAGTTTAAAGTATTTGGGCACCCAAAAAGAGCTAAATTTGAGACAGAGGAGATGGTTAGAGTTGATAAAAGACTATGATTGTCTGATAGACTATCAGCCAGGGAAAGCTAATGTTGTGGCTGACGCCTTTAGTCGCAAGACTATGGCAAGTCTACGAGTTACTCCTTTGTCTTTGGTACATGAGTTGAGATCATTACATCCCAGTTTAGAGATTAATGATGAGGGGCAGACAACAGTTGCATGGCATGTACAGCCAGTGTTGATTGATCATATTAGAATGGTCGCTCGTAATGATGGTATCAGAAGTTGATGGAAGAAGTCCGACAGGGCAAGAAACCAGAATTCTCAATCAGAGATGATGGTTTACTGTTACACCAGGGCAGAATATGTGTTCCTAATGATGTTGATTTGAGGCAGATCATTTTGAAGGAAGCACATGAGTCTCCTTTTGCCATGCACCCTGGTGGCACAAAAATGTATAGAGGGCTAAAGGAGCATTACTAGTGGATGGCTATGAAAAGAGATGTGGCAGAGTTTGTATCCAAATGCCTAACTTGTCAGCAAGTAAAGGCAGAACATCAAGTACCCGCTGGGTTGTTACATCCACTACCAGTACCAGAATGGAAATGGGAAAGAATAACGATGGATTTTGTGATGGGACTTCCGAGGACACAGAAGAGTCATGATGCAGTTTGGGTCATTGTTGACAGACTGACTAAATCTGCTCATTTTCTGCCAGTTCGGATGGACTACAGTTTAGAAAGATTGGCCAAGTTATACATCGATGAGATTGTGAGATTGCATGGAGTGCCAGTATCCATCGTGTCGCATGCAGATCCTAGGTTCACTTCTAGATTCGGGTAGTCTTGAGAGCCCTAGGAAATAGATTGAACTTCAAGATCGCATTCCACCCACGCATGCATGGCCAGTCTGAGAGGGTAATTCAGATCTTGGAGGACATGCTACGGGCTTGTGTGATTGAGTTTGAGGGTAGTTGGGATACACACTTGCCTTTGATTGAGTTTGCTTACAACAACAGCTACCAATCAAGCATTGGAATGCCTCCATATGAAGCTTTGTATGGCAGAAAATGTAGAACCCCGTTGTGTTGGGATGACGTGGGTGAAAGAAAGATGATCGGACCCGAAATTGTTCAACAGACTGAAAAGAAAATCCGGGTGATCAGAGATCGACTTAAAGCTGCATCAGATCGTCAGAAGTCCTACATTGATCTGAAGAGAAGGGATATTGAGTATGCAGTGGGTGAGAAAGTTTTCCTCAAGGTTTCTCCTTGGAAGAGGATTATGAGATTCGGCCGAAAGGGGAAACTAAGTCCTCGTTTTATTGGGCCATATGAGGTTCTAGAAAGAGTGGGTCCTTTGGCATATCGGTTGGCACTACCTCCAGAGTTGGAGAAGATACATAATGTCTTCCATGTGTCCATGTTGAGGAGGTACCGATCAGACCCATCTCATGTACTACCAGTAGAAGAAATAGAAGTGAATCCAGACCTCACATATGAAGAAGAACCCATAAAGATTCTGGCTTATGAGGTGAAGCAGCTACGGAATAAGCAGATACCGTTGGTAAAAGTGTTGTGGAACCATCATTCGGGCCAAGAAGCTACTTGGGAACGAGAGGAGGACATGAGGAGACAACACCCACAGCTGTTCAGAGATTGATACCAGGTAAAAATTTCGAGACGAAATTTATTTAAGGGGGGGAGAATTGTAACACCCCCGTTGCATAGCCTGGTAGATTTCACTGTTCCGGTGACCGGTGTCGGTCCGGACAATTAATGGGATTAGGGCCACACTTAAGACAACATGAGAAGCCATAAACACAAATAATTAGTAATGTTTAATTAGTTAACTATAAATAAGAAAAACAGAACATAAGAGGTTAAACGAGCCGAGAGTCACAAATGATGAGTGACCTCCTGAACGCATCTGAAGTCGTTTTAAACTCAAATTTTGAACTGTAAAAAGTGACGCTGCGGTCCTTAGGACCCTTATGGACACAGTGGAAAAGAGAAAATCACAAAAAAGAACTGTTAAGTCAGTCAAATAATTAGGTCAGGGAGCCGGAAGAAATATTGGATTATTTGCAAACCGGGATGAACCGGCGAGGGGCGATTTGGTCAATTGACCCCGAGAGCTGACTCCTGACCTAACTGTCAAATAAAATCAGAGAAAAGAAAATTTCGGAATTGAGAATTAAATTAAAGAACTAATAGAAAAATAAATAAAAAAAAAGAAAGAAGATGGAAAAGTCAAAGTGATGACATCATGCATGATGTCATAAAGGCTTAATTGATTTATTTTATTAATTTGGGAATTTTGGTCTTCCTAAGACATAAAAGAAAAGAAAAGAAAAGAAAAAAAAATATAATAAAGTCATCTTCTTCATCAAAAACGTGACTCTCTCTCCCTCACCCTCTCCCTCACCCAAAACCTCCATTAAAGCTCATTTTGAGCTTGATCAAATCTCTAATTTCACCATAGAAAAATTAGCCACCATAGTTAAAGCTTATCTAGGCAACTTGAGAAGAGGATTGAGCAAGAAAGAAAGAAGGAAAATTTGAAGAAAAGGAGGAAGAAAATTCTGCTCAAGGTTGGTAATACAAGCCTTAATTTTTCTTTGTTTAATTAGTGTTTATATGGCATTAAGAGCTTGTAAATAACCTTAAAATGAAAAAAAAATGTGGGGAAGAACAAACTGAATTTTGGGGCAGCTTGAGAGGAGTATGGTTTGCATGAATATGATGCAATTGAATGAGTTTAGAAACCTTACTTAGTTAAATGATTAACATTAAAATCATTAGAAGTAGTTAATGCAAGAGTTAGTGAGATTAGGGTTTCAATGCTAGGGTTTATGAACCAAAATTTGGAGAAATGCATAAATGACATGTTGGACCTATTGTGAAGTGAAATAATGGTCAATTATGACCAAATAACTTGTGTGGGAATGATAGGAATGAAAACTAAATTCGGAGGTAAATGGTCATGCTGCTGGCAGCATGACCAAACCCACTTTGAAGGACCAAAACTCAAATTTTACAAGTCCAATTGATATGCCACCAATTGGAGATGAAAATAGACATAAAAGAGCACAATTTTCATTAAGGAACCATGGCCAAAAACTGACCAAAACTTGGTGAAACAATTGACCAAAGTGAATTGATTGCTGGCTGCCACTGCACCAAACTGACTAAATGAACAGTAACTGTTCATTTGGTCATAACTCGAGCTAGATAGGTCAAATTGACCTGAAATTTTACCAGCAATTAGATATGATATAGACCTAAAACTTTCATGAAGAACACCAACCCAAATTAGGCCATTAACTCATTCAAATCATTGAGCAAAGTTAAATTTACTGTACTGAGATTCTGCAGAATTTTCATTGAGCAGCAATGTTTGGATGGCTATAACTCTCTCTAGAAAACTCGGATTTAGGCGATTCTTGAACCGATGGAAACCTAAGACATAGTACAACATTTCATATGAAGAAAGTGAGACCAAATTATGAACTTAACTTGGTCAAATTATTAACCAAAGTTGGACCAAAAATCTGCCAGCACTAAAATCTCAGTATGAACAGTACATATGAACAGTAAACTTATTTTGGCCATAACTTGAGCTACAAAACTCCGATTGGGGTGATCCAAAAATGAGAATACACTTAAGACAATAAGGAACATTTTCTATGAAGGAAGTTTTGTCAAATTCCAACAGTAAATCGACCAATGGAACAGTACAATTTCGGAGAACCAAAACCGAAAATTGGCAATTTTGCCAAAATGACCTAAGCTTTAAACAAATGACCAAAACCAACAAGTTTGGTGACCAAAATGTGGTATGTGGGTGAAGTTGGAGTTCCCATACCCATTAAGCCTTAGAAAGTCAATAATTTGACTTGAATAGTGCAGTGAATAGTAACCCGAAACACAAAATTTCGAGAACGTCGAATTTAACACGTTAGAGCTAGGTAAATGTGAAGTTAAGTTTATTTTGGATTTATTTTAAGTTTTAGTACTGAAACATTAGAAAATTTCGTGTTTCAGTGGAAAAGAATACCGGGACAGAACCCGAGGAGTCGAGTAAAGGCCAACAGGCGACTCGTTTGAGGTTTGTGCACAACATATACTTTTATAATCATCTTTTGCATATCGTTTTGAATAATGTGAAATATTGGATTATGGCATTCTTATGATGTTTGATCTAAATTATTGAAATTTATTATGTATATTTGAAATGACAATGTTTAGCAAATTGTTAAGATAAGTTTTGAAACCACAGTATCATGACCATATATTTGAACACCTCACTAGCACGACTAGTGGGGGTAATTTGTTTTGAATTTTGATTCCTTCTCTGGAGAAGTGTTGAGGTGTGCCAGTAGAAGAGGATGTGAATGGATATCCATATATTTGAGCTAGCTAGCCTTGTGATATGATTTCTCTTTAGCCTCTGGCTATTGAGATTCCATTTGTTTCGAATGGCATGATCTAACTGTGGGTTTTATGAAATGTATTTTGATACTTTGAAATAAACTTGGTTTACATGTAAAATCTTACAATGCATGATTGTATTTAATTTTCATGTTTAGTCAAATTTTTGAATTAATGTGCTTTAAGTTTTGCATAAAGATTATTTTAGTATATTGTGCACCACTGAGTCCTAGTACTCAGCGATAGCTTTTATTGCTGTCGCAGATACAGAGACTAGAGGAGCGTGGTATTTCTTGAGGTGTAAGAAGCTACCACTAAAGTTTTGGGTATAATTTATACCCTAATGTAAATATTTCTTTTGATGTATATATTGCACATAAATGTATGGACATGTACATGGGTCTTGAGCAGCTTGTACAAAGTTTGTATAAAAGTTGTAATAAATTTTAATTTGGACTTTTTGAATGTAAATTTTAGTATGATGAATATATAAATTGTTATCTTGAATGGAATATGAATAAATGATATTGATGGACAGTATTTTGAGAATTTTTGAACTTGTGAATTTTGAGAATTGGTTGAGATTGAGTATGAATTTGAAGTAGTGGTTGAGAAAAACTTTTAGAAGTGCTTTTTACAGGTATTCGAAGAACGGTTTTCTCAAAATACAGAGGAAACTCTGTCAAAATTTTTACAGAATTTGCGGAAAACTAAAATGGACCAAAAATATTAACTAGTTTTAATTTTAACTAAATGTTTTAAATACTTATTAGAAATGCTCACCACTTGTCAAAGATAAGAAAATTGTTTTAAAATCCCTTGTAGGGTACTTAATGAGTTATCGGTAGGTGAAGTTCGGTAGTTCATTAGGTATTCTACGGGATCATGTTATGCCTTACAGAGGGGTAAGGTGTGACAATAGGTTACTTGGGCAACCAAAAGAATGAAAGTGGATAAATTTAACGAAATAATGAATATAACAAGTACAAATCAAGTAAGACATCGATACATTCAATGCATATTTATTTCTGTTATTTCCTTTTATTTGATTATTGGCACCACTAAGCATTATTGCTTAGCGCATTGCTTTTGCCACGCGTAGGTTCTGGAGATACTGACCGAGAGCCCAGTAGACCACAGACTGGGTGAGACCTCCTGCAGTTCTGCATAGTGTCCGTGTCACCTCACCATCTTCAGTGCATTGGTAGGACACTAGGTTTCATTTTGGTATTTTGTAACTAACTTTTATTTTCTTTTGTGTAATTGAAACTTATGTAATGTATTTTGATGTTCATGTAAATAATGGAAATTGTATTTGTGAATGGAAAAGTGAATATTTATTTATGACTTTTACATGATTATTACATGAGATGAATGATTGAGAAATAGAAATGTTGTTGAAAAATATATTGAGATTTTGATATTGGAGTTTGGGGTTGATTGGAAATGATTATTGGAAGTGTTTTTCACAGGTTCCGAAGAACTGTTTTCTCCATTTTTAGCCGGTACTCTGCCGGATTTTCTATAAAATTTTCGGAACCTCAAATAAATTATAATTTTAATAAATGACTTAAATGAATTATATTTCACAAATTGTATTCAAAACTATGATAAAAATAAAATAAGGAAGAATAAAAATGATTGAGATAAAATAGAGTATTCCGGTACACTGTGTAACATATCTTACTCGGATATACTGTAGACGGGTAAGGGGTGTCACATTACATCATAAATATGAACTAACGGAGGGAAATCTCCTTGTGTTACTTATTTAGGAGATACCCTAACTACGGACTGAAATGGAAGAAGGGGATTGCTCAGTCGAGCAATCTGTTGAAGCTGAGGCACAAGGGGAAGCCCCAGCTTTACCGAATGTCAGTGGATCCGTAGCACCAGCCCCGCAAATGCCTCAATTTCCTGCACAGTTCGCACAACAGATGGCGGTAATGTTTTAACAAATGGCTGGGGGTATGCTTGCTCAAGCTCCACCCCATAAACCTGTGGCACAACCACTGCCTCCAGCCTAACAGTATGACAAATTACTGAAGTATGGGGCTGCAGAATTTAAGGGTACAGTGGACCCTTTAGAGACAGAGCAATGGCTTGAAAAAATGGACAAAGTATTTAAGAAGCTACACTGCCAAGATGAATTGAAGTTTGAGTATTCTGTGTCGCTACTGCAAGGGGATGTGTATGATTGGTGGAAGACCATCCCCCACAGCTTGGCTGAACAACCAGTGCTGAACTGGGATGACTTCATAAGAGAGTTCAGACAAAAATACATCCTAGATGTCACACCCTACCCCTCTGTAAGGCATAACATGATCCCGTAGTATACCTAATGAATTACCAACTTCGTCTACTGATAACCCATTAAGTACACTACAAGGGATTTTAAAAACTTTTCTTACTTCTTTTACAGTGGTGAGCACTATTTACAGGTGTTAAAAACTTTTGTGAACTGAAGTGAAACAATTAACTCATTTGATTTATTTGGAATTTCTGTGAAAATTTTGGCAGAGTGCCATCTGTATTTTGGATAAAACAGCTCTTCAGAAAACCTGTAAAAAGACACTTCAATAATTTTCCAAATCTCAACTCCAATACATTTCTCAACACAACAATTTATCAACTCAATTCCATAGAAATTTTTCAAAGTCTGAGATAAGGAAATATAATACAGTTTTTACAAGTCAAATAGCTCATAATTAATTTACAACTTCAAGGTACAATTTGAATTTGCAACTGCTCAAAACCAAAAACAAAACATACATGCAGTGAATATACATTACATTACAAAATACAAAATGTGGTATACTCACTATACCCAAAAATCTCTCGCTGGCGGTACTAGCAGCCTAGTCTGCTGCCCTATCTGTCTGTCTACCTGCGACAACAATAAAAAGCTATCGCTGAGACAATGTCTCAGTGGTGCACAACATTAACCAAATACAATTTTAAATCACAACTCATAAACCATATAAATAGTGGATACGTAAAACCATAGTTAAATTCAAGACAATGGATGTCATAAGGAATTTAAACTCCAATTCACAACTTATCAAAATTCATAATAACACAATTTAGTCAAATAGTTTAAGAATACCGTATTGGTAATTCATACACAATTTGATCAAATTACTGAATAACACAGTGTTGCCGATCAATATCACAATTTGATCAAATAACTGAATAATATCGTTTTGCAATTCAATAACACAATTTGATCAAATAACTGAATAATATCGTTTTGTAAATCAATAACACAATTCGATCAAATAACTGAATAATATCGTTTTGTAAATCAATAACACAATTCGCTCAAATAACTGAAGAATACAGTGTTGCCAATCAATATCACAATTCGATCAAATAACTGCAGATACAGTGTTGCCAATCGATATCACAATTTGAGCCATGACACAATTTTTTTCGTACATGCCGTGTTGTACACCACGACAAGACACACTCACCCCAATAATCGAAATCAATGAGGGAGGAAGCTAGCTATATAATGAGTACTCATCCATACTCACCTCAGACTGGGAAGTCAAAGAGGGAGGAACATAATCATACTCACCCCAGACTGATAAGTCAAAGAGGGAGGAATAATCACACTCACCCCATTAATGGAGGAGGAACATAGTAACAGTGTCATGCCAATTGTGAATCAAAACAATTCCAAACATTTTATTCAAATGATCCGAAGAATCCAATAAATTTCCAAAGTTATAATTTCATTCACAAAATGGCAACACAATTCGTAATTCACTTCAATTTCCACAAAAACCATTTACAGTGCTTTTCAATCAATAAGTATCCATCAAATACCATTCAAACAGTTTCTCACAGTTTCAAATCATTTATAATGCTTTTCAAGCAATGAATATCCATTCAAGTACATTTTCACAATTTAAAACAATAACATACAAGTAGTCATAATTTATTTTAATTGAAAATAATTCAAAAGAAATAAATATTTTGCACAAACACAATTTATCATATGAAATATTATTCAGAACAAAATCAGTTGAAAACTAGTTGTGCACAAACACAATTTAAAACAATAATGTACAATAGTCATAATTCATTTCAATTGAAAAATTCAAAAGAAATAGTCGTTGTGCACAAACCTCTGATATTTGTCTCCTGGTCTTGACTCAGTATTTCTTTCCCTTTTGCTGAGTCCTTGTTAACTGGGAAACACAATTTGAAGTGTTTCAGTGCTAAATTAATTTGCCTCTAACGATAATGTTCGATAAACAATTCACTGAATACCTTTATTTGCTTAATCACCTAATATACCAACCCTCGATGCGTTTTAGGTAAATTAGGTTTTGGTGTCATTAATATGTCACATTCGATAGGGTTTTAGGTTTGGTACGTGTTACCAAACTCAATTCTATGTATATTGCGTTTTCTTGCATTTTATTGCAATTTGCTGGATTTCGGGATACTAGTTTGACCTAGCCGGACGACCTAGTTCCCTCGGTTTTCGGGTTTTGGTCAAAACTACAAACTTGTAGATCTATGTCTTATTGCACGCGGGGCAAAATTTCAGGTCAATCCGAGTTAAGTAGACCGAGTTATGGTCATTTTACTATTGCTGGTCAATTGGTATCAAATTAGGTCAATTTTTGGTCAATTTGGTCAACTTTGCTTCGGCCAGTTTTTGGACCCGAACTTGTGCAAGCTTTTTGACTTGCTTCTGGTCATTTCTGGGTTTTTGTGTCTTCATAAGACTTGTAGGTATGGGTCTTAACTATTCTTGGTCAAAATTTCAGGTCAATTGGACCTGTTTTGAGTGAGTTATGGCCTAAACACTCACTGCTGCCCAAATGGTCAGTTTTTAGGTCTCAAGTGTACCTAATCCGAATTGGTCATTTTTCACATCACCTTGCAAGCAGAATTTTGGTATGTTCTCTCAATAAAAGTTGGCACATTTTGTGCCTAGTTCCAACTCCAATTGGTCTCATACCAATTGAGGTTACACATTTAAACTTATTGGCTAAAATGTACACTGCCCTTGGTTACTTTGCTTAACACACATCAATTACACACATTTACCTTGCAATTTGTTTACTTCTCTACCAATCTGTTTTGGTACATTACCAAAAGCATATTCTACTTTACACTAACATTACTTTGGGCAGATTACAATTACCCTCAACACACCAAATATAATTCACATTTACAAGTTCTAAGTACCATTACATTCACACCTAACCATTACAAATCTTACATACACTTTACAATATCAATCTCCATACATATCCATCAATCCTTCTAGGTCAATATTCTGCCTACACTTCCATGAATACATACATTTACTCAAGTGTTCCCAAGCTGCCGAAAATTGTCCTTCAACATCAAAGTGCCCTACAATTTACCAATTCCCATCCAAGTGCATAAATCACTATATATATGTGAAATAATTCACTAGGATATTAAATCACCATGATCAACATTATTTCTCATCAATTATATGCATAATAAGTCATTAAATGCGTGACCCCATGGCTGTCCAAAAATGGCTATCTCAATAACTATTTAAACTTTAAAATTTCGTTCACAAAACTAACACCCATAACATGAACATAAAGTTTAACAAAGGAATTCTCAAAAATGTAAACTTACCTTTAATTGTAACTTGCTAAACCTTCACCAAACTTCTCAAATTTGGTGTCAATATCTTCCTTGTGATGTGTAGACAAAGTTTCATGAAGGAACCTAAGAGATTGGAGTTGAAAATGGAGGATGGATCAAGCTTGCATGCAAACGCCCATGGAGTTCTTCTCCTTTCCTTCAATTCAGCAAGTTTGAATGCTTTGGAGAAGATGAATATTTCTGCTGGTTTAGTGGAGTTACAGCTGCCCTATTATGTATTTAATTTATGCATTAGTGGTCCACTCACAAATTTAATCATTTTATAATCTAATTGTTCACTTAATCCCACATTAACTCATGATTTTAACTATTTACTTTAAGTACCATTAAACTAAATTTTCATTTTATTTTCTAAGTGTAATATTATTTATTTTTAATGGACATTTAGGTCAAAAGACAATTCGGGGTGTCAAATGACCATAATGCCCCTGTTAGATTCGTTCGATTTTTGGTAATACTGATTTTATGCATTTTCGATTTCTCACTTTTCTTTGTACTAATTATTTAATATTTCTTTGATCTTTCTAATGAGATTTATTCTTCAACAAGGTTCTATTTAAGTCCTAAAATGTTTTCCGGGGTTCCCATGATCCGAGAGCTAGTCAACGGTCCACGCCGTGACTTCAGGTCTGATCACCATCGCTAGGTTTTCCAGCTCGTTTAACTTGATAACATTTCTTTGCTATCATTTTTCCTTTGTTTTTCTTGTACTTTCTTTTCTTGTATTTCATTATTTTATGTCTCCTCACTCTCATTGAAGTGTGGTTCTAGGCATCCTAGCTGTCCGGACTGACAGTCAACTGAGCAATGAGAACACACTACCGAACTTAGGGGTGTTACAATTCTCTCCCCCTTAAATAAATTTCGTCCACGAAATTTTACCCAATAGCTATCTTACAATAGTCATACGTTTATTTTCTCTGTCTATATGATCGTATAATCTTCTTTTCCTCAAATTTGTATAAGACTTTTAACAATCTAATACCACGTTTAATTTGTTTGTATAATACTAATCTCCTCTTACTATTGTGTTGTCTAATATTTGGTTCACGTTCCTTCTTGAATGACCCTTGAGGTCATGTTAGAATCATTCATCGATCATTGGTCCTCGACCATTCTAGTCCTGATCTTCCTCACATTCGTAATATTTCTTTGTTATATATGAATCAAGCATTCAAATCTCTACTTCCATAACTCTTTTTATCTGTCAATATTCTATAACTTACTTCCTTTTATCTGAACTATAACCTTTCGATATTCTAACTCTTGAGTTTTAGATCTCTAAGTAGGATTTTCAAACTTATTTCTAACAATTAAATTCTGTCATGGCAAA
This sequence comes from Hevea brasiliensis, assembly GCF_030052815.1. Lineage (NCBI taxonomy): Eukaryota > Viridiplantae > Streptophyta > Magnoliopsida > Malpighiales > Euphorbiaceae > Hevea > Hevea brasiliensis. The sequence goes on along the minus strand of NC_079501.1, from coordinate 57,224,666 downwards.
ACTAAACCAAAACAGATGCATTTGGCAACTATTCTCATCTAGGTTTACTATCGGGTAGTACGAAGCTCTACACAATAATCTCAAGTTAGTCTTGTAATGTCTGCGACTACGGTATAAACATCAAGAACATTGCATAGTTACTACGATACATCCCAATAGATCAAACTTTCCTATCTTTTATCCATTTGAATTCAATTATATTCGAATCTTATTTTGATTACAATATCCATTAGCAATTTATAACAGTAACCTCCTTGCCCTCATCTAGAGCAATTCCATTACTGCATCTTACCTTTACGTCCTCTTGCTTTACATTAAATAGGCTCGCCAATTAGCTTTATAACTTATGGTGTGTCAGGAAATACTTTTCGCCGATAAACTCTTTCAAAACTAATTTCACTTATTATCACAATCCTTATCTTAAGGACTAATCACTAATGCATCAAAATTTATTCCCTTGTAAAGGAATAATAACAGAACATATAGTTCTAACACTAGCATAAAAGTATGCAGGTTCCAGGGCAAACAATACATATATATATCTTAGTCACTAATTGAGAAAGTACCAGTAATAATATCAAAAGTCTAAGCCTCTTCTCTTTGCCGTATAGCGTATACTCCAGCTGGAGCATCACCCTGTTCTGGCTGATTCACAGTACTCTGACTTCTAGGTGTACTACCCCTACCTCTACCTCTGCCTCTACTAACTGATGGTGAACTATTTGGGGTAGAAACTTGGGTTGATCCCTTTGGTGTAGTAAATGATCCAGAACGACCTGGATTTACACAATCCCTAGCAAAATGACCAATCTCTCCACAGTTAAAACATGCTCCTACGGCTCTATAACATATCCCACTATGTGGTTTACCACAACTTTCACAAAGTCGATCTGACAGCGCATTTCTGGGTTTCTGTTGAGTTTCTTGATCGGATCGAGGTGGTTTCATCCGGAAGATCTATCTCTAATGGACTTCTTACTATCTCTGTTGTATCCCCAAAGTTTTCCTCTTTCGGTAAGACCACTAGAACTCTGTTCTCTTGAATTTCCCTCTTTTCTGTCTTCTCTGATTTCTTTTCTCAGAGCAACTTGGACTCAATTCTTTCTAACTCTAGAGCTTGAGAAATAAGTTCAGAGAAGTTAGTGTGTTGAAGCCGACTACTTGTAATCGATCTGGGCTTCAAGCGGTTTCAAACCTCTTGCATCTCTCCTTTGGTAGAAAGTAGACTTACTGCATAATGGCTCAGGCGGAAAAATTCTCTTTCATACTCAGCCACTGATCTGTTCCCCTATTTCAGACTTAGGAACTCTTGCAGCTTTTGGTCCATATAAGCATCAGGGACATATTTCGGTCTGAATTCCCTGAGAAAGTCATTCCATGTTAATACTGCAGGTTCTACCAGACTGTGGGGAATGGTTTTCCACCAGTCATAAGCATCCCCCTGTAGCAAAGATACTGAGTATTCAAATCTGAGCTCCTCTGTACAATGCAGTTTCTTGAATACTCTATCCATCCTCTCTAACCACTGTTCAGCTTCTAAAGGATCTACTGTCCCCTTGAACTCTGTAGCACCATATTTCATCAATTTATCATACTGCCTTGCAGAAGACTGTGGTTGTACCACTGGTGTCTGTATTGGGACTTGAGTAGGCACATTATCAGCCATTTGTTGGGACATTGCAGCCATCTGCTTGTGAGCAGAAAGCTATGATCTTGTAGATTTGGTCTTCTTGAACCACTGACATTATGTACGGCTGGGGCATCCCTTTGCACCTCAGCCTCTATAGATTGATCGACTAAACGATCACCCTCTTCCATAGTCAATGCGAGGATTCTAGACCTCCTGTACAATAATACAAGGAGATTTCCTCCCGTTAGTGCATATTTATAATGTAATGTACTGTATGTATCAAACAATGATATTGAGCAGTTGTACTGTGAAGAAAGAATATTCAAATAACATGTGAAAACAGAATTTAAAAACTTTGCTCTGATACCACTAAAACATGTCACACCCTACCCCTCTGTAAGGCATAACATGATCCCGTAGTATACCTAATGAATTACCAACTTCGTCTACTGATAACCCATTAAGTACACTACAAGGGATTTTAAAAACTTTTCTTACTTCTTTTACAGTGGTGAGCACTATTTACAGGTGTTAAAAACTTTTGTGAACTGAAGTGAAACAATTAACTCATTTGATTTATTTGGAATTTCTGTAAAAATTTTGGCAGAGTGCCATCTGTATTTTGGATAAAATAGTTCTTCAGAAAACCTATAAAAAGACACTTCAATAATTTTCCAAATCTCAACTCCAATACATTTCTCAACACAACAATTTATCAACTCAATTCCATAGAAAATTTTCAAAGTCTGAGATAAGGAAATATAATACAGTTTTTACAAGTCAAATAGCTCATAATTAATTTACAACTTCAAGGTACAATTTGAATTTGCAGCTGCTCAAAACCAAAAACAAAATATATATACAGTGAATATACATTACATTACAAAATACAAAATGCGGTATACTCATTATACCCAAAAATCTCTCGCTGGCGGTACTAGCAGCCTAGTCTGCTGCCCTATCTGTCTGTCTACCTGCGACAGCAATAAAAAGCTATCGCTGAGACAATGTCTCAGTGGTGCACAACATTAACCAAATACAACCTTAAATCACAACTCATAAACCATATAAATAGTGGATACGTAAAACCATAGTTAATCTCAAGACAATGGATGTCATAAGGAATTTCAACACCAATTCACAACTTATCAAAATTCATAATAACACAATTTAGTCAAATAGTTTAAGAATACCGTATTGCCAATTCATACACAATTTGATCAAATTACTGAATAACACAATGTTGCCGATCAATATCACAATTTGATCAAATAACTGAATAATATCGTTTTGCAATTCAATAACACAATTTGATCAAATAACTGAATAATATCGTTTTGTAAATCAATAACACAATTCGATCAAATAACTGAAGAATACAGTGTTGCCAATCAATATCACAATTCAATCAAATAACTGCAGAATACAGTGTTGCCAATCGATATCACAATTTGAGCCATGACACAATTTTTTTCGTACATGCCGTGTTGTACACCACGACAAGACACACTCACCCCAATAATCGAAATCAATGAGGGAGGAAGCTAGCTATATAATGAGTACTCATCCATACTCACCTCAGACTGGGAAGTCAAAGAGGGAGGAACATAATCATACTCACCCTGGTGATAAGTCAAAGAGGAGGAATAATCACACTCACCCCATTAATGGAGGAGGAACATAATGTGATGTCATGCCAATTGTGAATCAAAACAATTCCAAACATTTTATTCAAATGATCCGAAGAATCCAATAAATTTCCAAAGTTATAATTTCATTCACAAAATGGCAACACAATTCGTAATTCACTTCAATTTCCACAAAAACCATTTACAGTGCTTTTCAATCAATAAGTATCCATCAAATACCATTCAAACAGTTTCTCACAGTTTCAAATCATTTATAATGCTTTTCAAGCAATGAATATCCATTCAAGTACATTTTCACAATTTAAAACAATAACATACAAGTAGTCATAATTTATTTTAATTGAAAATAATTCAAAAGAAATAAATATTTTGCACAAACACAATTTATCATATGAAATATTATTCAGAACAAAATCAGTTGAAAACTAGTTGTGCACAAACACAATTTAAAACAATAACGTACAATAGTCATAATTCATTTCAATTGAAAAATTCAAAAGAAATAGTCGTTGTGCACAAACCTCTGATATTTTTCTCCTGGTCTTGACTCAGTATTTCTTTCCCTTTTGCTGAGTCCTTGTTAACTGGGAAACACAATTTGAAGTATTTCAGTGCTAAATTAATTTGCCTCTAACGATAATGTTCGGTAAACAATTCACTGAATACCTTTATTTGCTTAATCACCTAATATACCAACCCTCGATGCGTTTTAGGTAAATTAGGTTTTGGTGTCATTAATATGTCACATTCGATAGGGTTTTAGGTTTGGTACGTGTTACCAAACTCAATTCTATGTATATTGCGTTTTCTTGCATTTTATTGCAATTTGCTGGATTTCGGGATACTAGTTTGACCTAGCCGGACGACCTAGTTCCCTCGGTTTTCGGGTTTTGGTCAAAACTACAAACTTGTAGATCTATGTCTTATTGCACGCGGGGCAAAATTTCAGGTCAATCCGAGTTAAGTAGAACAAGTTATGGTCATTATACTATTGCTGGTCAATTGGTATCAAATTAGGTCAATTTTTGGTCAATTTGGTCAACTTTGGTTCGGCCAGTTTTTGGACCCGAACTTGTGCAAGCTTTTTGACTTGCTTCTGGTCATTTCTGGGTTTTTGTGTCTTCATAAGACTTGTAGGTATGGGTCTTAACTATTCTTGGTCAACATTTCAGGTCAATTGGACCTTTTTTGAGTCAGTTATGGCCTAAACACTCACTGCTGCCCAAATGGTCAGTTTTTAGGTCTCAAGTGTACCTAATCCGAATTGGTCATTTTTCACATCACCTTGCAAGCAGAATTTTGGTATGCTCTCTCAATGAAAGTTGGCACATTTTGTGCCTAGTTCCACCTCCAATTGGTCTCATACCAATTGAGGTTACACATTTAAACTTATTGGCTAAAATGTACACTGCCCTTGGTTACTTTGCTTAACACACATCAATTACACACATTTACCTTGCAATTTGTTTACTGCTCTACCAATCTGTTTTGGTACATTACCAAAAGCATATTCTACTTTACACTAACATTACTTTGGGCAGATTACAATTACCCTCAACACACCAAATATAATTCACATTTAAAAGTTCTAAGTACCATTACATTCATTCCTAACCATTACAAATCTTACATACACTTTACAATATCAATCTCCATACATATCCATCAATCCTTCTAGGTCAATATTCTGCCTACACTTCCATGAATACATATATTTACTCAAGTGTTCCCAAGCTGTCGAAAATTGTCCTTCAACATCAAAGTGCCCTACAATTTACCAATTCCCATCCAAGTGCATAAATCACCATATATATGTGAAATAATTCACTAGGATATTAAATCACCATGATCAACATTATTTCTCATCAATTATATGCATAATAAATCATTAAATGCGTGACCCCATGGCTGTCCAAAAATGGCTATCTCAATAACTATTTAAACTATAAAATTTCCTTCACAAAACTAACACCCATAACATGAACATAAAGTTTAACAAAGGAATTCTCAAAAATGTAAACTTACCTTTAATTGTAACTTGCTAAACCTTCACCAAACTTCTCAAATTTGGTGTCAATATCTTCCTTGTGATGTGTAGACAAAGTTTCATGAAGGAACCTAAGAGATTGGATTTGAAAATGGAGGATGGATCAAGCTTGCATGCAAACGCCCATGGAGTTCTTCTCCTTTCCTTCAATTCGGCAAGTTTGAATGCTTTGGAGAAGATGAATATTTCTGCTGGTTTAGTGGAGTTACAGCTGCCCTATTATGTATTTAATTTATGCATTAGTGGTCCACTCACAAATTTAATCATTTTATAATCTAATTGTTCACTTAATCACACATTAACCCATGATTTTAACTATTTACTTTAAGTACCATTAAACTAATTTTTCATTTTATTTTCTAAGTGTAATATTATTTATTTTTAATGGACATTTAGGTCAAAAGACAATTCGGGGTGTCAAATGACCATAATGCCCCTGTTAGATTCGTTCGATTTTTAGTATCTGGGTTTTGTCTGTTTTTCGATTTCTCACTTTTCTTTGTACTAATTATTTAATTTTTCTTTGATCTTTCTAATGAGATTTATTCTTCAACAAGGTTCTATTTAAGTCCTAAAAATGTTTTCCAGGGTTCCCCGCAGTCCAGGGCTAGTCAACGGTCCACGCCGTGACTTCCAGTCTGATCACCATCGCTAGGTTTCATTTCGTTTAACTTGATCACATTTCTTTGCTATCATTTTCCTTTGTTTTTCTTGTACTTTCTTTTCTTGTATTTCATTATTTTATGTCTCCTCACTCTCATTGAAGTGTGGTTCTAGGCATCCTAGTTTGTCCGGACGACTGGTCAACTGGAGCAATGAGCGCACTACTACCGAACTTAGGGGTGTTACACTAGATGCATATGTTGATCAGAAATTACAAGAATTTTTGAGTTTGAAACAAGGGAACCGATCAGTGGCGGAGTATGAGAGGGAGTTCTCCCGCTTAAGTCATTATGCTGGGAGTCTCCTTACTACCAGCAAGGCAAGGTGCAAGAGATTTGAGACGGGTTTGAAGCCCATCATAAGGATGTAAGTTGTGGGATTCCGACACAGCAACTTTTCAGAGCTCATGTCTCAAGCACTTGAGTTGGAAAGAATAGAATCAGAAGCAACCCTAGTGAAAGAAAAATCAGAGAAAGCTGAGAAATCAGAAAAAGAAAAGGGGAATCGATCGGAAACGAGTTCGGTGGGACTTACGGGAAAAGAAGAAGTTTAGTGGACCCAGTAGGGGTCGAGGTGGAAGATTTGGTAGGGGCCGATTCTCTGGACAGAGACCCCCTAGGTCTGGTCATCAGTCGAACAGGGGTTCACATTCTTCCCGCCCCTGTGAGACTTGTGGCAAGATTCATGGGGGGGAATTTTATTGGGCCACTGGAGCCTGCTTTAACTACAGAGGCAAGGATCATTTAGCAAGAGATTGCACTAGTGCTCCGTCTTCGAGATATGGTCTAGCTCCTACTACTGTTGAGAGATCTATTCAGAATCCTGCTCCCAGAGGTTCACAGTCAGTTGGCAGAGGAAGAGGCAGAGGTAGAGGCCTTTGCTTCAAGCGGCACGCTTGGTCGATCGGCACAGCGAGTGCTTGATCGAGGATTTATTTAATGAAACAGTGAGAAGAGGCTGAGACTTCTGATGTTGTAGCCGGTACATTCTCTATCTCTGAGCAATATGTATTTGTGTTATTTGATCCAGGTTCAACCCATTCATATGTTAGTGCTAGCATAGTCAGTTCACTTGCTGTTCCATGTGTGCAAATGGGTTTTGAAGTGCTAGTAACTAGTCCATTAGGACAATAAGTCCGGGTCAACAGAATTTATAGAGACTGTCCTTTGGTGATCCAAGGACATATTTTCCTATCAGACTTGATCCCTTCAGAGAGTATGATATCATCTTGGGCATGGATTGGTTAGCCAGGCATCATGCCATTATTGACTATAGACTGAAGACAGTCACTTTTGGTCTCCCTTTGTACGGTGATGTGGTAATACATGGGGAGAGGCATTTACTGCCATCAAACATCATTTCGGCTGCACTAGCCAGAAGGATGATAAGAAAGGGGTGTGAAGCATACTTGGCACATGTGATAGACACCCAAGTGGGGAGTCCAACACTAAGAGACATCCCTACTATATGTGATATTCCGGATGTGTTTCCTGATGAATTTCTAGGATTACCTCTAGAAAGAGAGGTGCAGTTTGAAATTGATGTTATGCCTGGTGTGGACCTAATCTCCATAACACCATATAGAATGGCACCAGCAAAATTGAAAGAGCTAAAAGTGTAATTGCAAGAATTGCTTGACAAGGGCTTTATCCGCCCTAGTGTGTCACCTTGGGGAGCGCCAGTGTTGTTTATTAAGAAGAAGGATGGCACTTTCTGGTTATGCATTGACTATCGGCAGTTGAATAAGGTGACAATAAAGAATATATATCCATTACCCTGCATTGATGACTTGTTTAATCAGTTAAGGGGTGCAGCTGTGTTCTCCAAAATTGACCTGAGATCAGGTTATTATCAGCTGAAAGTACAAGAGCATAGTATTCCTAAAACTGCCTTCAAAACCTGCTATGGCCATTATGAGTTTTTGGTTATGCCATTCGGGTTAACTAATGCTCCGGCTACTTTTATGGATCTGATGAAAACTATCTTCAAACCATACCTCAACCAGTTTGTTGTGGTATTTATAGATGATATATTGGTCTATTCGAGGAATGCAGAAGAGCATGATAGACATCTGCAGATTGTATTGTAAACTTTGAGGGAGAAACAACTATATGCCAAATTGTCGAAGTGTGAATTTTGGCTGAAGGAAATATCTTTCTTGGGGCATGTAGTATCAGAAGAGGGCATCAAGGTAGATCCAAGTAAGATTGAAGCTGTCCTTAATTGGAGACCACCCAGAAATGTCACAAAGATTCGCAATTTTCTGGGTTTAGCTGGATACTACCGTCAATATGTGAAGGGATTCTCCATGTTGGCATCTCCATTGACCAAACTGCTTAGAAAAGATATGAAATTTCAGTGGACAGATAAATGCCAACAGAGTTTTGATGAATTGAAAAGATGTTTGACTGAAGCTCCAGTCCTTACTTTACCTACTCTGGGTAAAGAATACACAGTTTATAGTGGTGCTTCTCACAATGGGTTAGGCTGTGTATTGATGCAAGATCGAAATGTCATTGCCTACGCATCACGCTAGCTGAAACCGCATGAGAGGAATTATCCGACACATGATTTGGAGCTTGCAGCCATAGTGTTTGCCCTTAATATCTGGAGACACTATTTGTATGGGGAAAACTGTTACATCTACACAGATCATAAGAGTTTGAAGTATTTGGGCACCCAGAAAGAACTGAATTTGAGACAGAGGAGATGGTTAGAGTTGATAAAAGACTATGATTGTCTGATAGACTATCAGCCAGGGAAAGCTAATGTTGTGGTTAATGCCTTAAGTGGCAAGACTATGGCAAGTGTACGGGTTACTCCTTTGTCTATGGTACATGAGTTGAGATCATTACATGCCAGCCTAGAGATTAATGATGAGGGGCAGACAGCAGTTGCATGGCATGTACAGCCAGTGTTGATTGATCAGATTAGAATGGCTGCTCAGAATGATCAGAAGTATCAGAAGCTGTTGGAAGAAGTCCGACAGGGCAAAAGACCAGAATTCTCAATCAGAGATGATGGTTTACTGCTACACCAGGGCAGAATATGCGTTCCTAATGATGTTTATTTGAGGTAGATCATTTTGAAGGAAGCACATGAGTCTCCTTTTGCCATCCACCCTGGTGGCACAAAAATGTATAGAGGGCTAAAGGAGCATTACTGGTGGATGGGTATGAAGAGAGATGTAGCAGAGTTTGTTTCCAAATGCCTAACTTGTATGCAAGTGAAGGCAGAGCATCAAGTACCCACTGGGTTGTTACATCCACTACCAGTACCAGAATGGAAATGGGAGAGAATAACGATGGATTTTGTGATGGGACTTCCGAGGACATAGAAGAGTCATGATGCAATATGGGTCATTGTTGACAGACTGATCAAATCTGCTCATTTTCTGCCAGTTCGGATGGACTACAGTTTAGAAAGATTGGCCAGATTGTACATTGATGAGATTGTGAGACTTCATGGAGTGCCAGTATCCATTGTATCAGACAGAGATCCTAGGTTCACTTCTAGATTCTGGGGTAGTCTTCAGAGAGCCCTAGGAACTAGTTTAAACTTCAGTACTGCATTCCACCCACAGACAGATGGCCAGTCTGAGAGGGTAATTCAGATCTTGGAGGACATGCTACGGGCTTGTGTGATTGAATTTGAAGGCAATTGGGACACACACTTGCCTTTGATTGAGTTTGCTTATAACAACAGCTATCAATCAAGCATTGTAATGCCTCCATATGAAGCTTTGGATGGCAGAAAATGTGGAACCCCGTTGTGTTGAGATGACGTGGGTGAAAGAAAAATGATTGGACCCGAAATTGTTTAGCAAACTGAGGAGAAGATCAGGGTGATCAGAGATCTACTTAAGACTGCATCAGACCGTCAGAAGTCCTGCATTGATTTGAAAAGAAGGGATATTGAATATGCAATGGGTGAGAAAGTTTTCCTCAAGATTTCTCCTTGGAAGAGAATTATGAGATTCGGCAGAAAGGGAACACTGAGTCCATGTTTCATTGGGCCATATGAGGTTTTTGAAAGAGTGGGTCTTTTAGCATATCGTTTGGCAGCACCTCCAGAGTTGGAGAAGATACATAATGTCTTCCATGTGTCTATGTTTAGGAGGTATCGATCAGACCCATCTCCGGTACTACTAGTAGAGGAAATTGAAGTGAATCTAGACCTCACAAATGAAGAAAAACCCATAGAGATTCTGGCTTATGAGGTAAAGCAGCTACGGAACAAGCAAATACCATTGGTAAAAGTGCTGTGGAACCATCATTCGGGCCAAGAAGCTACTTGGGAACGAGAGGAGGACATGAGGAGACAATACCCACAATTGTTCAGAGATTAATACCAGGTAAAATTTCGAGACGAAATTTATTTAAGGCGGGGAGAATTGTAACACCCTCATTTGTACAGCCTGGTATATTTCACTGTTCCGGTGATCGTTGTCGGTCCGAACAATTAAGGGGATTAGAACCACACTTAAGACAACTAGATAAACCATAAACACAAATAATTAGTAATGTCCAATTAGTTAAGTATAAATAAGAAAAACATAACATAAGAAGTTAAACGAGCCGAGAGTCACAGCGATGGGTGACCGTCTCGGGAACGACTGCGAAGCCATTTTAAACTCAAATTTCGAACCGTAAAATGTGACGCTGCGGTCCTTAGGACCATTACGAACATAGTGAAAAAGAGAAAATCACGGAAAAGAACTGTTAAGCCAGTCAAATAATTAGGTCAAGGAGCCAAAAGAAATATGGAATTAATTGCAAATCATAATGAACCGGCGAGGGGCAATTTGGTCAATTGACCCCGAGAGCTGACTCCTAACCTAACTGTTAAATAAAATCAGAGAAAGGAAAATTTTGAAATAGAGAATTAAATTAGAGAACTAATAAAAAAATAAATAAATAAAATGAAAAAGTTAAAAAGGTGATGACATCATCATGATGATGCAACTATGACTTCATAATTAATTTTAATTTAATTAGCTAATTGACTAAGTCAAATTAAAGAATAAAAACAAAATTGAAAAGCCAAATTTTACCTTCTTTTTCTTCTTTTTTTTTCTCTTTCCCGTAGCTTCTCATCTCTCTCCCTTTTTCTCACTAAATCCTCCATGGCTACTTAATTTCAAGCTTTTAAAGCTTGAATCAACCCCATAAATCCCACAATTTCCCTAAATAAAACTTGTTCTTGGATCTTGGCAAGCCTATTGAGAAAGAAATTTGAAGGAAAATAAAAAGAAAATTGAAGCTTTGGGAATACTTCCTTAAAGGTTAGTTAAGAATCCTCTCAATTCTTCTTATATTCATGAAATTGCACTTGAAGTGAACTAGTATTGATGAAAATAAAATAAAAACAACATATTTAGGAATATAGTGAAATTCAGCCAGCTTAGAGGTAACTTGAAATTGATAGATTTTGATACAATGAAAAAGGTAGGCAAGCTTGATTGAAGGTGTAGTGGAGGTTTATATAGTTTAGTTGCATGAAATAAGCTAAACATGGAAGTTAGGGTTTTGGACATTAGGGTTTAGAGACCAAAAATGTGAAAAACTTGTAAATGGTTTCTTTGACCTAATGTGAAGTGAAAAATGGTCATTTGTGACCAAATGAGGTGTGTTAGAAGTGTTGGAATTAAAAGCCAATTCGGATTGGATAAGGTCATGTGCTGGCAGCATGACCAAAATCTTCTTTGAGGGACCAAAAATGAAATTTTACAAGTCCAATGGATATGGGACCAATTGAGGATGAAAATAGGCAATAAATGACACAATTTTCATCTAGGAAGCATGCCCAAAAAGTAACTAAAACCTAGTGAACAAATTGACCAAAGTTGAGAAACCACAGTCTGCCTCTGCACAACCTAACCAAATGAACAGTGTTTATTCATTTAGTCATAAATCGAGCTAGGCAGCTCAAAATGACCTGAAATTTTACCAGTGGTTAGATGGAATATAGACCTAAAACTTTAATGAAGAATACCAACCCAAATTATGTCACACCTTACCCCTCCGTAAGGCATAACATGATCCCGTAGAATACTTAATGAACTACCGAACTTCACCTACCGATAACTCATTAAGTACCCTACAAGAGATTTTAAAACTTTGGTAGTGGTGAGCATTTTAGTGAGAATTAAAAACTATTTATTCAAAGTTTAAGGACTAGTAAAAATTTTTGTCCATTTAAATTTTCTTGCAAATTTTATAAAAATTTTGACAGAGTTCCCTCTGTATTTTGAGAACCCAGTTCATAAAAGACCTGTAAAAAGCACTTCCAAAATATTTCACAACTCCCAATCTCCAATAAAACTCAAATCAACCCAATTCAAATCACTTCAAGGCAATTTCCACTATTTAATCAAATTTGGTCATCACAAAATTTTTAATACTTCATTAACAAGGCATAAAGCAGAAAATTCATATTTACAAATATTAAATTTACAGAAGCAAACCCAAAATAATATTATTATAATTTATTTACAACTGCTCAATTTACATTGATACTTATGACATTACAGTATTTACATCAAAATAACCATAAGGGTGTAAAACAATAGCCGTACAAAAGGGATCAAGAAGTTATTGTCAATCCCGCAGGTCACTCTGCTGCTTTCTCCTTGCTCTTATCTGCGACAGTAAATTAAACTATCGCTGAGTATAAACATACTCAGTGGTGCACAATAAAAATTTAAAATGCGATACATAAATCATTTATTGATGAAACATAATTTGAATACTTCACAATCACATTTCACAAATATCAAAGCTCATAACAACTCATTTTATCAAATAATATATTAAACACAGTTTAGTCAAACAATTTCATAAACACAGTGTTCCCAAAATCATACACAGCTTAAGCCATGACACAAAATTTCCAATCAATGCCGTGTTGTACACCACGACAAAGCAATCTACAACCCCATTAATCGAAATCAATGAGGGAGGTGGCTAGCTAGCTAATGAGTACTCATCCGATCTACAACCTCAACTAGCAAGCCAGAGAGGGAGGAAAATAAACGATCTCAACCCCATAAATGGAGGAGGAAATGTGGTACAGTCATGCTAAGTGTGAATCCAAAATCAATTTAAAACAATTATTTTCAATAATTTATGAGAGATCCCAAACAATTTTCAAAGTCATTTTTGTATTCACAAAGTGGCAACACAATTCATAAATAACACAGCGATTTCATAAAGTATAGCAACTCAAATTTTCAATTGGAAAACAATTACATAAATTTATTGTGCACAAACCTGACTGGAGTCGCCTCTAGGCCTTGACTCAGTCTCTCCGAGCTTCCAAGTCTTTTTCAGCTGAAACACACAATTTCATAGTGTTTCCGTACCATAACTTAACATAAGTTCAAAAATAAATTTAACTTTACTTTAACTAGCTCTATTGCGTTAAATTCGACGTTCTTAAAGTTTTTGTGTTTCGGGTCAATATTCACTATACTATTCAAGTCAAATTATTGACTTTTTAAGGATTAATAGGTATGGGAACTCCAACTTCACCCACATACCACATTTTGGTCACCAAACTTGTTGGTTTTGGTCATTTTTTCAAAGCGTAGGTCATTTTGGCAAAATTGCCAATTTTCGATTTTGGTGCTCCGAAGTTGAACTGTTCCATTGGTCGATCTACTGTTGAAATTTGACAAAACTTCCTTCATAGAAAATGTTCCTTATTGTCTTAAGTGTATTCTCATTTTTGGATCACCTCAATCGGAGTTTTTTTATCTCAAGTTATGGCCAAAATAAGTTTACTGTTCACGTGCACTGTTCATACTGGTATCTTGGGTTCTAGCAGATTTTGATCCAATTTTGGTCAGTAATTTGATCAAGTTAAGTTCATAATTTGGTCTAACTTTCTTCATATGAAATGTTCTACTATTTCTTAGGTTTCCATCAGTTCAAGAATCGCCTCAATCCGAGTTTCCTAGAGAGAGTTATAGCCATCCAAACATTACTGCTCAAATGAAAATCTGCAGAGTTGAAGGTTTGGTAACTTAACTTTGCTCAATAATTTGAATGGGTTAATGGCATAATTTGGGGTGATGTTCTTCATGAAAGTTTTAGATCTATATCTCCTCTAACCCCTGGCCAAATTTCAGGTCAATTTGACCTGTCTAACTCGAGTTATGACCAAATGAACATTACTGTTCATTTGGTCGATTTAATGCGATGGCACTGCTCTCATTTCACTTTGGTCAATTGTTTCACCCAGTTTTGGTCAGTTTTTGGGCTTGGTTCCTTAATAAAAATTGTGCTCTTTTATGTCTATTTTCATCCCCAATTTGTGGCATATCAATTGGACTTGTAAAATTTGAGTTTTGGTCCTTCAAAGTGGGTTTGGTCATGCTGCCAGCAGCATGACCATTGGACCTACGAATTTGGTTTTCATTCCAACAATTCCCACACATCTTATTTGGTCATAATTGACCATTATTTCATTTCACAATAGGTCAAACATGCCATTTATGCATTTCTCCAAATTTTGGCTCATAAACCCTAGCCTCTAAACCTTAATTCACTTAAATTGTGCAATTAACTAAATTCAAAACTTTAAACTATAATCAATCAACTAATTAAGACTTTTAAAGTCATTCTATCTCATTTAATTCATGCAATTCATACTCCCTTCAACTAGGTCAAAATTTCAGTTTAGTCCTTCTCCCATGTTTGTTTCATTTAATCAAGTTCTAAGCTCACTTTCAACCATCACATATACATTTGAATGGGTAATAAAGAGTTTAGCATACTAACCTCAATTTAAATGCCAAGCCTTCAATTGTTCTCTTTCTTTCCTCTTTCTTTCTTGTTCCTAGGTTGAGATTGCAAGGTCTAATGAAGTTTTTAGGGGAGTTATGTTGATTGGGTGAAGAAATTCAAGCTTAAAAGTAAGCTTAAATGGAAGAAGCTTTCATGGAGATGAGAGGGAGAAATGGGGCGGCAAAGAGAGAAGAAGATGAAAGGATTTTTTTATTTTTTTTTCCTTTATTTTCTTTCATCTTTATCCCATTAATTTTCTGGACCGACACCGGTCATCGGAACAGTGAAATATACCAGGCTATGCAACGGGGGTGTTACAATTCTCCCCCCTTAAATAAATTTCGTCTCGAAATTTTTACCTGGTATCAATCTCTGAACAGCTGTGGGTGTTGTCTCCTCATGTCCTCCTCTCGTTCCCAAGTAGCTTCTTGGCTCGAATGATGGTTCCACAGCACTTTTACCAACGGTATCTGCTTATTCCGTAGCCGCTTCACCTCATAAGCCAGAATCTTTATGGGTTCTTCTTCATATGTGAGGTCTGGATTCACTTCTATTTCTTCTACTGGTAGTACATGAGATGGGTCTGATCGATACCTCCTCAACATAGACACATGGAAGACATTATGTATCTTCTCCAACTCTGGAGGTAGTGCCAAACGATATGCCAAAGGACCCATTCTTTCCAATACCTCATATGGCCCGATAAAACGAGGACTTAGTTTCCCCTTTCTGCCGAATCTCATAATCCTCTTCCAAGGAGAAACCTTGAGGAAAACTTTCTCACACACTGCATACTCAATATCCCTTCTTTTCAAATCAATATATGACTTCTGACGGTCTGATGCAACTTTAAGTCGACCTCTGATCACCCTGATTTTCTCTTCAGTCTGTTGAATAATTTCGGGTCCAATCATTTTTCTTTCACCCACGTCATCCCAACACAACGGGGTTCTACATTTCCTGCCATACAAAGCTTCATATGGAGGCATCCCAATGCTTGATTGGTAGCTGTTGTTGTAAGAAAACTCAATCAAAGGCAAGTGTGTATCCCAACTACCCTCAAACTCAATCACACAAGCCCGTAGCATGTCCTCCAAGATCTGAATTACCCTCTTAGGTGGCCATCATGCGTGGGTGGAATGCGATCTTGAAGTTCAATCTAGTTCCTAGGGCTCTCTGAAGACTACCCCAGAATCTAGAAGTGAACCTAGGATCTCTGTCTGATACAATGGATACTGGCACTCCATGAAGTCTCACAATCTCATCAATGTACAACCTAGCCAATCTGTCTAAACTGTAGTCCATTCGGACTGGCAGAAAATGAGCAGACTTAGTCAGTCTGTCAATAATGACCCATACTGCATCATGACTCTTCTGTGTCCTCGGAAGTCCCATTACAAAATCCATAGTTATTCTTTCCCATTTACATTCGCGCGGCGGTGGATGTAATAACTTGATTGGTACTTGATGCTGCCTTTACTTGCGATAAGTTAGGCATTTGGATACAAACTCGCCACATCTCTTTTAAACCCATCCACCATAATGCTCCTTTAGCCCTCTATACATTTTTGTACCACTGAGTGCATAGCAAAAGGAGACTCATGTGCTTCCTTCAAAATGATCTGCCTCAAAACAACATCATTAGGAACACATATTCTACCCTGGTGTAGCAGTAAACCATCATCTCTGATTGAGAACTCTGGTTTCTTGCCCTGCTGAACTTCTTCCAACAACTTCTGATACTTTTCATCATTTTGAGCAGCCATTCTGATATGATCAATCAACACTGGCTGTACATGCCATGCAACTGCTGCCTGCCTATCATCATTAATCTCTAAACTGGCATGTAATGATCTCAACTCATGTATCAAAGACAAAGGAGTAACTGGTAGACTTGCCATAGTTTTGCGACTTAGGGCGTCAGCCACAACATTAGCTTTCCCTGGCTAATAGTCTATCAGACAATCATAGTCTTTTATCAACTCTAACCATCTCCTTTGTCTCAAATTCAACTCTTTCTGGGTGCCCAAATACTTCAAACTCTTATGATCTGTGTAGATGTAACATTTCTCCCCATACAAATAATGTCTCCAGATCTTAAGAGCAAACACAATGGCTGCAAGCTCCAAATCATGTGTCGGATAATTCCTCTCATGCGGTTTTAGTTGGCGTGATGCATAGGCAGTGACATTTCGATCTTGCATCAACACACAACCTAACCCGTTGTGAGAAGCATCGCTGTAAACTGTATATTCTTTAACCGGTGTGGGTAAAGTCAGGATTGGAGCCTCTGTCAAACATCTTTTCAATTCATCAAAACTCTGTTGGCATTTATCCGTCCACTGGAATTTTACATCTTTTCTAAGCAGCTTGGTCAATGGAGATGCCAACATGGAGAATCCCTTCACAAATCTACGGTAGTATCCTGCTAAACCCAGAAAACTGCGAATTTCTATGACATTTCTGGGTGGCCTCCAATTAAGGACAGCTTCAATTTTGCTAGGATCTACCTTAATACCCTCTTCTGATACTACATGCCCCAAAAAGGATATCTCCTTCAACCAAAATTCACATTTTGACAATTTGGCGTATAGCTGTTTCTCCTTTAAAATCTGCAGTACAATCCGCAGATGTCTATCATGCTCTTCTGCATCCCTTGAATAGACCAATATATCATCTATGAATACCACAACAAACTGGTCGAGGTATAGTCTGAAGATAGTGTTCATCAGATCCATAAAAGCAGCCGGAGCATTAGTTAACCCGAATGGCATAACCAAAAACTCATAATGGCCATAGCGGGTTCTAAAGGCAGTTTTAGAAATACTCTGCTCTTGTACTTTCAGCTGATAATAACCTGATCTCAGGTCAATTTTGGAGAACACAGCTGCACCCCTCAACTGATCAAACAAGTCATCAATACGGGGCAATCTATATCTATTCTTTATTGTCACCTTATTCAACTGCCGATAATCAATACACAAACGAAGAGTGCCATCTTTCTTCTTTACAAACAACACTGGCACTCCCCAAGGTGACACACTAGGGTGGATAAAGCCCTTGTCAAGCAGTTACTGCAACTGCACTTTCAACTCTTTCAATTCTGCAGGTGCCATTCTGTATGGTGTTATGGAGATTGGGTCCACACCAGGCATAACATCAATTTCAAAATGCACTTCTCTTTCTGGAGGTAATCCTGGCAATTCTTCAGGAAATACATCCGGAAAGTCACATACAGTAGGAATATTGGTATTTATGTTAGACTCCCCACTTGGGTGTCTATCACATGTGCCAAGTACGCCTCACACCCTTTTCTAATAATTTTTCTGGCCAGTATAGCTGAAATGATGTTTGAAGGCAATAACTGCCTCTCCCCATGTATTACTACATTACCATACTGAGGGAGTCCAAAAGTGACTGTCTTCAGTCTACAGTCAATCATGGCGTAATGCCTGGCTAACCAATCCATGCCCAAGATAATGTCATAATCTCTGAAGGGCATTTCAATTAAATCAGACAGAAAAGTGTGTCCTTGGATCACCAAAGGACAATCTCTATATAGCCTATTTACTCGGACCTCCTGGCCTAATGGACTAGTTACTAGCACATCATAGTCCATTGGTACACACTGAATAGCAGTAGGACACTTCACACTAGCACTAACATACGAATGTGTGGAGCCAGGATCAAATAACACATACACATCTTGGTCAAGGATGGAGAAAATACCAGCTACAACATCTGATGTTTCAGCCTCTTCCCTCTGACGCATAGTATACACTCTGACTGGTGCGCCACTAGGTACTGGCTGGTTAACAGTGCTCTGACTTCCAGGGGTGTTACCAGGACCCCTACCTCTGCCTCTACCTCTAGCAGCTGACTGTGACCCTCTGGGTGCAGAGATTTGAGTTGATTCTTCAGGTGTGGCAAAAGATCCAGACTGGCGCGGACTAGTGCAATCCTTAGCGAAATGTCCGCTTCCTCCACAATTAAAGCATGCACCAGTAGCCTTGAAACAAACCCCACCATGAGTTCTACCACACGTTTCACACTGCCGGACCGATAGAGCCCCTCGGGGTGCCTGCTGGGTCTGCTGACCAGACTGAGGTGGTATTTGGCCAGAAAATCTACCTCTGCCTCTAGGGAAGCTAGATCCCCCAAACTGTTTCCTCTTCCCAGAACCACTTCCAGATGCTTGTTCAGTAGTCTTTTCAGGTTTCTCTTTCTCTTGTGAACCCTTCTTCACTGCCCCTTCGGATTCTATCCTTTCTAATTCCAAGGCTTGTGAGATCAATTCAGCAAAATTCTGATGTCTGAAACCCACAACTTGCATTCTCAGACTCTGCCTTAGGCCAAACACAAACCTCTTGCATCTGTCTCTGGGGGTGGAGACTAAGCTTCCAGCATAGTGGCTTAGCCTCGAAAAATCTCTCTCATATTCTGCTATAGTTCGGTTCCCTTGTTTCAAACTCAAAAATTCTTGCAACTTCATATCCACATATGCATCGGGAACCCATTTCTGTCGGAACTCCCTCAAAAAGTCTGTCCATGTCAGCACAGGTGGCTCAACCAGGCTGTGGGGGATGGTCTTCCACCATTCAAACGCATCCCCTTGCAACAAGGAAACAGAATACTCAAACTTCAATTCCTCTGTACACTGTAGCTTCCTGAAAACTCGTTCCATTCTTTCCAACCACTGTTCTGCCTCCAGTGGATCCACAGTGCCTTTAAACTCAGTGGCCCCAAATTTCATCAATTTTTCATTGTAACACCCTCCCGATAACTACTCCGTACATTCTACTGTTCCGGTGACCGGTGTCGGTCCGGACAGCTAGAACGTCCGGAAAAATATTTAAACTAAAGTCGGGAATCATAATTAACTCAAATATTAATAAGAAAAATTTAGTAAAAATTTTAGGAATAAAATACAACCGAGTTAAACGAGCCGGTGCCCAAGCGATGGGTAACCAGAGGGAAGTTGCGGTTCTCGCAACGAGGAGCCCTAGACCCAGGGGAAAAATTATAAAATAATTTTTGGGACTCCAGAGAAAGATTACTGAGATTCCCATGGCATTAGAATGCCAAGAAAATACCTAGAAAAAATTTTAAATCAGTACAGACAATTTTGACCCGTTAAGCCAAACGGAGGGCATTTTGGTCATTTCGCCTTCAGAGGTGATTTTTGGCCGACTTATCTAGTTGAGTAAATAATTAATATGACATAAAATATGAATAAACATTACTAGAAATAAAATTGAAATTGAGTAGTGGAGAAAAGAAAAGAAAATGAATGAAAATGGGACTTATGACATCACCATGATGCAATTAAAACCTCTTCCACCAATCACCTTTCACCAAATACACTTAAAACACAAAAAAGGCTGAAAATGAAATTAAAAATCTGCACATCTTCTTCCACAAAGAGCTTAGCCGAAAATCTCTCATCTCTCTCTATGAAAATTTTCTTTCTTCTCTCTTTCATTCCCATGAATTCTCACCATTAAAACCTAAATTGCCTTCATTAAAAATTGTCTACACCTCTTGGGGAAGTGTTTGGTTACTAAGAAAAGTTAAGAAAGTAAAGGAAAATTTCAGATTTGATGAGAAAAAATTCTGCTCACTAAGAGGTTAGTGCTATCCTCTCACTCTCACTCCTTTAATCCTTGTTAGAGCATCATTTTAAGTTTAGAAATTGTAAGAATTTGAAGTAAATTATATGTGTTAGGGCATCTTCAATTTTCTGCAGCCCTAAGGAAGGATGAGGTTGATTGTTTTAATGAATTTAGAATGGATAGAAATGATGTTTAAGGTATGAATATGCATGGATGTTAAACTAGTGTGCTAATTGAGGTTTATGGGTAATTTAAATTGGACATTAGGGTTTTGAGAAGTGAAACTTGGAATTAGCTTATGAAATTATGAAAGAACATTATAAGGGTCAATTAGTGACCATTTTAGGCATGTTGACCATGAATTGGACTGAAAAATAGTATAGCCAAGTGAATGTGCAGGCTGCCTTCTTAGTACAGCAGAGTGACTGAAATTTCAGTCCACTTGCACAGCCATAACTTTGGCTGTGTAGGTCCAATTGATATTTGGCCAATTGGACATGAAATTAGGCTTATAATGGCACATTTTTGCTGAAGAAACAATGCCCAAAAGACCAAGGCAAGAGGACCAAAACTTGGCCCCAATCCCGATACCCTGCAACTGATTCTGCAGAATGACCAAATGAACAATAACTATTCATTTGGCCATAACTCACTGTAGATTTGGTCAATTGACCTGAAATGTTTACAGCAACAAGTTAAGACATAGACAAACAACTTTCATGAAGGAACCTACCCCAAATTATGGCCAGAACCTAACCCAAATGGCAGTGGCAGTCACTGTTCATGTTACTGTAGATATGGTAATTTCTGCAGAATGCACATCCGGCCAGCTGTGGTTTTTGGACCATATCTGGAGATACAAAACTCCAAATGGAGTGATTCAAAAAAGAAAATTCAACTAGACAAAATAAGGAACAACTTTCATGTTTTACATTTCTTCAAATTCCCACAGCAACAGTGTCCAATGGAACAGTGAATTTGACTCACAAAAACTGAAAATTCTGCTTGTGTTGGTTTAAACTTTGAAATGGTATAAATGCTTAATGCCAACAAGTTTGGAATGCCAAATGTGGTATGTAGGGAGTGCCAAAGTCAATGTACATATTTTTATTCTAAAAGTCAACATTTTTGTTGACCAATAAGATGAATAGTGACACTAAAAATTTGAAATTCACAAATTGAAGAATTTAAAAGTTTCAAATGCCCTAGTATACCTAACAAGATTGGTTTGGATAGTTTGGCATGCCAATAGGGTTCAGTTAGCAGTACTGCACATGGCAATATTCCATTCCGTGATTTCATGGCTTTTAGCCATTCTGACTTTGTATTGAGACTTGGCCTTGTGCCTGATATTATTCTGACTTGTTAGCCGCTCATTTGCACACCGGGAGATGCATATGTGACCGATGGTGTGACGGCCCGAGGTGCTAGGTACCCAGTGCCAGTTTACCCGTTATCCAGTCCAGTCGTCTAGTGTAGGTTACTTGGGGCAACCAAATGAATAAAAGTGAACAACGTTAACAAAATAATGGATATACCAATACCAAACAAAGAAAGCATACACATTCTATACACATTCATTTTCTTGTTATTTTCTTCTATTATATTATTGCACCACTAAGCATTATTGCTTAGTGCGTTGCTTTTGCCACACGTAGGTACTGGAGACCCCGATCGTGAGCCCAGTAGACCACAGACTGGGTGAGTCCATCCGCGATTCGCTCGATGTCCGTGTCACCTCAACTTCTGCTGTGCATTGCTAGGACACTAGGTGTCATTTTGACATTTTGTAACTTAATTTTGATTTTTCTTCATATGTAATTAAACTTGTGTAATGTATATTAATGTATATGTAAATTATGAAAATTGTATTTGTTAATGGAAAAGTAAATGTTTACTTGTGATTTATATGTGAACATCACATGTGAATGATGAATGAGAATAGAAATTGAAATGTTGAAATCTTGATATTGAGTTTTGTGTTGATATTGGAGTTGAGAATGAATGAATTTGTTTATTGGAAGTGTTTTTAACAGGTTCCGAAGAACTGTTTTCTCCATTTTTAGCCGGTATTCTGCCGGATTTTCTATAAAATTTTCGGAACCTCAAATAAATTATGAATTCAATAAATGACTTAAATGAGTTATATTTTACAAGTTATATTCAAAATTATGATGAAAATTAATTAAGGTATATTAGAGTGTGCCGGTACACCGTGTGGCATTACTTACTCGGGTATACTGTACACGGGTAAGGGGTGTCACATTTAGTGGTATCAGAGCACGGTTTAGGCGTTTCTGGTCCTAGATTGAGTCCATACCATGCATTGCATTTGTAAGAGTCGAGGTGACACTAATGCAGATCTGTTTGTTTTTCTTATTTTGAATAGGATATGGACCCTTCATCTCAGAGGGCAGTTGAGGAGGAAGTGGAGAGTCATGCTCCACCGGTAGCAGCTGAGACTGGGGGTAGGGGAGAACCTACTCCGCCAGCTCAGGCAGAGCCTGCTCAGCCTCCACAGGCCATGTTCCAACAAATGGCCGACTTCTTTAGACAAATGGCTGGGGTAATGCCAGCACCACCACCACCACCAGCTCCACAGCAAAAATCACACATGGAAAGGCTAAGAAAGTTTGGGGCGGTGGATTTCTTCGGCAAGAGGGAAGATGACTCTGTTGCAGCCGAAAATTGGTTGAACAGAATGGGCAGAGTCTTAAAACAACTCCACTGCACCCCAGAGCAGAACTTAGAAGCTGCTGTATCCTTGTTACAAGACGATGCCTACGAATGGTGGGACACTGTGTCCAGTGAAGTGCAGCCAGAAGCTGTAACTTGGGACTTCTTCCTCTCCGAATTCAAGAAGAAATATGTGGGTACTGTATACCTGGAAGAGAGAAGAAGAGAGTTCATTAATCTGAGGCAGAGGCAGTTGTCAGTGGCCGAGTATGAGAAGGAATTTGTTCAATTGAGCCGCTATGGAAGGGAGATAGTCCCTAATGAAGCTGAAAGGTGCAAGAGATTTGAAGAGGGACTAAATGACAACATCAAGATCCAGCTCACTGCCTTGGGAATCACAGAATTTACCAAGTTAGTGGAAGCTGCAATAAAGGTGGAAAAAGTAAGAATCAATGAGCAGACCAGAAGGGATAGACAGCAGAAGAGGGGCCCGGGTCAGTCTAGTTCAGCTCCTGCATTTGGGAATAAGTTCAAGGGTCCTCCTGCACAGAGTTCAGCTCAGCCACAGGGTCAGGGTCAGTCTCAGGGGCCCAGGCCACAGTTCACCCCTAGGAGAGGTCAGTCCACACCATCAGTGGGCAGCTCTCCAGGGATGGGGTTCAGGGGACCAGCCCCAGCATCTTCTGCATGTCCACACTGCCTGAAGTGGCATAAGGGGGAGTGTTAGAGAGTAACTGCTTGAGGTGTGGGTCAACAGAGCATCAGCTGAGGAACTGTCCACGCAGAACTACTACAACTGCTCTAACACAAGCAGACAGACCTGCTCCTGCACCACCAAGGGGTAGAAGGTCTGGTAAATCCGAAGCTGTGGGACCATCTCAGAGGCCTGCATCTGAGCCAGCAGAGAGGCTAGATAACAGACCACCTGCCAGAAATTATGCCTTGAGAGCTCAGGAGGAGCAAGATGCCCCGGACGTCATCAGGGGTACGTTATCCCTCTACACTACACCTGTGCATGCATTGGTGGATCCAGGATCCACTCATTCCTACATTTGCATCAACTTACCCGTAGAAAGGGGGATATTGGTAGGGGAGAGTGACCAAGACATTCTGGTCACTAATCCATTGGGCCACAGTGTGGTAGTGAACAAAGTATACAATGGTTGCCCGTTAAGGATTCAGGGGTGTGAATTCTTGGCAGACCTGATTGAGTTGCCTTTCCATGAGTTTGACGTGATTTTGGGAATGGACTGGTTGTCACGTCATCAGGCAATAGTTGATTGCAAATTGAAGAGAATTTCTCTAAAAACTTCAGAGGGTAATGAAATTACAGTTGTGGGTGAAAGGACAGATTTCTTGTCCAATGTCATCTCAGCCACAGTTGCAAGAAGAATGATGAGAAAAGGCTGTGAAGCCTACCTAGCACATGTGGTGGATACTAGGCAGGCTAAGCCAAACATGAGTGACATACCCACAGTGAGAGACTTCCCAGAGGTGTTTCCTGAAGAGTTGCCTGGTTTGCCACCAGAAAGGGAAGTTGAATTTGCTATTGAGACACTGCCGGGTACAGCACCAATTTCCAATTGCTCCTTATAGGATGGCACCCACTGAATTGAGGGAGTTGAAAACTCAATTGCAAGAGTTGCTGGATAAGGGGTTCATACGCCCCAGTGTGTCACCATGGGGAGCTCCAGTGCTGTTTGTAAAGAAGAAGGATAGGACTTTGAGGCTTTGTATTGATTACCGGCAGTTGAATAAAGTGACAGTGAAGAATAAATATCCGTTGCCTAGAATTGATGATCTTTTTGGTCAGTTGAAGGGAGCAGGAGTATTTTCTAAGATTGATCTCAGATCAGGGTATCATCAGTTGAGGGTGAAGGATGCAGATGTGCCAAAGACTGCATTCAGGACCCGATATGGGCATTATGAGTTCTTAGTGATGCCCTTTGGCCTAACAAATGCACCAGCGGTATTCATGGACCTTATGAACCGTATCTTCCACCCACACTTAGATCGGTTCGTAGTGGTCTTTATTGATGATATTTTGGTGTATTCCAAGACCAGGGAAGAACATGATGAGCATTTGAGGATTGTTCGCAAACCACGAGAAAAGAAGCTGTATGCTAAGTTGTCCAAGTGTGACTTCTGGTTGGATGAGATTGCATTCCTTGGACACATAGTGTCAGCTGATGGGATTAGGGTGGATCCCAAGAAAATAGAAGCAGTGATGGAATGGAAGCCTCCCAGGAATACAACTGAGGTCAGAAGCTTTTTGGGGCTAGCTGGGTATTACAGGAGATTTGTGAAGAGATTTTCCCTAATAGCTGCTCCAATGACCAAGTTGTTACACAAGAATGTCAGATTTGACTGGAATGACAAGTGTCAGACCAGTTTTGAGAAGTTGAAGGCTATGTTGACAGAGGCACCAGTGTTAACACAGCCAGTGTCAGGAAAAGACTTCGTGGTCTACAGTGATGCCTCACATAATGGGTTAGGATGTGTATTGATGCAAGAAGGGAAGGTGGTCGCTTATGCTTCCAGGCAGCTAAGGCCACATGAACAGAATTATCCTACCCATGATCTAGAGCTTGCAGCAATTATCTTCGCACTGAAGATATGGAGGCATTACCTGTATGGTGAAAAATGCTACATTTACACAGACCACAAAAGCCTAAAATACTTGCCAACCCAGAAGGAGCTCAGCCATAGACAGAGGCGATGGATTGAGTTCCTGAAGGATTATGACTGTGTAATTGACTACCATCCTGGGAAGGCAAATGTAGTTGCTGATGCTTTAAGCAGAAAATCCATAACAGCCTTGAGATCATTAAATGCCCGTCTATCTTTGGTTCGAGATGGAGCTATTTTGGCTGAGTTACAAGTGAGGCCAAACCTGCTACAGCAGATTTTAGATGGGCAAAAGGCAGATGAAAAGTTAATGGCTATTATGAACAAGATCTCAGAGGGAAAAGCAACTGATTATGGGGTGAAAGCAGATGGGTGCCTGTACTACGAAGGAAGACTGTGTGTACCAGATGATGGGAAATTGAAGACCAGTATTCTAAAAGAGGCACACACCAGTGTATATGCTATGCACCCAGGAAGTACAAAGATGTATCATGATCTGAAACTTCAGTATTGGTGGCCTGGTATGAAGAAGGACATAGCTGACAATGTGACCAAATGCTTGACATATCAGCAAGTCAAGGTAGAACATCAAGTTCCATCAGGTTTGCTACAGCCTATACGCATACCTGAATGGAAATGGGATCGGGTCACCATGGATTTTGTAAGTGGTCTACCTCTCACCTTGAAGAAACATGATGCAGCATGGGTAATAGTGGATAGATTGACAAAGTCAGCACACTTTACGCGATTAGGGTGACTACTCACTGGAGAAGTTAGCAGAATTGTATATCAGTGAGATAGTTAGACTGCATGGAATTCCACTTTCCATCATATCTGATCGAGACCCAAAGTTTACATCGAGATTTTGGAAGAAGTTGCATGAATCCTTGGGTACACAACTCCACTTCAGCACAGCTTTCCATCCTCAGACGGATGGGCAATCAGAAAGAGTAATCCAGGTAAACAATTGAAACCAATGAAATTGATACAAATATTGAATTGAAATGATAACAATAACATGAAATATATGTCAGGTCCTTGAGGATATGCTGAGGAGTTGTGTCATTGAGTTTGAGGGAAGTTGGGATAGATACCTCCCACTGGCAGAATTTGCATACAACAATAGCTACCAAGCTAGCATCCAAATGGCCCCATATGAAGCAATCGTATGGGAGAAAATGTAGAACTCGGTGTCTTTGGACTGAATTGGGCGAAGACAAACTGGTAGGGCCAGCCTGGTGAAACAGGCTGAGGAGAAGGTGAAATCAATCAAAGCCAACTTAAAGGTTGCCTCAGACAGACAGAAATCTTATGCCGACCTGAAGAGGAAAGAAATAGAATATGGGGTTGGCGACAAAGTATTCCGCAAGGTGTCACCATGGAAGAAAGTATTGAGGTTTGGAAGGAAAGGTAAGTTAAGCCCTAGGTTCATTTGCCCATATGAAGTCATTGAACGTGTGGGTCCAGTAGCCTATAGGCTAGCTTTACCACCATAGCTGGACAAGATCCACAATGTGTTCCACGTGTCTATGCTCAGGAGATACCGCTCAGATCCTTCACATGTCATCTCCACAGAAGAAATTGAAATACAGCCGGATTTGACATATGAAGAAGAACCTCTACGGATCCTGGCTCGGGAAGTAAAAGAATTGAGGAACAAGCAGATTCCACTGGTGAAAGTGCTTTGCAGGCACCACAACACCGAGGAGGCAACTTGGGAAAGTGAAGAGACGATGAGGCAACAGTTCCCTCAACTGTTTGCATCAGGTAAATTTCGAGGACGAAATTTAAATTAGAGGGGAAGAGTTGTAACACCCTCCCGGTAACTACTCCGTACATTCTCTTATTCGGTGACGGTGTCGGTCGGACAGCTAGAAACGTCGGAAAAATATTTAAACTAAAGTCGGGAATCATAATTAACTCAAATATTAATAAGAAAAATTTAGTAAAAATTTTAGGAATAAAATACAACCGAGTTAAACGAGCCGGTGCCCAAGCGATGGGTAACCAGAGGGAAGTTGCGGTTCTCGCAACGAGGAGCCCTAAACCCGGGGGAAAAATTATAAAATAATTTTTGGGACTCCAGAGAAAGATTACTGAGATTCCCATGGCATTAGAATGCCAAGAAAATACCTAGAAAATGTTTTCAATTGGTATAGACAATTTTGACCCGTTAAGCCAAACGGAGGGCATTTTGGTCATTTCGCCTTCAGAGGTGATTTTTGGCCGACTTGTCCAGTTGAGTAAATAAATAATATGACATAAAATATGAATAAACATTACTAGAAATAAAATTGAAATTGAGTAGTGGAGAAAAGAAAAGAAAATGAATGAAAATGGGACTTATGACATCACCATGATGCAATTAAAACCTCTTCCACCAATCACCTTTCACCAAATACACTTAAAACACAAAAAAGGCTGAAAATGAAATTAAAAATCTGCACATCTTCTTCCACAAAGAGCTTAGCCGAAAATCTCTCATCTCTCTCTATGAAAATTTTCTTTCTTCTCTCTTTCATTCCCATGAATTCTCACCATTAAAACCTAAATTGCCTTCATTAAAAATTGTCTACACCTCTTGGGGAAGTGTTTGGTTACTAAGAAAAGTTAAGAAAGTAAAGGAAAATTTCAGATTTGATGAGAAAAAATTCTGCTCACTAAGAGGTTAGTGCTATCCTCTCACTCTCACTCCTTTAATCCTTGTTAGAGCATCATTTTAAGTTAAGAAATTGTAAGAATTTGAAGTAAATTATATGTGTTAGGGCATCTTCAATTTTCTACAGCCCTAAGGAAGGATGAGGTTGATTGTTTTAATGAATTTAGAATGGATAGAAATGATGTTTAAGGTATGAATATGCATGGATGTTAAACTAGTGTGCTAATTGAGGTTTATGGGTAATTTAAATTGGACATTAGGGTTTTGAGAAGTGAAACTTGGAATTAGCTTATGAAATTATGAAAGAACATTATAAGGGTCAATTAGTGACCATTTTAGGCATGTTGACCATGAATTGGACTGAAAAATAGTATAGCCAAGTGAATGTGCAGGCTGCCTTGTTAGTGCTGTGAGTGGATGAAATTTTAGTCCACTTGCACAGCCATAACTTTGGCTGTGTAGGTCCAATTGATGTTTGGCCAATTGGACATGAAACTAGGCTTATAATGGAACATTTTTGCTGAAGAAACCATGCCCAAAAGACCAAAGCAAGAGGACCAAAACTTGGCCCCAATCCGGATACCCTGCAACTGATTCTGCAGAATGATCAAATGAACAGTAACTGTTCATTTGGCCATAACTCACTGTAGATTTGGTCAATTGACCTGAAATTTTTACAGCAACAAGTTAAGACATAGAAAAACAACTTTCATGAGGAACCTACCCCAAATTATGGCCAGAACCTAACCCAAATGGCAGTGGCGATCCTTTGTTCATGTTCTTGTAGATATGGTAATTTCCGCAGAATGCACATCCGGCCAGCTGTGGTTTTTGGACCATATCTGGAGCTACAAAACTCCAAATGGAGTGATTCAAAAAAGGAAATTCAACTAGACAAAATAAGGAACAACTTTCATGTTTTACATTTCTTCAAATTCCCACAGCAACAGTGTCCAATGGAACAGTGAAGTTGACTCACAAAAACTGAAATTTCTGCTTGTGTTGGTTTAAACTTTGAAATGGTATAAATGCTTAATGCCAACAAGTTTGGAATGCCAAATGTGGTATGTAGGGAGTGCCAAAGTCAATGTACATATTTTTATTCTAAAAGTCAACATTTTTGTTGACCAATAAGATGAATAGTGACACTAAAAATTTGAAATTCACAAATTGAAGAATTTAAAAGTTTCAAATGCCCTAGTATACCTAACAAGATTGGTTTGGATAGTTTGGCATGCCAATAGGGTTCAGTTAGCAGTACTGCACATGGCAATATGTCATTCCGTGATTTCATGGCTTTTAGCCATTCTGACTTTGTATTAAGACTTGGCCTTGTGCCTGATATTATTCTGACTTGTTTGCTTTGTTTGCACTGCCGGGAGATGCATATGTGACCGATGGTGTGACGGCCCGAGGTGCTAGATACCCAGTGCCAGTTTACCCGTTATCTAATCCAGTCGTCTAGTGTAGGTTACTTGGGGCAACCAAATGAATAAAAGTGAACAACGTTAACGAAATAATGGATATACCAATACCAAACAAAGAAAGCATATACATTCTATACACATTCATTTTCTTGCTATTTTCTTCTATTATATTATTGCACCACTAAGCATTATTGCTTAGCGCGTTGCTTTTGCCACGCGTAGGTACTGGAGACCGATCGTGAGCCGGTAGACCACGTGGGTGAGTCCATCCGGCAGTTCTGCTCAGTGTCCGTGTCACCTCAACTTCTGTTGTGCATTGGTAGGACACTAGGTGTCATTTTGACATTTTGTAACTTAATTTTGATTTTTCTTCATATGTAATTAAACTTGTGTAATGTATATTGATGTATATGTAAATTATGAAAATTGTATTTGTTAATGGAAAAGTAAATGTTTACTTGTGATTTATATGTGAACATCACATGTGAATGATGAATGAGAATAGAAATTGAAATGTTGAAATCTTGATATTGAGTTTTGTGTTGATATTGGAGTTGAGAATGAATGAATTTGTTTATTGGAAGTGTTTTTAACAGGTTCCGAAGAACTGTTTTCTCCATTTTTAGCCGGTATTCTGCCGGACTTTCTATAAAATTTTCGGAACCTCAAATAAATTATGAATTGAATAAATGACTTAAATGAGTTATATTTTACAAGTTATATTCAAAATTATGATGAAAATTAATTAAGGTATATTAGAGTGTGCTGATACACCGTGTGGCATTACTTACTAGGGTATACAGTACACGGATAAGGGGTGTCACATTCATACTGCCGAGCTGAGGGATGTGGTTGGGCTACGGGTATTGGCATCTGAGCTTGGGGTGGCACATTACCCGCCATTTGCTAAAAGAAGGCAGCCATCTGCTATACAAATTGAGCAGGAAACTGCGGTGCTGGAGCAGGAGTTGGAGTGGCTGACCCACTCACATTCTGGAGTGCTGGGGCTTCCCCTTGAACCTCAGCCTCAACAGATTGTTCTTCGGAATGAGCTCCTCTTTCTATTCCGTTTTCTCAAAATTTCTACTTCCTGAGATCAAACACAAGGAGGTTGGCCTCCATTAGTGCATATTCATGATGTAAATATGTCATATGTATCAATTAAAGGCACTTGAGCAGTTGTACTTATCAAAGAAATATTCACATACATAGTCAAAATTTATTGCAAAACCATGCTCTGATACCACTAAAACATGTCACACCTTACCCCTCCATATGGCATAACATGATCCTGTAGAATACTTAATGAACTACCTAACTTCACCTACCGATAACTCATTAAGTACCCTACAAGGGATTTTAAAACAATTTTCTTAAATTTTGGAAGTGGTGAGCATTTTAGTGAGAATTAAAAACCATTTATTCAAAGCTTAAGGACTAGTAAAAATTTTTGTCCATTTAAATTTTGCCGCAAATTTTAAAAAATTTTTGACAGAGTTCCCTCTGTATTTTGAGAAGCCAGTTCTTTAAAGACCTGTAAAAAGCACTTCCAAAATATTTCACAACTCCCAATCTCCAATAAAACTCAAATCAACCCAATTAAAATCACTTCAAGGCAATTTCCACAATTTAATCAAATTTGGTCATCACAAAATTTTTAATACTTCATTAACAAGGCATAAAGCAGAAAATTCATATTTACAAATATTAAATTTACAGAAGCAAACCCAAAATAATATTATTACAATTTATTTACAACTGCTCAATTTACATTGATACTTATGACATTACAGTATTTACATCAAAATAACCATAAGGGTATAAAACAATAGCCGTACAAAAGGGATCAAGAAGTTCTTGTCAATCCCGCAAGTCACTCTGCTGCTTTCTCCTTGCTCTTATCTGCGACAGTAAATTAAACTAGCGCTGAGTATAAACATACTCAGTGGTGCACAATAAAAATTTAAAATGCGATACATAAATCATTTATTGATGAAACATAATTTGAATACTTCACAATCACATTTCACAAATATCAAAGCTCATAACAACTCATTTTGTCAAATAATATTTTAAACACAGTTTAGTCAAACAATTTCATAAACACAGTGTTGCCAAAATCATAGACAGCTTAAGCCATGACACAAAATTTCCGATCAATGCCGTGTTGTACACCACGACAAAGCAATCTACAACCCCATTAATCGAAATCAATGAGGGAGGTGGCTAGCTAGCTAATGAGTACTCATCCGATCTACAACCTCAACTGGCAAGCCAGAGAGGGAGGAAAATAAACGATCTCAACCCCATAAATGAAGGAGGAAATGTGGTACAGTCATGCTAAGTGTGAATCCAAAATCAATTTAAAACAATTATTTTCAATAATTTATGAGAGATCCCAAACAATTTTCAAAGTCATTTTTGTATTCACAAAGTGGCAACACAATTCATAAATAACACAGCGATTTCATAAAGTATAGCAACTCAAATTTTCAATTGGAAAACAATTACATAAATTTATTGTGCACAAAACATTGGAGTCGCCTCTAGGCCTTGACTCAGTCTCTCCGAGCTTCCAAGTCTTTTTCAGCTGAAACACACAATTTCATAGTGTTTCAGTACCATAACTTAACATAAGTCCAAAAATAAATTTAACTTCACTTTAACTAGCTCTATTGCGTTAAATTCGACGTTCTCAAAGTTTTTGTCTTTTGGGTTACTATTCACTATACTATTCAAGTCAAATTATTGACTTTTTAAGGATTAATAGGTATGGGAACTCCAACTTCACCCACATACCATGTCGACACCATATTTTGGCCGATCCCCAAAATCAATAAAACTTTGAAACTGACCCCAGTACTAAGTCTCCTTTTGACCTCATTTCCGATCCCTCTTTGATAGACAGTCACATTTCCGATCTCTCCTCAAAGAATTGAATCAATGCTAAGTCCTCATATCAGTCAAATCCTTACCAGTCTATTAAAATCGCTTACCGATCTCTCTGACCCGTTGTAGTATAAACGATGTGAACTAGATCTTTTCTTACCAGTTTTATTGACGATCTCCCTTTCAAAAGTTTAAGAGCTAAGGTTTTGGTCCGGTTTAATGAGGATTCCGATCTTAAGTGTTCAAGTCAAATTTCCAATTTTAATCAAGTTCCGTTCAGCATTTCTTCCTTACCGATCTCATGCTCATCGTGTTTTCCGACCTCTCACACTTAGGTTAATAATCATTTTCAGTTATTTCAACATACTCAGACAATCAAGTGTTTAATAATTTAGAAATTTTCCGATCATAACCATTCATCGAACAAAAAAGGGCATTCCACTTCATTTCATTTCAAAAATTTGTACAAGTCATTCTGCTGGGGGATCACCCCCAGCCTGATCTACATTTTGCTCATTTTCTCTCTCATCCTCGGCCTCCTCTTCGCTTTCCTCCTCGCCTCCGGGAGCCAGGTCGGCCATCCAAGAGAAGTCCTCCTCTGGGTAACGCTTTTGGAGCTCGGCCAAGAGATCTTTGTGAGCGTTCACATAAGCTCCGGCTATTCCTATCACCATCTCTTCATCTTTTGCCTTAAGCTCCTCAGCAAGGTGAGCGACCTGAGCAGCTTCGTTGGCCCGGAGCGCCTGGACTTCTCTAAGGGCATGATCCCTTTCAGCCAGAACATGAGTCTGTTCGGCCAGCTTATCTTCATAGTACTTCATGCGCCCCTCAATTTGAGATATGTAATCCTGAGCAGATGAGAGTTGGGATCGGAGGGATGCCACTTCTTGACCCTTCTTCTCGACCTCCTTACCCAGGTGGTGCGCCTTTTCCCGAACTATGTGCTGGTTCACCAGGCACTCTACATTCAGACTCATGGAGCGGGTTAGGATGTCGTCAAGATTGTTCTGAGACAGTCTGTCCCGATCCTCCCGAAGGCAGATGGAAGACCCCAAGACTTTGGCAAAATCGGGGTTCTCCCGAACAGTCCGGTTGTTCTCCAGAGAAGCGATCAGCACTTGGGCGCCACGAGAAGGGGGCCTCGCAGGAGGTCGAGAACGACCCCCTTCTGTGCTTGGAGCAACTGGAGGAGGTGGAGCCAACTCTTCCCGTTGAGGAGGAGATCGGACAGCTTCTGTGATCGGCGGCCCCGAAGGTCGGGGCGGGCCTCCTTGCATCTCCCCAGGTTCATGACCGGGTGTTTGAAGCAGTGCCGAACGCTTCATCTCTTTCACATTCCGGGAAATCTCTCTTTCTTTCTTCTGCTTCCTGGAACCCTCACCACCCGCCATACCTACACAAAAAAGAGGTCAGTAAGATTGCTAAGGTCCAAAGATCTGAGAAATAGAAAATACCGATGCCAAGATCAGAGAGCTGAAGCCCGCGTTTTTCGCCCGTGATCAACTCCATCGTCCAATGATGCAGCTCGGCAGTCACCGCATCTAAACAGGAGTACTTTTGAGTAGCCGCCTGATTCTTCAGTTCCATCACTATTAGGCTTTCCTCCTTGTTCAGGGTAATACACTTTGGAATCAAGGGCCCCTGGTGCCACCAGCTACAGGAGAAGTCCTCAAAGCAGGTCGGATTTTTGCTCCTCAGAATGAAGAAGCGGTTCTTCCAATTCTTAAGGGAGGAGGGCAGATCGGTGAAGAGCGCACAATGAGGCTTCGCCTGAAAGAACCAGTGCTCGTCATCCTTTTGGCGAGTTAGCCTGTGCAGTTCGGCGAACACCTTAGCCGTAGGTCTGATTCCCTTAGCTCGACACAGGCCTCGGAAGGCTACCAAGATCCGCCACGAGTTAGGGTGAATTTGGGCAATGCACACTCTGTGAAATTTTAGGACCTCCTTGAAGAAGTCGTCCAGAGGGAACCGAAGACCGGCCTTTAACTGTTCCTCGTATACCACCACCATGTCATTCTCTTCAAAGAAGTGATCGGCTCGGTGATCGCCGTGACACCGGATAAGTTCATATGAATCGGGCTCAATGTTGTACTCCTGGCTAAACGATTGCAGATCGGATTCTTGCAAGATCGACGACAGCTCGTCCATAGGAAGATTCTCCCTCCCCGAAGAAGGAGCATGCCTTGATGCTGTGATCCGCCCCCGAGCTAGAATGGAGACCCTAGGAGGTTCTGGTTGTGCGCTCAGCCCGACCACCTCTTCTTCATCAGACGACCATGAAACATGGACGGAAGGTGGGCTTGCCGCTCTCTGACCCTCGGCGCCGCTCATTTTTAAGGAAAACAAAGAACTTAAAGCTAAAAGAAGGATTAAAACCCTTACCGGAGCTTGAACGGAGTCGGAAGAGCTTGAAAATCGGGAGAGTTTTGGAATTGCTTGCGAGAGACAGAAAATGGCATAAGTAAGAAACTGGCTAACCCCTACCCCTATTTATACTCCTCCGAGCATTTAATGCTCACGATGTCCCAGGCAATGCATCGGTTAACGGGATTCGCCAGCTGTTCTGACACGTCTCTCAAATTCCATAAAGAGAACGGCTAATTAGAGATCGGCATATTAAGATAAATGTTTCGAATTGCGGATCAGTTAAGGGTTGTTCAGTTAGGAACCAGATCGGATAAACACATCAGAGATCAGAAAATAATCAATGCAATAATAATAAGATGATAATTGACTTTTATTTCCAAAAGATCGGATTACATCATTTGGGCGATCTCTAGGGATCGGAATAATAGAGATCGGAAGATGAGAGATCAGCATGAGAGATCAGAATAGGAGCGTGGGAGGGATCAGAAGACAAAAAGAATAAGACAAATCCCAAATAACCGTCGTTAGAATCAGAGCCGAGGTAGTTAAAGCATGGCAGACGAGATCTCCTCCGCACGCCTAAGAATCGCCCGCAATGCTGACAGGTGCCAGGGTATGTTATGACAGTCCTGTACATCCCAATCTCCACCGTTGATCTCACTTGTAAGGACAAACCCAGAACCCTTGGATCAAGAGAAAGACGATAAGACCAGCGTCTTTCGCTCTTAGCCCTCAGATCGCTCCGGACAAGAGGATTTGAGACCGTCAGATTGAAAGAAGAAAAGGACGAATATTCTGAAGAATAATCTCAGCCGTTCATTTTGGTTCTCTTTAATTCTCAAACATCCGATCATGTCCTTCAAAATCCAGACCCTCCATCTCCC
Organism: Hevea brasiliensis; assembly: GCF_030052815.1. Classification (NCBI taxonomy): domain Eukaryota; kingdom Viridiplantae; phylum Streptophyta; class Magnoliopsida; order Malpighiales; family Euphorbiaceae; genus Hevea; species Hevea brasiliensis. Next base: position 57,188,746 of record NC_079501.1, on the reverse strand, counting down.
TCAAAATAAATCCTGACCCTTTATGGGGAGCACCCGATTCCTACAAATACCTGCCTGAAAACTGTTCAAAGGGACGAAAAAAAATACAGACTAGAGGCAGTAACTATAGTGGAATAACTCTGAAACTTAATTCAGTTTGTTACTCTGCTATTTTTGGAGTTTTCGTAGAAAAAACTTTTGAAACTAGTTTTCTGAAGTGTTTTTTTGCAAAAGGGATTCTTGAATACTGAAATTTTTCATTTTCAGTTCGTTCATTATCCTGTGGCACTCTCACTTTCTGTCTTTGTTATCCTCTATTTCCATTCATATTGTCTAAGCTCAACTCCACTCAAGTTTGGTTATTGTGACCCGTTTACATGTTAACAAAGAATACTTCATTTTGAGACAAATCATAGTCCTCCGGCTGCCAGCCTGCAATCTTGCTACTTTTTGCGATTCTGTAATTAGTTCAATAGACTCGACTCCCTACAGGTCAGTGTTAATATCGCCATTTTATTAAGTCTACTTCTCGTTTCACGTATTTCCTTTTGTCCTCTTTCTCATGCCTGTTGTTTTCTTTAAGTTCATGTCACGCTAAAAAAATATGAAGGACAGATATGCTCTAGTTTACTCCTGTGCTGGCTAACCCACACTTTTGTTAATCTTTATTATTTCTGAACGCAAGTCGTCTAGCCCCGAGTTACGTAGAAGCAGCTAGACAAAATGTAGGTAATTGTGTTTAAAGTGTCTCTTTGAAAAAAGGAGGGTCTAAATAACACGTCAGGGAAATAGCAAAATTGAATCACTAGGCTGACATGGGAAGCGATCCAGCATAATGCCATAAGGAGGAATAAAAATCAAAACTCAGATAAGTAAAAGGGTACAGATAGGATACTGGTAAAGTGACCTTAGGGGAGGTCAGCAAAATTCAGTCCGGCTTCTCTTATTTAGTCACAAAATACCAATTAGTTAAAAGAAGCCTTATCCCCAGCACCTTTGAACGCCAGAGTCCTTAGCTTTAGGTCCTTATGACATGTAGCTGAAATTAAAATTCGGGAGATCGGAAAGATCCCATTCAGGCTCCCGTTAATTTAAAAGAGATAGGAGGAGAGTTCTTATCCGGTCTCAACTCAAAATTTTAATAAACATTAAATAGAGATCGAAGGAGAGTTCTTATCCTATCTCAACTCATAATTTAAAATAAATACTCAAAAGAGATCGGAGGAGAGTTCTTATCCGACCTCAACTCAAAATTAAAATAAATACTTAATAGAGATCGGAGGAGAGTTCTTATCCAGTCTCAACTCAAAATTTTAATAAATATTAAATAGAGATCGGAGGAGAGTTCTTATCCGGTCTCAACTCAAAATTTTAATAAATATTGAATAGAGATCGGAGGAGAGTTCTTATCCGGCCTCAACTCAAAATTTTAATAAATATTAAATAGAAATCGGAGGAGAGTTCTTATCCGGTCTCAACTCAGAATTTTAATAAATATTAAAGAGTTCGGAGAAGAGTTCTTATCCGATTCTTAAATTAAAATTTTAATAAAATATTCCTTTCAAATAAAATTAACATACAACAGTAACTCACTAAGGTTGTCTCATTTACTTATGTATCTGGGTGATCCAAATTTAGTGAAAAATCAAATGTTCCTTTAGTCAAAAGGATTAACATGTCCATTCAAGCCCTTCTAACTAATGCAAAGTTAAATCTACTTACCCTTATTAAGGGACGAGGTGGGGTGCCTAACACCTTCCCCACCCGTTTACGGACCCCGAACCTGGAATCTCTGTCTTGAAGTGGTTTCATTTCAATTTATTTTCACAAATGGTTTTCTTTAGTTTCCCTCAAAACTAAGGTGGCGACTCCTCACTCTTTCTCACTTCGGTGAGGGTTCGTTCAGGCGATCGCAAAATCCCTTGCGACATACCACATTTTGGTCACCAAACTTGTTGGTTTTGGTCATTTTTTCAAAGCGTAGGTCATTTTGGCAAAATTGCCAATTTTCGATTTTGGTGCTCCGAAGTTGCACTGTTCTATTGGTCGATCTACTGTTGGAATTTGACAAAACTTCCTTCATAGAAAATGTTCCTTATTGTCTTAAGTGTATTCTCATTTTTGGATCACCTCAATCGGAGTTTTGTAGCTCAAGTTATGGCCAAAATAAGTTTACTGTTTACTGCTTTATTCATCTTGGTATCTTGGGTTACGCAGATTTTGATCCAAATTTGGTCAGTAATTTGATCAAGTTAAGTTCATAATTTGGTCTAACTTTCTTCATATGAAATGTTCTACTATGTCTTAGGTTTCCATTGGTTCAAGAATCGCCTAAATCTGAGTTTCCTAGAGAGAGTTATAGCCATCCAAACATTACTGCTCAAATGAAAATCTGCAGAGTTGCAGGTTTGATAACTTAACTTTGCTCAATAATTTGAATGGGTTAATGGCATAATTTGGGGTGATGCTCTTCATGAAAGTTTTAGATCTATATCTCCTCTAACCCCTGACCAAATTTCAGATCAATTTGACCTGTCTAACTCGAGTTATGACCAAATGAACAGTTACTGTTCATTTGGTCAGTTTAATCTTGATGGCAGCCTGCTCTCATTTCACTTTGGTCAATTGTTTCACCCAGTTTTGGTCAGTTTTTGGGCATGGTTCCTTAATAAAAATTGTGCTCTTTTATGTCTATTTTCATCCCCAATTTGTGGCATATCAATTGGACTTGTAAAATTTGAGTTTTGGTCCTTCAAAGTGGGTAGCATGACCATTGGACCTACGAATTTGGTTTTCATTCCAACAATTCCCACACAACTTATTTGGTCATAATTGACCATTATTTCATTTCACAATAGGTCAAACATGCCATTTATGCATTTCTCCAAATTTTGGTTCATAAACCCTAGCCTCCAAACCTTAATTCACTTAAATTGTGCAATTAACTAAATTCAAAACTTTAAACTATAATCAATCAACTAATCAAGACTTTTAAAGTCATTCTATCTCATTTAATTCATGCAATTCATACTCCCTTCAACTAGGTCAAAATTTCAGTTTAGTCCTTCTCCCATGTTTGTTTCATTTAATCAAGTTCTAAGCTCACTTTCAACCATCACATATGCATTTGAATGGGTAATAAAGAGTTTAGCATACTAACCTCAATTTAAATGCCAAGCCTTCAATTGTTCTCTTTCTTTCCTCTTTCTTTCTTGTACCTAGGTTGAGATTGCAAGGTCTAATGAAGTTTTTAGGGGAGTTATATGGATTGGGTGAAGAAATTCAAGCTTAAAAGTAAGCTTAAATGGAAGAAGCTTTCATGGAGATGAGAGGGAGAAATGGGGCGGCAAAGAGAGAAGAAGATGAAAGGATTTTTTTGTTTTTTTTTTTTCTTTATTTTCTTTCATCTTTATCTCTTTTAGAAGACCAAAAATTTCAATTTAATAATTCACTTAATTAATTTGTTTATGACATGATTCATGATGTCATCAACTTTGACTTTTCCATCTTTTTCTTTTTTATTTATTTATTTTTTTCTATTAGTTCTTTAATTTAATTCTCGATTCCGAAATTTTCTTTTCTCCGATTTTATTGGACAGTTAGGTCAGGAGTCAGCTCTCGGGGTCAATTGACCAAATCGCCCCTCGCCGGTTCATCCCGGTTTGCAAATAATCCAATATTTCTTCCGGCTCCCTGACCTAATTATTTGACTGATTTAACAGTTCTTTTCGTGATTTTCTCTTTTCCACTGTGTTTATAAGGGTCCTACGGACCGCAGCGTCACTTCTTACGGTTCGAAATTTGAGTTTAAAATGACTTCACAGTCGTTCCCGATGAGGTCACTCATCGCTGTGACTCTCGGCTCGTTTAACTTCTTATGTTATGTTTTTCTTATTTATAGTTAACTAATTAAACATTACTAATTATTTGTGTTTATGGCTTCTCAAATTGTCTTAAGTGTGTCCCTAGTCCCATTTATTGTCCGGACCGACACCGGTCACCGGTCACCAGAACAGTGAAATATACCAGGCTATGCAACGGGAGTGTTACAAATTATGCCATTAACCAAATCAAATTACTGAGCAAAGTTTGGTCACTGAATCTGCAGACTGCAGATTTGCCATCTGAACAGTAAAGTTTCAATGGCTATAACTCTCTCTAGAAAACTCCAATTTAAGCGATTCTTGAACCGATGGAAACCTAAAACATAGTAGAACATTTCATTTGAAGAAAATTAGACCAAATTATGGACTTAACTTGATCAAATTGCTGAACGAATTTGGATCAATAAATCTGGCAGAACTAAAATATGTAGCATGAACAGTAAACGTAATTTGCTTATAACTTGAGCTACAAAACTCTAATTGGGGTGATTCAAAAAGGAGAATAAACTTAAGACAATAAGGAACATATTCTATAAAGAAAGTTTTGCCAAATTCCAACAGTAAATTGACCAATAACATAGTATAATTAGGGACACCAAAACTGAAAAATTGGCCATTTTGCCTAAAAGACCTAAGTTTTGAGAAAATTACCAAAACCAATAAGTTTAGTGACCAAAATGTGGTATGTGGGTGAAGTTGGAATTCCCATACCTATTAAGTCTTAGAAAGTCAACAATTTGACTTGGATAATGTAGGGAATAGTAACCCAAAACACAAAATTTTGAGAACGTCGAGTTTAGCACGTTAGAGCTAGGTAAAAATAAGGCTAAATTTATTTTTGGATTTATGTTAAATTATGGTACTGAAACATTGTAAAATTATGTATTTCAGTTGAAAAGAATACCGGGAAAGAACCCGAGGAACCGAGTCTAGGCCAAGAGGCGACTCGCTTGAGGTTTGTGCACAACGTATACTTTTTATAATCATCTTTTGCATATTGTTTTGAATAATGTGAAATATTGGATTATGGCATTCTTATGATGTTTGATCTAAATTGTTGAAAGTTATTATGTATATTTGAAATGACAATGTTTAGCAAATTGTTAAGATAAGTTTTGAAACCATAGTGTCATGACCATATATTTGAACACCTCACTAGCACGACTAGTAGGGGTAATTAGTTTCGAATTTTGATTCCTTCTCTGGAGAAGTGTTGAGGTGTGCCAGTAGAAGAGGATGTGAATGGATATCCATATATTTGAGCTAGCTATCCTTGTGATGTGATTTCTCTTTAGCCTCTGGCTATTGAGATTCTATTTGTTTCGAATGGCATGATCTAACTGTGGGTCTTATGAAATGTGATTTGATACTTCAAAATGAAAGTGTTGGGATTAAAATCTCATAATGCATGAATTCTATTTAATTTTCATGTTCAGTCAAATTTTTGAATAAATGTTATTTAAATTCTGCATAAAGATTATTTTAGTATGTTGTGCACCACTGAGTCCTAGTGCTCAGTGATAGCTTTTATTGCTGTCGCAGATTTAGAGACTAGAAGAGCAGTAGATTGAGCTGCTGAGGTGTGAGGATCTATCAGCTTGAAGTTATCGGGTATAATTTATACCCTGCCTGTAAATATTTATTTCGATGTATGTATTGCACATAAATGTATGGACATGTAAATTCGGTCTTGAGCAGCTTGTATAAAGCTTGTATAAAATTTGTAATAAGTTGTAATAAATTTTAGTTTGGATTTTTCTGATGTAAATTTTTAGTATGATGTATATATATAAATTGTTTATCTTTAATGAATGAAATTGATTGACAGTATTTTGTTGATTAATGAATTTTTGGAAACTAAGAATGATGATTGTTGAATTTGAAACTTGAGAAATTGGTTGAGATTGATTGAGAATTTGAAGAAGTGGTTGAGAAATTATTGGAAGTGCCTTTTTTTCAGGTATTTGAAGAACTGTTTTCTCAAAATACAAACAGAATTGTGTCAAAATTTTTATAAAATTTGCGAAAAAATAAAATGGGCAAAAAATTTTAACTAGTTTTTAATTTCAGTTAAATGTTTTAAACACCTATTAGAAAACGCTCACCACTTAACAAAAGTAAGGAAACTGTTTTAAAATCCCTTGTAGGGTACTTAATGAGTTATCGGTAGGTGAATTTCGGTAGTTCATTAGGTATTCTACGGGATCATGTTATGCCTTACTGAAGGGTAAGGTGTGATATCATTTGGCTAATTCTCACATTTTTCCTCCCAAAACCCTAGGTGCCAAAACCCTGATTTTCATACTTAGCTCAATTCATGCAATTTAAACATACAAATCACCTATACAACATTAATTCACCAAGATTTCATGTTTAACCTAACTAAACACTATCAAACACTAGGGTACCATGGCTGCTGAAATTTCTATTTGGTCCCCCATAATAGTTTTCTTTTAATTTTAAGTATATTTCTAAGTTAATTGAACTAAGAACATAAATATTTAACTAAAATATTCAAGTTTAGATTACTAATATCAAACTTTGACTTCCAAGTTTTCCAAATCTTCAATTCCTTCCTTTTCTTTGTCTCCAATCTTCTTTTCTACTTGAGTTAGCAAGGTTTTATGAAGAAATTTAGGAGAAATTAGAGGTATGTGCTAATAGTATGCCCTAGAGCATATCATTTAGTATGTATCTTGTACATGTTTTTATTAATGAAAGGCATTTCCACTTTTCCGTTTACATAATATATTTATGTGTAATAGAAAAGGTCCATTGATATTTTATTAGAAATATTATTCTTAAGTTGTTAAGAATATGAGTGACAGTATTTCTAGTATAAAGTATCATAAATAGGTTTACAATTGAGGATACTTCATAATAAGGACATGACTTATCCAGAAAGATTGTATTCATGTTTGTTCCTAAGTTATTTATATGAGATATAAAGAAGATGGAATTGTGAGTCTCATGCCATATAACAAACATGATAGGCACTTATACATGATAAGTAGGTTGAACCAGTGACACTTATAACAAGCACATGGAGTTTACTCTTGTCAATATTTTGCCATAAATCATATCAGTGCATATAATCTTTAGACCTGAGATAGCACAGTTATCTTGTATATAGGTAGTTTGAGTTTGATATTGCTTTCATACTTGTACTGAGTATGGGTATATGGGCATGTGTTGGCTCCTACTAGTTATATATGGAGGTAAGTGTTGATCAAGATGGCATCTGTTCCTCTAAGTAAATAGAGATAAAATCCTATGTTCATTTAATTGTTCATTTAATTGTTCTTGATGTTTCAAATTATATGTTTATAATTTGGGGAGACTTACTTTCTGATATTATTTGCAGTGTAATTCAAATAAAATTTGGTAAGGTTTATTATCATTGCCCATGTAACCTATATTAGTCGACTGGACTGGATAAACGGGTAAGTTGGCACTGGGTACTAAGTACCTCGAACCATCACAATATCGGTCACACTGTGTCTCCCGGTGTGCAACAGAACAGCTAATAAGCTGTAATAATTATCAGGGTTAAAACCCAAGTATATCAACTCAAATAACATAGCCAAAGGCTATTATGTCACAGAATGGCATGGGAAGCCATGAAACACAAAATGGCATAAAGCCATATGCAATACTGCTAATAGAACCCTATTGGCATGTCAACCTATCCAAACCAATCACATTAGGCCTACTAGGGCATTTAACACTTTTAATTTATGTAATTCTTTGGAATTGAAATTTTATGATTACTATTCATTTCATTGGTCAACCAAAATGTTGACTTTTGCATTGACAATAGATATATTGGTTTAAATATCATCAACATACCACATTTTGCATTTTAAACTTGTTGGTATTAGTTGCCAATACCATTTCTAAGCTTAATGTTAATTGGACAGAATTTTCAGTTTTCATGCTTTGGGATTTTTGTTCCATCAGTCATTTTTGCAGTGGGAATTTGGCAAAATGATAAACATGAAAGTAGTTTCTTATTTTGTCTAGTTGCATTTCCTTTTTTGAACCACTCCATTTGGAGTTTTGTAGCTCAAGTTATGGTTCAAAAACCACAATTGGCCAGATTGAAATTTTTTCCAGAATTTCTAGACTGACCAAATATACAGTGTCATGAATAGTGAATGTAACTCACTTTTTGAATATGTTCTGGTCATAATTTGAGTTAGGTTTCTTCATGAAAATTGTTGGTCTATATCTCAGCTTGTTGTTGGTAAAATTTCATTTCAATTGGACCTTTCTACATTGAGTTATGGCCAAATGACCAAACATTGTTCATTTAGTCGTTTTGCCTAGGCAGACCGCAGGTCATCCAGATTAGGGTAAGCTTTTGGTTCACTTAGTTTGGTTTTATGGGCATAGTTTCTCCACCAAAGTTGTGCCATTATGTGTCTAGTTTCATTTTCAATTGGCCTTGCACCAATTGAACCTCTACAATTCATGTTATTGCTGCCCAAACCTACTGGACTCATTTCCAATTCTGCAGATCACCAAGGGCAGCCACACCAAACCCAAATCCCATCACTCAACACACTTTATTTGTGATTTAAACAGAACTAATGGCCACTAATTGACCATTAAAACTTACTCTCACCATTACCTGATTAAGGTCTCCAATTTATGCCCAAACCCTAGCCCTAATATCTTAAGTCATGCATTTACATACATTCCATTGTTCTAAGCATTGTATTAATGTTAAAGGCAGCCAAATTGCAATTTAACTCTAAGAAATCTTCAAAACTCTACTAGGTTCAAGGCTGCCCAAAATTTTTGGGATGGACATAAATAAGATATTTAGCAAATTTCTTTGCAATTTTGCACTCAATTATACTTATTCAACATAATTTGAAGAGAAACATAAGTTTAAGTCACTAACCTCTTAGGAAGCTAATCCAAAGCTTGTAAGAACTCTTTTTTTTAATTCTTTTTTCTCCCAAAAAGCTCACTAAGATGATAAAACAATTTTTTGTGTTGGGAAATTCAGGTATTAATGGATGAAAACCCAAGAAATCAAGCTTGGTAAAGCTTGGTTATGGAGGGCTATGGGGCGGTAAGAAAGGAGAGAAGAAGAGTAGATGGTGGTTCCCGAAATTTGGACTTCTTTTCTTTCTTTTTCTGCCAATTAAGTCTTTTTTTAAATACCTTGGTGCCATGTGTCAATACTTAATTGGGTTGGAGACTTTTAATGACATCATTATGATGTCATAATTTCAATTTCTTTTATTTTTCTATCCTTTTCTTGTCCATTTAATTTCAATTAAATTTTTAACAATATTTATTAATATTTTATGTTATATAAATTATTTATTTAACTGGACAAGTTGGCCAAAAATCATCTCTGAAGACGAAATGACCAAAATGCCCTCCATTTGGTTTAACGGGCCAAAATTGTCTGTACCTATTGAAAAAAATTTTATAAGTATTTTCTTGGCATTCTAATGCCATAAGAACCTTAATGACCCTTCTCTGGAATTTCAAAAATTATTTTATAGTTTTTCCCCTAGATCTAGGGCTCCTAGTTGCGAGAACCGCAACTTCTCACTAGGTTACCCATCGCTAGGGCACCAGCTCATTTAACTTGGTTGTATTTTATTTCTAAATTTTTTCCTAAATTTTTCTTATTAATATTTGAGTTAATTATGGTTCCTCACTTTAGTTTAAATATTTTTCCACACGTTCTAGCTGTCCGGACCAACATTGGTTACCGGAACAGTAAACTGTACGAACTAGCTAAAGTGAGGATGTTACAACTCTTCCCCTCTAATAAAAATTTTCATCCTCAAAATTTACCTGATGCAAACAGTTGAGGGAATTGTTGCCTCATCGTCTCTTCACTTTCCCAAGTTGCCTCTTCAGTGTTGTGGTGCCTCCAAAGCACTTTCACTAGTGGAATTTGTTTATTTCTCTGTTCCTTCACTTCCCAAGCTAGGATCTGTATAGATTCTTCTATATATGTCAAGTCCGTTTGGATTTCAATCTCTTCCATGGAAATGACATGTGAAGGGTCTGAGCGATATCTTCTCAGCATAGAAACATGGAATACATTATGAATTTTATCCAGTTATGGTGGTAAAGCTAGCCGGTAAGCCACTGGTCCCACACGTTCAATGACTTCATATGGGCTAATGAACCTAGGGCTTAACTTACCCTTCCTTCCAAACCTCAGTACTTTCTTCCACAGTGAGACTTTGAGAAACACTTTATCACCAACTGCATACTCTAGCTCTTTTCTCTTCAAGTCGACAGAAGATTTCTGTCTATCTGAGGCAATCTTCAGGTTAGCTTTGATTATCTTCACTTTCTCCTCAGTCTGTTTCACCAGGTATAGTCATACTAGCTTATCTTCGCCCAATTCAGTCTAACACACTAGGGTTCTACATTTCCTCCCATACAGTGCTTCATATAGAGCCATTTGAATGCTAGCTTGGTAGCTATTGTTATACGTGAATTCTATCAGTGGGAGGTATCTATCCCAACTCCCCTCAAACTCAATGACACAACTTCTTAGTATATCCTCTAGGATCTATCACATAATTCACATTGTTACTATCATTTCAATTTATTAATTGCGAAAATTCAATTAGTTCTTAGGTTTACCTAGATTACTCATTCTGACTGTCCATCTGTCTGAAGATGAAAAGCCGTGCTAAAACGGAGTTGTGTGCCAAAGGATTCTTGCAACTTTTTCTAGAATCTCGATAAACCTTGGGTCTCGGTCAGATATGATGGAAAGTGGGATTCCATGCAGTCTAAGTATCTCACTGATATACAGTTCTGCTAGCTTTTCCAGTGAGTAGTCAATCCTAACTGGTAAAAAATGTGCTGACTTCGTTAATCTATCCACTATCACCCACACTGCATCATGCTTCCTTTGGGTGAGAGGTAGACCACTAACAAAATCCATAGTGACTCGGTCCCATTTCCATTCAGGTATGCTTATAGGCTGTAGCAATCCTGATGGAACTTGATGTTCTGCTTTAACTTGCTGAGTCAGCTATATCACTCTTCATACCAGGCCACCAATAATGAGGCTTCAAATCATTATACATTTTCGTGCTTCTCGGGTGCATAGCATAAACACTAGTGTGTGCTTCTTTCAGAATACTAGTCCTTAATTCCCCATCATCTGGTACACCCACTCTTCCTCTATAATACAGACACCCATCTGCTTTTACCTCATACTCAGTTTCCTTTCCCTCTGGAATTTTACCCACAATGGCTGTTAATTTTTCATCTGCCCTCTGCCCATCTTGTATCTATTGTAGCAGGGTTGGCCTCACTTGCAACTCAGCCAAAATAGCTCCATCTCGAGTTAAGGACAGACAGGCATTTAGTGATCTTAAAGCTGTGATGGACTTTCTGCTCAAGGCATCAGCAACTCCATTAGCCTTCCCAGGATGATAATCTATCACACGATCATAGTCCTTCAGGAACTCAATCCATCGCCTCTATCTGAGATTGAGCTCCTTCTGGGTTGGCAAGTATTTCAGACTTTTGTGGTCTGTGTAAATGTATCACTTTTCACCATATAAGTAATGCCTCCATATCTCCAGTGTGAAGATAATTACTGCAAGTTCTAGATCATGGGTAGGGTAATTCTATTCATGTGGCCTTAGCTGCCTAGAAGCATAGGCGACCACCTTCCCCTCTTGCATCAATACACACTCTAACCCATTATGAGAGGCATCACAGTAGACCACAAAGTCTTTTCCTGATACTGGCTGTGTTAACACTGGTGCTTTTGTCAACATAGCCTTCAGCCTCTCAAAACTGGCTTGGCACTTATCGTTCCAGCCAAATTTCACATTTTTGTGCAACAACTTGGTCATTGGAGCAGCTATAAGAGAAAACCCCTTCACAAATCTTCTATAATACCCAGCTAGCCCCAAGAAACTTCTGACCTCAGTTGTATTTCTGTGAGGCTTCCATTCCATCACTGCTTCTATCTTTTTGGGATCCACTCTAATCCCCTCAGCTGATACTATGTGCCTAAGAAAGGAGATTTCACTCATCCAAAAGTCACACTTAGACAGCTTAGCATACAGCTTCTTTTCTCACAGGGTTTGCAGAACAATCCTCAAATGTTCATCATGTTCTTCCTTGGTCTTGGAATACACCAGAATATCATTAATAAAGACCATTAGAAATCGATATAGATATGAATGGAAGATACAGTTCATAAGGTCCATAAATGCTGCTGGTGGTATCACTAGAAATTCATAATGCCCATACTGGGTTCTAAATGTAGTTTTTGACACGTCTGCATCCTTTACCCTCAACTGATGATACCCTCAACTGATGATACCCTGATCTGAGATCAATTTTTGAAAATACACCAGCTCCCTTTAACTGATCAAACAGATCATCAGTTCTGGGCAATGGATATTTATTCTTCACAGTTACTTTGTTCAACTACCGGTAATCAATACACAATCTCAAAGTTCCATCCTTCTTCTTCACAAACAGCACCGGAGCTTTCCATGGTGACACACTGGGGCGTATGAACCCCTTGTCGAGTAATTCCTACAACTGAGTTTTCAACTCTTTCAATTCAGTGGGTGCCATCCTATAAGGAGCAATTGAAATGGGTGCTGTACCCGATATTACCTCAATAGCAAACTCGACTTCCCTTTCTGGTGGTAAACCAGGCAACTCTTCAGGAAACACATCTGGGAAGTCTCTTATTGTGGGTATATCACCTCGGTTTGGCTTAGCCTGCCTAGTATCAACCACATGTGCTTGAAGGAACGGAAGCATGAAAAACACAAGTTTATACCATTGAATTCAAAAATTTTCACCTAGGGTCACATGCATCATGCAAGATTTATTTTTATCTATTTGATTTCAATGATAAACAACATATTAAAAATCTTTTAATATGTTTTTGGATCTGTATTTGCCATTTAAGATTTTAAAATTAATCAGATTAATTTTAGAACCCTAGATTAAATCAAGAACGATTACACTAACCTCTTGATGCACTACTGGTGTCGCGCTTTGAGATTCGTCTTGAGGACACGGATGTTGTCCCTCTAGCTTGTCTACACCAAGAACACCTATGGCAGCCCTTGAACAGCTTTTAAAGCCTTTTCTATTAATTAGAAATTCAAGTTCTGCCTTTTAAGAGATTAGAGATGTAAACAGGACACTAGAAACAATTTCTAGTGTTATTAATTCAAGAGATTGATGGCTAATCTCTTTGAATTGATGAGAGATGAAGAAGAATAGGGGGAGGGCTGCAAAATGGTGTGACCAAGGAGTGTGGCTGCTGGTTGTATTTTATTTTCTCATAACAACACTTAAATAGCTAGGTTAACACATTAAACCCTTGCCACATGTCACCCTTTGATTAGCTCTAGGTTTAAGTGACCCAATTACATTGTGCCAAGTGTCAAACCTATATGTAATCCTGATTTTAATCATCTTACATGATTAAAAAAAACATTTGGCAAGCTTATGTGTTATGCCATGTGTCACCATCTCATGGTGCCACGTGTCACACTGTGAAATGACCAAAATGCCCCTGTGTCTTAATTTTGAGTTCTTAACCCAAAATAATTATTTTTCTTCTTCTAATTAATTTATATCAAATATAAATTAATTAATTAATCTCTATTAATTGATTTCTCATTAATTAAATTCATATTTAAACACTTTAAATATAAATTTAATTTACACTACACATCCAATAATCTAGATTTGGTTTCAAGTCAAGCTAGGGACTTTGCAATTTAATTGCAAACCAAACCTATTTAATTAATCAATTAAACTCTTTAATTAATTAATTAAATCATATTTAAATAGGTGATAACTTGTGTATGTGTGTAACTTACTAGGCTCATCACTAATTGGCAATGAGACATGATATCAACTCTTAATATCATCAAAACTCTTTCTTACCATAAATGATTTCTCTAAATCATTTTATGAACCTCATAGACCATGGTTAACACCTAGCATAGCATGCCATAGCCACCCAATTAGTAATAAGGTTTACCTTAAATGAACCTATAATCATATGTTACCATGCACTAGAATCTCTCTGTTACAAAATCCCATCTCAAGCTGGAGTCATGGTTTATGTCAAACTCCATTTGCTCTGAATATTATGTTCTCTTTTAATTCCAGTTCTTGATTAAAAAGATTTTCTCATCAGAAACTCTTTTCTGAATAAATATATCTGTCCTGGCCAGGAACTTGAAACATCAAGAACAATTAAATGAACATAGGATTTTATCTCTATTTACTTAGAGGAACAGATTCCATCTTGATCAACACCTACCTCCATATATAACTAGTAGGAGCCAACACATGCCCATATACCCATACACAGTACAAGTATGAAAGCAGTATCAAACTCAAACTACCTATATACAAGATAACTGTGCTATCTCAGGTCTAAAGATTATATGCACTGATATGATTTATGACAAAATATTGACAAGAGTAAACTCCATGTGCTTGTCATAAGTGTCACTGGTTCGGCATACTTATCATTTATAAGTGCCTATCATGTTTGTTATATGGCATGAGACTCACAATTCTATCTTATTTATATCTCATATAAATAACTTGGGAATAAACATGAATACAATCTTTCTGGATAAGTCATGTCCTTATTATGAAGTATCCTCGATTGTGAACCTATTTATGATACTTTGTGCTAGAAATATTGTCACTCATATTCTTAACAACTTAAGAATAATATTTCTAACAAAATATCAATGGACCTTTTCTATTACACATAAATATATTATGTAAATGGAAAAGTGGAAATGCCTTTTATTAATAAAATTATGTACAAGATACATACTAAATGATATGCTCTAGGGCATGCTACTAACAATGCTAGGTAAGCTTCACAGCCTTTTCTCATCAATCTTCTTGCAACTATGGCTGAGATAACTTTGGACAGGAAATCTTTCCTTTCACCCACAACAATGATCTCATTACCCTCAGAAGTTTTCATAGAAATCCTATTCAATTTGCAATCAACTATTGCCTGATGACGTGACAACCAGTCCATACCCAAAATCACGTCAAACTCATGGAAGGGCAATTCAATTAGGTCTGCCGAGAATTCATACCCCTGAATCCTTAACGGGCAACCTTTATACACCTTATTCACTACCACACTGTGGCCCAGTGGATTTGTGGCCAGAATGTCTCGATCACTCTCCTCTACTGGAACTTCCCTCTCTATGGGTAATATGATGCAAATGTAGGAATGAGTGGATCCTGGATCCACCAATTCATACACAGAAGTGTTATAGAGGGAAAACGCACCCCTGATGACATCTAGGGCATCTTGCTCCTCTTGAGCTCTGATGGCATAGGCCCTGGTAGGTACTCTAGTGTTTAGCCTCTCAGCTGACTCAGATGCAGGCCTCAGTGATGGACCAGCTGCCTCAGATTTATCGAGCTTCCTACCCCTTTGTGGTGCAGGAGCAGGTCTGTCAGCTTGTGTTGGAGCAACTATAGTAGTCCTCTTCATACAATTCTTGATCTGATGTCCTATTGATCCACACCGTAAGCATGCACCAGTCACTCGCCAACAATCCCCCTTATGCCACTTCTGACAGTAATAACAAGCAGAAGATGCTGGGGTTGGTCCCCTAAACACCGTCCCTGGAGAGCTGCCCACTAATGATGTGGACTGGCCTCTCCTATGTGTGAACTGTGGTCTGGGCCCCTGAGACTGACCTTGACCCTGTGGTGGTCCTGAACTCTGAGCAGGAGGACCCTTACTCTTCTTACTGGGAGCATAAAATGCACTGGACTGACCCGAACCCCTCTTCTACTGTCTTTCCCCTCTATTTTGTTCATTTATTCAGACCCTTTCCACTTTTGATGCAGCATCTACCAGTTTAGCAAAATTTGTGATCTCCAATACTGTGATCATGACTTTGATGTTGTCATTGAGCCCTTCCTTAAACTGTCTGCACCTCTCTGCCTCAGTAGGGACTATCTCCCTCCCATATCGGCTCAATCTGACAAACTCACGCTCATACTCAACCACTGACAATTGCCTCTGCCTCAGACTGATAAATTCCCTTCTTCACTCTTCTAGGTACATTTTGCTAACATATTTCTTCCTGAACTCTGTAAGGAAGAATTCCCAGGTAATCCATTCTGGTTGTACCTCACTGGTTACTGTGTCCCACCACTGATATGCATCATCTGAAGCGAGGACACAAAGACCCACCGTGTTCTCGCTGTGTGTGCGCTTTAGTGTTTCAAAGACTCGATGGTTCTATCCAACCAGTTTTCTGAGGCCATGGGATCATCCTTCCTCTTCCCAAAGAAGTCCACAGCCCCATGCTTTCGCAGTTTCTCCAGATGAGATTTCTGTAGTACTGGTGGAGGTTATGGCTATGGTTGTGGTGGTGGAATTGCCCCCATTATTTGCGGATAGAATTCAGTCATTTGCTGAAATAGAGCAAACTGAGGTTGGGCAGGTGCCTCAGCTGCCGGTGGAGCAGATTCTCCCTTGGCCCCAGATTCAGCTCTTAGTGGAGCACGACTCTCTACCTCTTCATCAACTACTCTTTGCGAAGCAGGATCCATATCCTATTCAAAATAAGAAAACAAACAGATCTGCATCAGTGTCACCTCATCACTTACAAATGCAATGCAATGGTATGCACTCTATCTAGGCCTAGAAACACCTAAACTGATGCTCTGATACCACTAAATGTGACACCCCTTACTCGTTTACAGTGTCGCTGAGCAAGTTATGCCACTCAGTGTGCCGGAGCACCAATTTACGTTTCTATTACAATTTATCCCTTTTAATTCCTTTATTTTCAAATTTTGATAAATCTGAATTTTTCCGCAAATTTTATAGAAAATCCGACAGAGTGCCGGCTATAAATTGGAAAAATAGTTCTTCTGAACCTGTTTAAAAACACTTCCAATATGATTTCCAAATCTAAACTCCATTATACACATTTCAAGTCAATCTCAAAATTTCAATCTCAAATCACGATACTATTTTCAAAACCTTTCTGTTCACTTCATCGCTTGAAGCATATTCATAAATATTTCTCAACATTTCATTTATCAACATACATTATGCAGAAAATTTCAATACTATGAAATTTCATATATTTACATTAATACATAATTACAAGAGTTTATAGTTACAATCCAAACTAATACAAAATGCCAAAAGACAAAATGCTCCCAAAATCCTATGTCCTACCACAAGTACTGTAGGTGTGACGTGACTCGGGACTCTGGATGCAAATCTGAAGGCTCACCCGGTCTAATGTCTGCTGGGCTCACCAGTTAGGTCTCCAGTATCTGCCCATGGCAAAAGCGACGCGCTAAGCAATTTTGCTTAGTGGTGACAATATAAAATAAAATAAAATAAAATAAAAATAAGTATGCAGAATGTATGTTTACATTTTGGGGAGACTTAATTTCTGATATTATTTACAGTGTTATTCAAATAAAATTTGGTAAGGTTTATTATCATTGCTTGAGTAACCTATATTAGTCGATTGGACTGGATAAACGGGTAAGCTGGCACTGGATACTAAATACCTCAGACCATCACACCATCAGTCACACTGTGTCTCCCGGTGTGCAATAGAACAGCTAATAAGCTGTAATAATTATCAGGGTTAAAACCCAAGTATATCAACTCAAATAACATAGCTAAAGGCTATTATGTCACAGAATGGCATGGGAAGCCATGAAACACATAATGGCATGAAGCCATATGCAATACTGCTAATAGAACCCCATTGGCATGCCAACTTATCCAAACCAATCACATTAGGCCTACTAGGGCATTTAACACTTTTAATTTACGTAATTCATTGGAATTGAAATTTTATGATTACTATTCATTTCATTAGTCAACCAAAATGTTGAATTTTGCATTGATAATAGATATATTGGTTTAAATATCATCAACATACCACATTTTGCATTTTAAACTTGTTGGTATTGGTTGCCAATACCATTTTTAAGCTTAATGTTAATTGGACAGAATTTTCAGTTTTCATGCTTTGGGTTTTTTGTTCCATCAGTCATTTTTGCAGTGGGAATTTGGTAAAATGATCAACATGAAAGTTGTTCCTTATTTTGTCTATTTGAATTTCCTTTTTTGAATCACTCCATTTGGAGTTTTTTAGCTCAAGCTATGGTTTAAAAACCACAACTAGCTGGATTGAAATTTTGTCCAGAATTTCTAGACTGACCAAATCTACAATGTCATAAACAGTGACTGCAACTCACTTTTTGAATATGTTCTGGTCATAATTTGGGTTAGGTTTCTTCATGAAAGTTGTTGGTCTATATCTCAGCTTGTTGTTGGTAAAAGTTCAGGTCAATTGGACCTTTATACACTGAGTTATGGCCAAAGGACCAAACACTGTTCATTTGGTCATTTTGCCCAGGCAGACTGCAGGTCATCTGGATTAGGGCAAGCTTTTGGCTCACTTGGTTTGGTTTTGTGGGCTTGGTTTCTTCTTAAAAGTTATGGCATTATGTGTCTAGTTTCATGATCAATTGGCCTTGCACCAATTGAACCTCTACAATTCAAGTTATGGCTGCCCAAACCTGCTAGACTCATGTCCAATTCTACAGGTCACCAAGGGCAGCCACACCAAACCCAAATCCCATCACTCAACACACTTCATTTTTTATTTAAACACAACTAAATAGTCACTAATTGACCATTAAAACTTACTCTCACCATTAACTGATTAAGGTCTCCAATTTATGCCCAAACCCTAACCCTAATATCTTAAGTTATGCATTTACATACTTTCCATTGTCCTAAGCATTGTATTAATGTTAAAGGCAGCCAAATTGCAATTTAACTCTAAGAAATCTTCAAAACTCTACTAGGTTCAAGGATGCCTAAAATTTTTGGGATAGACATATACAAGATATTTAGCAAATTTCTTTGCAATTTTGCACTCAATTATACTTATTCAACATAATTTGAAGAGAAACATAAGTTTAAGTCACTAACCTCTTAGGGAGCTAATCCAAAGCTTGTAAAAACTCTTTCTTTTTAATTCTTTTTGCTCCCAAAAGACTCACGAAGATGATATAACAATTTTTTGTGTTGGGAAATTTAGGATTTAATGGATGAAAACCCAAGAAATCAGGCTTGGTAAAGCTTGGTTATGGAGGGCTATGGGGTGTCAAGAAAGGAGAGAAGAAGAGCAGATGATGGTTCCTAAAATTTGGACTTCTTTTCTTTCTTTTTCTGCCAATTAAGTCTTTTTTTAAATACCTTGGTGCCATGTGTCAACACTTAATTAGGTTGGAGACTTTTAATGACATCATTATGATGTCATAATTTCAATTTCTTTCATTTTTCCATCCTTTTCTTGTCCATTTAATTTCAAGTAAATTTTTAACAAAATTTAGTCATATTTTATGTTATGTAAATTATTTATTTAACTGGACAAGTTGGCCAAAAATCATCTCTGAAGACGAAATGACCAAAATGCCCTACGTTTGGCTTAACGGGCCAAAATTGTCTTTATCGATTGAAAAAAATTTTCTAAGTATTTTTTTGGCATTCTAATGCCATAAGAACCTCAATAACCCTTCTCTGGAGTCTCAAAAATTATTTTATAATTTTTTCCCCGGGTCTAGGGCTCCTAGTTGTGAGAACCACAACTTCTCACTAGGTTACCCATCACTAGGGCACCGGCTCATTTAACTTGGTTGTATTTTATTTCTAAAATTTTTCTTAAATTTTTCTTATTAATATTTGAGTTAATTATGGTTCCTCACTTTAATTTAAATATTTTTTCGGACATTCTAGCTATCCAGACCAACATTGGTCACCGGAACAGTAGACTGTACGAACTAGCTAAAGTGAGGATGTTACAGCTAAGGGCTGAAAATATTTTGGAGCTAATACATAGTGATGTATGTGGTCCATTTAAGGAAATGGCTAGAGGCGGTTTTCATTACTTTATTACCTTTACTGATGATAAATCAAGGTTTGTGTATTTGTATTTAATGAAACACAAACATGAATCCTTTGAAAAGTTCAAAGAATTTAAATCTGAAGTAGAAAATCAAACAGGAAAGAGTATTAAAGCTCTTCGATCAGATCGTGGAGCTGAATATTTGAGTACTGAATTTGATGAATACTTGAGAGAGCACAGCATTATTTCCCAGCTGACTCCTCCAGGAACGCTACAGCTGAATGGTGTATCTGAAAGGAGAAATTGTACCCTATTGGATATGGTACGTAGTATGATGAGCTATACTGAATGCCAATCTCCTTTTGGGGATTTGCATTAGAATCAGCTTTGTATATTCTGAATAGTATTACATCAAAATTAGTTTTTTCCACACCTTATGAGATATGGCATGGAAGAAAATCAAGTCTTAAGCATGTTAAGATTTTGGGTTGTCCAGCTTATGTCAAAAAGCTGAACACTGATAAATTGGAAACCAGATCAGAAAAAGGTCGATTTGTTGGATATCCAAAAGATAGTTTTGGATATTATGTTTATTTGCCTACATCATAAAAGGTTGTGGTGAGTAGAGATGCCACATTTATTGAATAACAGTTTGTTCAAGAAGGAGGCAAAGGAAGGCAAATGGAGTTGGAATTGGAGAATTCTGACCAATCAACAGATCAGATGGATAAAGATCCATCTAGTCAACCTACACCTGTTGATGAAATATCTACAGCTGTTTCTCGTAGAACAACCAGGGTATCTCACTGACGAATGAGACATGGTTTCCTTTGTGAAGAAGAACAAGAGTTGTTTACTCATAAAGAAGTAGATCATGGAGATGATCCACTTATGAAGAAGCTATACCAGATATAGACTCTTCAAAATGGATTGATGCTATAAAATCTGAAATTGATTCCATGTATAAGAATCAAGTTTGGGATCTTGTTGACCCACCTGAAGGTATTGTACCTATAGGGAACAAATGGGTTTTCAAGAAGAAAATTGGTTCTGATGGAAAGGTAGAGACCTATAAGGCAAGGCTAGTAGCGAAAGGGTTTCGCCAAAGGCAAGGAATCGAGTATGAGGAGACTTTCTCGCCTGTTGCCATGCTTAAATCAATTAGGATTTTATTAGCAATAGCTGCATACTATGATCATGAGATTTGGCAGATTGATGTCAAAACAGCTTTTCTCAATGGATACATTGAAGAAAACATTTTCATGGAACAACCTAGGGGTTTTGAATCCCAAGATGGTTCCAAGGTATGCAAGCTAAAGCGATCCATTCATGGGTTGAAGCAAGCTTCGAGGAGTTAGAATATCCGTTTTGATGAAGCCATTAAATCCTTTGGTTTAATAAAAAATGAGGATGAGCCATGTGTATATAAGAAGGTTAGTGACAGTGCTATCACTTTCCTTATCTTATATGTGGATGACATACTGTTGATGGTTAATGACACAGGTATGTTGACAACTGTAAAAGTATGGTTGTCAAATACATTCTCCATGAAAGACTTAGGGGAGGTAACCTATATTCTTGGGATTCACATCTATAGAGATAGAGCGAAAAGAATAATTGGTTTATCTCAAAGTTTATACTTGGAAAAGGTGTTAAAGAGGTTCAACATGCTTGATTCCAAGAGAGAATTGTTACTAGTGAGACATGGTATCCATCTTTCTAAAGAGATGTCTCCAAAGACACCTGAAGAAAGAGATAAGATGGCCAGGATTCCATATGCTTCGACTATTGGAAGTTTAATGTATGCAATGTTGTGTACTAGGCCAGATATCACATATGCTGTTAGTTTGACTAGCAGGTATCAATCCAATCTAGGTTTGGAACACTGGATAGCTATCAAGAATATCCTTAAGTACTTGAGAAGAACTAAGGATTTATTCTTGATCTATGGAGGTGGAGACTTGCAATTGGATGGTTATACTGATTCTGATTTCCAATCAGATACCGATGATAGAAAGTCTACCTTTGGGAATGTGTTCATTTGTAATGGAGTTGTAGTCAGTTGGAAGAGTTCCAAACAGAGCACGACTGCAGATTCCACTACAAAGGCTGAGTATATTGCTGCATCAAGCAAAAGAAGCTATTTGGATAAAGAAGTTCATGACAGAACTTACAGTAGTTCCTTCAATTGAGTCAGTAGTTCCACTACACTGTGACAACAATGGAGCAGTCATAAAGGCTAAGGAACCAAGGTCTCATAAAAAATCCAAACACATAGAAAGGCGCTACCATATTATTAAAAAAATAGTTGGGTGAGGCGATGTAGCCATGCAGAAAATAGCATCAGCTAAAAATCCAGCCGATCCATTCACTAAGCCTATATCACAGACTCAGCTAGACCGATATCTTGAGAAGATGGGTCTAAGATATTGTAATGAATGGCTCTAGTGCTACTGGGAGATTGTTAGTAGTATGCCCTAGAGCATATCATTTAGTATGTATCTTATACATGTTTTTATTAATAAAAGGCATTTTCACTTTTCCGTTTACATAATATATTTATGTGTAATAGAAAAGGTCCATTAATATTTTGTTAGAAATATTATTCTTAAGTTGTTAAGAATATGAGTGATAGTATTTCTAGTATAAAGTATCATAAATAGGTTTACAATCGAGGATACTTCATAATAAGGACATGACTTATCCAGAAATATTGTATTCATGTTTATTCCCAAGTTATTTATATGAGATATAAATAATATGAAATGGTGAGTCTCATGTCATATAACAAACATGATAGGCACTTATTCATGATAAGTAGGTCGAACCTGTGACACTTATGACAAGTACATGGAGTTTACTCTTGTCAATGTTTTGTCATAAATCATATCAGTGCATATAATCTTTAGACCTGAGATAGCACAGTTATCTTGTATATAGGTAGTTTGAGTTTGATACTGCTTTCATACTTGTACTGTGTATGGGTATATAGGCATGTGTTGGCTCCTACTAGTTATATATGGAGGTAGGTGTTGATCAAGATGGAATCTGTTGCTCTAAGTAAATAGAGATAAAATTCTATGTTCTTTTAATTGTTCTTGATGTTTCAAGTTCCTAGCCAGGACAGATAGATTTAATCAGAAAAGAGTTTCTGATGAGAAATTCTTTTTAATCAAGAACTGAAATTAAAAGAGAATATAATATTCATAGCAAATGGAGTTTGACATAAACCATGACTCCAGCTTGAGTTGGGATTTTGTAACAGAGAGATTCTAGTGCATGGTAACATATGATTATAGGTTCATTTAAGGTAAACCTTATTACTAATTAAGTAGCCATGGCATGCTATGCTAGGTGTTAACCATGGTCTATGAGATGCATAAAATGATTTAGAGAAATCATTTATGGTAAGAAAGAGTTCTGATGATATTAAGAGTTGATATCATATCTCATTGCCAATTAGTGATGAGCCTAATAAGTCACACGCATACAAAAGTTATCACATAATTAAATGTGATTTAATTAATTAATTAAAGAGTTTAATTGATTAATTAAATGGGTTTGGTTTGTAATTAGATTGCAAAGTCCCTAGCATGACTTGAAACCAAATCTAGATTATTGGATGTCTAGTATAAGTAAAATTTATATTTAAAGTGTTTAAATATAAATTTAATTAATGAGAAATTAATTAATAAAGATTAATTAATTAATTAATATTTGATATAAATTGATTAGAAGAAGAGAAATAATTATTTTGGGTTAAGAACTCAAAATTAAGACACAGGGGCGTTTTGGTCTTTTCATAGGGTGACATGTGGCACCATGAGTGTCGCAAGGTATTTTGTGATTGCCTGGATAGAAGCTCTTCACCGAAGTGGGAAAGAGTGAGGAGTCGCCACTTTAATTTTGAGGGAAATTAAAGAAAACCATTCATGAAAATAAATTTAAAAGAAACCACTTTGAAAACAGAGATTCTAGGTTCAGGGTCCATATATGGGCGGGGAAGGTGTTAGGCACCCTGCCTTGTCCCTCAATGAAGGAAAACAGATTTAATGTTATGCTCTTTTATAAATCAAAAGGGTAATTAGGGGGTTGGGATAGTGATAATGTTAATCCTTTGTGCAAAATAAAGGGATATTTGATATTTCACCTATCTTAGGTTGCCCAAGAACACAAGTTCGTGAGATGGCCCTTTAGTGAATAAGTGTTTGAGTGAATTTGTCTTGTGTATTGGGGTTATGTCATTTAGTTTGAATTTTTTTAAGGGAGCTCGGACAGGGAACTTCTCCCGATCTCTAGATATATTTATTAAGAGTTGGAAGATTTTGGATAATAACTCTCTTCCGATCTCCCTGTTTTAATTTAAGCGAGAATCAGGTAAGAACTCTCCCCCAATCTCTTATGGAGTTTGGTTTAAAATTTGATGAAGGATCTCGGATAAGAACTCTCCTCTGATCTCCGCGTTTTTATTTGAATGAGGATCGGGTAAGAACTCTCCCCCGACCTCTTAAAATATTTGGTTTAAGGTTTTTAATGAAGGATCTCGGATAAGAACTCTCCTCTGATCTCTGTGTTTTTATTTGAATGAGGATCGGGTAAGAACACTCCCCCGACCTCTTAAAATATTTAGTTTAATGTTTTTAATGAAGGATCTCGGATAAGAACTCTCCTCCGATCTCCGTGTTTTGTTTGAATGAGGATCGGGTAAGAACTCTCCCCCAACCTCTTAAAATATTTGGTTTAAGGTTTTTAATGAAGGATCTCGGTTAAGAACTCTCCTCCGATCTCTGTGTTTTTGTTTGAATGAGGATCGGGTAAAAACTCTCCCCCGACCTCTTAAAATATTTAGTTTAAGGTTTTTAATGAAGCATCTCGGATAAGAACTCTCCTCCGATCTCCGTGTTTTTGTTTGAATGAGGATCTGGTAAGTGTTAGTAGTATGCCCTAGAGCATATCATTTAGTATGTATCTTGTACATATTTTTAATAATAAAAGGCATTTCCACTTTTCCGTTTACATAATATATTTATGTGTAATAGAAAAGGTCCATTGATATTTTGTTAGAAATATTATTCTTAAGTTGTTAAGAATATGAGTGACAATATTTCTAGCACAAAGTATCATAAATAGGTTCACAATCGAGGATACTTCATAATAAGGACATGACTTATCCAGAAAGATTGTATTCATGTTTGTTCCCAAGTTATTTATATGAGATATAAATAAGATGGAATGGTGAGTCTCATGCCATATAACAAACATGATAGGCACTTATAAATGATAAGTAGGCGAACGGTGACACTTATGACAAGCACATGGAGTTTACTCTTGTCAATGTTTTGTCATAAATCATATCGATGCATATAATCTTTAGACTGAGATAGCACAGTTTTGTTGTATATAGGTAGTTTGAGTTTGATACTGCTTTCATACTTGTACTATGGATGGGTATATGGGCATGTGTTGGCTCCTGCTAGTTTTATATGGAGGCAGGTGTTGATCAAGAAGGAATCTGTTCCTCTAAGTAAATAGGGATAAAATCCTATGTTCATTTAATTGTTCTTGATGTTTCAAGTTCTGGCCAGACAGATAGATTTATTCGTAAAAGAGTTTCGATGAGAAAATCTTTTAATCAAGAACTGGAATTAAAAGAGAACATAATATTCATAGCAAATGGAGTTTGACATAAACCATGACTCAGCTTGAGTTGGGATTTTGTAATGAGAGATTCTAGTGCATGGTAACATATGATTATAGGTTCATTTAAGGTAAATCTTATTACTAATTGGGTGGCCATGGCATGCTATGCTAGGTGTTAACCATGGTCTATGAGGTTCATAAAATGATTTAGAGAAATCATTTATGGTAAGAAAGAGTTCTGATGATATTAAGAGTTGATATCATGTCTCATTGCCAATTAGTGATGAGCCTAGTAAGTCACACACATACACAAGTTATCACCTATTTAAATATGATTTAATTAATTAATTAAAGAGTTTAATTGATTAATTAAATAGATTTGGTTTGCAATAAAATTGCAAAGTCCCTAGCATGACTTGAAACCAAATCTAGATTATTGGATGTGTAGTATAAATTAAATTTATATTTAAAGTGTTTAAATATGAATTTAATTGATGAGAAATTAATTAATAGAGATTAATTAATTAATTTATATTTGATATAAATTAATTAGAAGAAGAAAATAATTATTTTGGGTTAAGAACTCAAAATTAAGACAGGGGCATTTTGGTCATTTTGCAGTGTGACACGTGGCACCATGAGATGGTGACACATGGCATAACACATAAGCTTGCCAAATATTTTTAATCATGTAAGATGATTAAAATCAAGATTAAATATAGGTTTGACACTTGGCACAATGTGATTGGGTCACTTAAACCTAGAGCTAATCAAAAGGTGACATGTGGCTAGGGTTTAATGTGTTAACCTAGCTATTTAAGTGGGGTTATGAAAAGAAAACACAACCAGCAGCCTCTCCTCTCATATGTCACGCCACTTTGAGCCTCTCCAGCTATTTCTCTTCATCTCTCATCAATTCAAAGAGATTAGCCATCAATCTCTTGAATTAAGAACACTAGAAATTGTTTCTAGTGTCCTGTTTGCATCTCTAATCTCTTAAAAGGCAGAACTTGAATTTCTAATTAATAGAAAAGGCTTTAGAAGCTGTTCAAGGGCTGCCATAGGTGTTCTTGGTGTGGACAAGCTAGAGGGACAACATCTGGTGTCCTGAAGACGAATCTCAACACGCTGCAGCACATCAAGAGGTTAGTGTAATCGTTCTTGATTTAATCTAGGGTTCTAAAATTAATCTGATTAATTTTAAAATCTTAAATGGCAAATACAGATCCAAAAAACATATTAAAAGAGTTTTAATATGTTGTTTATCATTGAAATCAAATAGATAAAAATAAATCTTGCATGGTGCTTGTGACCCTAGGTGAAAATTTTTGAATTCAATGGTATAATCTTGTGTTTTTCACGCTTCCGTTCCTTCAGTAAGAACTCTCCCCCGACCTCTTAAAATATTTGGTTTAAGGTTTTTAATGAAGGATCTCAGATAAGAACTCCCCTCCGATCTCCGTGTTTTGGTTGAATGAGGATCAGGTAAGAACTCTCCCCTCGACCTTTAAAGTATTCGGCTTAAGACTGAGTCTTTCACCGATCTCGTATATGGCTACCTTGTCCAAACTCTTAGGCTAGCTACATCCGATCTCTCTCAGTTACTAATCTGAGGTCTAACGTTATTTCGGTTCCCGCTTTATTATGCTATTTCGTAGACTTACTTAATAGCCCGACCTCATCACTTTTTTCCTGATTCCCTATTCATTTTTTGATTATTTTACTTATTTCAAATTACACTATCATGTTAGGATATTGTTACCAACACTTTGCTAAATTACCTAGAAGCTACTTGTAACTGGAACACCTATATTCGAAGGGAATAAAAAAACTAAGAATAAATAAATAACGTGAACTGGAGAATAGAAAAAGTAAACTCAAGAGAGTAATTATTGGCCTAAAGGATCCGCATGGAATTTTTAGTGTAACTGAACTTAATGAGAATTTTGAGAATAAAAGCAGAGAATGTAAAATGAGAGCATTCAGAAAGGTGACAGTCTAGATACTTACCTGTGTGAGGTCGAAGTTATCAAACTGACTTTGGAGATCACAAATATTGTTGCGTTGAAGGGTAATGGTTCTGGGACCAATGCTTACTTTGAGATTGCGAGAACCAGGCTGAAATGCAGTTAAGTCGAAGCTATGGCTACCTGGTCAGAATGGGGTCAAGCTGAGAGAAGAATATGTAAGTGATAGGGTAATGAAGACAAGACTGAACATAAATGGTATAGCAGAGTGATGAACAAACTAAAAATGAAGGATTTCAGGGTTCGAAAACTTTTTATCAATGTAGATACTCGAGAAAACTAGTTTCTGATGTTTCTCAATTTTCATGCAAGCTTAGAATGGCAAAGCAGCAAGGCTGAATTAGATTTCAGAGCCTTTCCACTATAATCACCACCACCTTTTTTTTGTCCATCCCCTTTATAGTATTGCATGCAGGTATTTATAGGGAACGGGTGCTGCTAATGAAGGGTCAAGATCTCCCTTTGGGGAGACAGAAGTTTTGGATTTAAAAGGACATAATCCGACGTTTGAAAATTAAAGGGAATCAAATTAGACGGCTGGGATACTACCCAAAATATCCGTCCTTTCTCTTCCCAATCCAATAGCTCAGGATCCTACCTTACAAGATGGATATGAGGGCTGGGAATAAAAGACGCCGGACCTGTCATCTGTTTTTGATCTAAGGGCTCCGAGTTCATCCTTGCAAGTATAATCAACGGTGGGGATTGTGATGTACAGGACTGTCATAACTATTTTTGGCATCTATTAGCAATGTGGGCAATTCTGCAAATGAGGCGTGCGGTGAAGATTTGATCACACCTGCAATGCTTTAACTACCTCGGCTCTGATTGTGTGGAGAGTTATTAGAAGTTATCTTATCCTCTTTGTGCATTCTGATCTCTTATTTCTTCCGATCTGTTATGACCCTTTTCCGATCTCTCATATCGGGCCCTTCTCCCAATCTTTCCCATTCTAGAACCTTCCCTTCTATCCGAGCTGTCTCAGTCAAAACATTTAATTCTTCGGTTACCGATGCATCCGCTTCAGTTTCCACAAGTAATAAATGCTCAGACCCCCTATATATATGCCTTAGTGGGGAATATCTCCCACATTCCATTTCTCCTCTTCCCATTTTTCACTTCTCCTGTGCAAGTTTCTCCGGTAACAATTTCGGACATGGTGACCGCTTTTGATATTTTTTAGATTGTTCTCTTTGTTCCTCGACTGAAAATTTATGATCTCAGTGATCGAAGGATCATGAGAACCACATTTGATGATAGTGAGAGAACCGGACTAATTTACCGATCTAGAAAGAAAATGTCGATCGTGCCGATCTTGAATCGGTCTACCGATATAATTGGTGAAATAATTTTGGGCTAGAGGACTGCTAATTTCCCTTTAAATATCGGTGACCGCCTTTTGAAGTTCATTTGTCTCCTCACCACATCGGGCGTCCTGACTGCGGCTTAGTTCTGGTTGATGACATCGATGATGACTCCTCTCATCATCATGAGAGTCATAGTCACTCCATCTGAGCTGCACATCTATCCGATGCCTATGGCTGGCTTTCTGACCAAACACATCTTTTGATTCAGCCACAAGACTAGGCTTTCACATAGGTCCCTACTAGGTTGGATGTAATGCCGATCTTTAGAGATCGCCCAAATGTTTTAATTTGTTCTCTAAAGGTTCTTAATGATGTAATCCGATCTCTTGAGATCGCCCAAATGATGTAATCTGACCTTTTGGAAATGAAATCAAATTTTATTTGACAGTTGTCATTTAATTATTACATTGGTTATTTTTTGATCTCTGATGTGCATATCCGATCTGGTTCCTAACTAAATCACCCTTAGTCGATCTGTAACTGTGAACATCTGCCTTAATCTGACGATCTTAGCCAGTCGATCTCCTTTTATTTTATTTATGGTGTTTCTGGAATCTTTGTGCGACGTGTCAGGGAAGCGGGCAGATTTTGCTAAATGATGCGTCGCTTGGGACACTGTGAGCATTGAATGCTCAGACGGGCATAAATAGGGGAAGGGTCAGTCAGTTTCTCCCTTATGTCATTTTTAGCACTTTGCGAGCGATTCTAAAATTCTCTCATTTCTTCAAGTTTTTCCGACGCCGATCACATTCAGGTAAGGGTTTTGATCTTTTTCTTAGTTAAACTTCTTTCATTTCTTTGAAAATGAATGGCGTCGAGGGTCAGAGAGCGGCAAGTCCTCCTTCTGTCCATGTCTCGTGGTCATCGGATGAAGTCGAGGTGATTAGGTTGAGTGGGTGCCCTGAGCCTCCTACGACCTCTGTTTCAGCTCGTGGTCAAGCGGCATAATCAAGATGAACACATTCCTCTGGGAGAGAAAATCTTCCCATGGATGAGTTGCCATTGATCCTCCAAGAAACTGATATGCAGTCGATCAGTTAAGAGTACAACCTTTGGACCGACTCATACGAGCTTATCAGATGCCATGGCGATCTCCGAGCCGATCACTTCTTTTAAGAAAATGATGCGATCATGATATATGAAGAGCAATTAAAAGCTGGGCTCCGGTTTCCTCTTGACAACTTCTTCAAGGACGTTCTGAAGTTCCACCATGTATGTATAGCCCAAGTACATCCGAACTCATGGCGAATTATGGTGGCTTTCAGAGGCTTATGCTGAGCCAAGAAGCTCAAGCCTAAAGCAAAGGTTTTTGCCGAGCTGCATAGACTTACTCGTCGAAAGGACGACGAGTATTGGTTCTTCCAAGCTAAACCGCATTGTGGCCTTTTTACCGATCTCCCCTTTTCGCTGAAAAATTGGAAGAATCGCTTCTTTATGTTGAGGAGCAAGATTCCGAACGGTTTTGAGGGTTTCCCACATAGCTGGCAGCATTTGGGCCCATCAATTCCCAAGAAGATCACCCTGAGCAGGGATGAGGGTGCCATGGTAATGGAATTAAAGGATCAGGCGGCCACTCAAAAGTATTCATACCTATACGCTGTTATGGCCAAACTGAGATGGTGGCTGATGCGGATGATCGCCAATGAAAACTATGAACTACAGCTCTCTGACCTCGGACTTGGGACTGGTATAACCTAAATCTTTTGTCTCTCGGTTTAGGTAATCTCACTAACTATTTTTCTATGCAGAAATGGCTGGAGGCGAAGGTGCAAAGGAGAGCCACAAGCGGAAAAGAGAAGTCTCTCGAAAGGTATGAGAAATAAAGATCGCCACAGCATTACAGACGCTAGGGCGGGATTCAGAAGAAGTGCTGGGAGACTCATCTTGACCTTCGAGGCAACCGATCTTAGATGTAGAAGTAGCTCCTTCTCCCCCTCGACAAGAAGAGCCACCACCTCCACCTGTTCCTTCTAGTGCAGAAGGTGGGCCTTCCCAACCTACTGTGAGGACCTTGTCTCGAGGTACCCAAGTCCTTATTCATTCCTTAGAGAAGAACCGATCAGTTCGGGAGAATCTGGGCTTGGCTAAGGTTTTGGGAGCTTCCATCTACCTTCAGGAGGATTAAAACAGGCTAGTCCCGAGTAGCATTGATGATCTCCTAGCCTAGATGATGAGTTTGAGTGTAGAAAGCCTGGTGAACCAGCGTATAATCAAGGAAAAGGCTCATCTTCTGAGGTAAGAAATTCTAAAATCAGTCCAAGACGCAGCTTTTGCCCAAGCCTAACTTTCATCCACCCATGACTACATTGCTGAGATCGAAGGTCGGATGAAATCCTATGAGGATAAGTTGTCCGATAAGGCTCATGAACTTGAGGAAGCTCAGGCGCTCCGAACTGCTGACGTTGCTCCCCTTACCGAAGAGATCAGAGCGAAAGAAGAAGAGGCTGTGATGACGGAAGCTGGTGCCTATGTGAATGCCCATAGCGATCTTTTAGCTAAGCTTAAGAGGCGTTACCTCGGGAAGACTTCTCATGGATGGTGGATCTGGCTCCTCAAGACGAAGAGGATAGCGAGGAGGAAACTGAGAGAGAGAGAGAGACTAAGCGAAATGTCAATGTACCTGGAGAACAGGCTGGGGGTGACCCTCCAGCCGAATGACTTGTAACCTTTATTTTGATATGAAATGAAATCCCTTTTGTTCAATTCCTTGATGAGATCGGAAAGTATCCAAATTGTATGAGTGCTTGATTGTTTGAACGTATTAGGACATCAAACTTAACAGTGATTATTAATCTAGCTATAAGAGGTCGGAAGAACATTGTAACCATGAGATCGGCCTAAGCCGAGACCAAATACCGGATAGAACTTTAGATCATTAAAATTGGAAACTTGATTTGAACACTTAAGATCAAAAACACCATTAAATCGGACTAACTTTATTAAACGATTTTCCACAATATTTATAAAGGAGAGATCTGAAATGAGATTGGATGGCATGGGGACCTGATATTGGTGTGATCTCCTTTGTTGAGAGATCGGAAAGCATTTGACTAGATGTGGGATCGGTTTATTTCCTAATCAAGTTACTTGTAATCGAAGAATGTCAGTTGGGGGTCGATTTTTAAAGTTCATTGACTTCGGTGATGGCCAAAATATGGTGTCGACAGCTGCCCCTCTTTACATAATTTTTATTGAAGGGAATAAAATTTTCCCATAGAGGAATTATGTAAAGATTCAAACCCATATTTTGGGTGATTGGGTATCACAAATTAAAACGTTGAGACTCTAAATTTGACTTGGAAGTTAAAGTTAGGAACTAAAATCAACATAGATCAAGGAACCAGAGGTTGATACAGGAATTTAAATGCGAAAATTAAAATCAACTCGAAAATTTAAATACATAAAAACTAAAATCAACTTGGATCAAAGAAGCAGAGGTTGATGACAGAGATTTAAAATGCAAAAATTAAAATCAACTTGGATCAAGGAACCAGAGGTTGATGACAGGAATTTGAAATGCAAAAATTAAAATCAACTTGGATCAAAGAATCAGAGATTGATGACAGGAATTTAAAATGCGAAATTAAAATCAACTTGGATCAAGGAACCAGAGGTTGATGATAAGAAATTTAAAATGCAAAAATTAAAATCAACTTGGATCAAGGAACCATAGGTTCATGACAAGAAATTTAAAATGCGAAAATTAAAATCAACTTGGATCAAGGAACTAGAGATTGATGACATGAAATTTAAAATGCGAAAATTAAAATCAACTTGGATGAAGGAACTAGAGGTTGACGACAGAAAATTTAAAATGCGAAAATTAAAATCAACTTGGATCAAGGAACCAGAGGTTGATGACAGGAAATTTAAAATGCAAAAATTAAAATCAACTTGGATCAAGGAACCAGAGGTTGATGATAAGAATTTGAAATGCAAAAATTAAAATCAACTTGGCTCAAGGAACCAGAGGTTGATTACAAGAAATTTAAAATGTGAAAATTAAAATCAACTTGGATTAAGGAACCAGAGGTTGATGACAAGAAATTTAAAATGCGAAAATTAAAATCAACTTGGCTCAAGGAACCAGAGGTTGATGACAAGAAATTTAAAATGCGAAAATTAAAATCAACTTGGATCAAGGAACCAGAGGTTGATGACAGAAAATTTAAATGCTGAAAATTAAAATGCTTACAAAGCAAGCCTAACTTGACATGAGAAGTTCTTCCGCGACGAAGTGTACTTAACAGGATCCCGAAGATAAACGATTAATGGAGGACAAGTCTCAAGACTTGACCTACGACTTCCCCTTTTTATTCACTTCCCTGGATCACTTTCCTATTCTCGACTTTCTTCTTATTTTGCAGAAAGCGCCCCTGCAGTTCCCCTCTGCGTATTTAACTAGAAGCACCCTTGCGGGTTTTTACCCCTAGTTATTTATTTATTTTTTTTGCTATCGATTAGTCCCTGCAAATCTCTTAGCAAAGTACATGAGGTTACCAATATCCAAATCCTAATCTTATGAAAAAATTTTAACAGATTAATAGCACGCAAAAGACAGCATTAGAGTGTGAGTATACGAGAAAGATAAATCTGAGTGTAAGCAAAATAATAAATTAAAATGCAAATGTGTGAAGAAAATAGATTGAAGTGAAAGGATGACTTTATTATAGCTCGAGAGAAAAAGGTACAGTTTCAAAGAAAAAAGGTACAAGAATGGATCTCACAGATTCCTTGTAGTTGACTTTGAAGTCCTTTAATTGCCATTATTTCAAGTACTCTATTGACGAACATTCATACTGTGTCAATTTATTTCCTTCCTTGGTCCAGTATCCCTCCCTATTTCTCCATTTTGGTTCTAAGGGCGCCCTTTTGGGTTTTCATCCCTAGTTTTTTTATTGCTTTTTCAGGGTGCCTTTTCAGGTTTTCACCCTTCACTCATTTTACAGAAAGCGCCCTTCCGGGTTTTCGCCTTCTTTCGCACATTTTGCTAGGAGCCCCCTTTCGGGTTTTCAACCCTACCCCCTCTCTCTTTTTTTTTTTTTATTTTTTTTTTTTGTTTTAGGCATAATACCTTTTGACAGTGTCAGTATTCACGGGTCTTGGAAATTCTTCTCCGTCCATATGGGTCAAGATCAGGGCTCCACCAGAAAATGCCTTTTTAACCACGTAAGGTCCTTCATAAGTTGGCGACCATTTACCCCGAGTATCGTTTTGATTCGGGAGCACCTTTTTCAGGACTAGATCTCCTGGTTGAAATTCATGTGGGCGAATGCCTTTGTTAAATGCCCTAGCCATTCTCCTTTGGTATAGTTGCCCATGACATGCTGCTACTAGCCTTTTCTCATCCAGCAAATTCAATTAGTCTAACCTTGATTGGATTCACTCTGACTCGTCAATTCCTGATTCTTTTAGAATCCTCAGGGAAGGAATTTCTACTTCAATAGGCAAAACAACTTCCATTCCATAAACCAACGAGTATAGAGTTGCCCCAGTTGATGTCCTTACAGAGGTCTGGTATGCATAAAGGGCGTAGGGAAGCATATCATACCAATCTCCATAGGTAATGGTCATTTTCTGGATGATCCTCTTGAGATTTTTGTTAGCAGCTTCCACCGCTCCATTCATTTGGGGACGGTATGGTGAAGATTTGAGATGTCGGATCTTGTATTGGTCACATAAACTTTAGACCTTCGGACCGTTCAAATTCTTGGCATTGTCAGTGACGATTTAGCTGGGGAGGCCGTGTCGGCAGATGATATTATTTCGGAGGAATTTGAGGAATGTGTTCTGCGTGATGTGGGCATATGACGTCACTTTTATCCATTTAGAAAAATAGTCAATAGCTACCAAGACAAACCTATGCCTATTGGATGCCTTGGGGTTAATGGGACCAATCACGTCGATTCCCCACATTGTAAAAGGCCATGGCGAGACTAGGTTGAACAATTGGTGAGGCGGAACATTTATCGGATCCATATAGATTTGACATTTATGACATTTCTGAAAGTACTCGATGCAATCTTTCTCCATAGTAGTCCAGAAGTATCCTTGTCTCATTATTTGCTTGGCCATCATATGTCCATTAGCATGGGTTGCACAATTCCCCTCATGAGTCTCAAAAAGGATATTCTTTGCTTCTTTTGCATCCACGCATTTCAACAGTTCATCATTGGAGCTCCTTTTGTACAGAATTTCACCACTGGGGAAGTATCCCAAAGCTAGTCTCCTGATCATTCTCTTTTCGTTTCTGCTTTCCCCTGGAGGGTATTCCCTGGTTTTGACGTAGACCTGGATATCATGGTACCAGGGTTTGCCATCAATTTCTTCCTTGGCCATGAATTAGTAAGCTGGCTCACCGCTTGCTTTGATCTGCAATACTTGAGTCGTCTGCCCCTCTTCTATTTGAGCCATGACAGCCAGGGTGGCTAAGGCATCTGCGAATTGATTCTTGTCCCGACTAAGGTGAGTGAAAGAAATCTCTTCAAAATTTTTGATCAATTCCATCAGGTACTTCTGATATGGGATCAACTTCGGGTCCTTGGTTTGCCATTCTCCCTTTACTTAATAAATGATCAAGGCCAAATCTCCATATACCTCCAACTTCTTGACTTTTATTTTGATGGTAGCCTGTAAACCCATCACACAGGATTCGTATTCTGTGACATTGTTAGTGCAGTCAAATCTTAACTTGATAGCTATTGGGAAGTATTTTCTATCAGGGGATACTAGCACCGCTCCAATCCCATTACCAGACAAATTGGCAGCTCTGTCAAAATACATTTCCCATACATCTGTTGGTTCTTTTTCCTCGCCGTTGACTTCGTTAACATGCTCATCAGGGAACTCGAAATCCAAGGCTTCATAATCTTGGATAGGGTTTTCTACTAGAAGATCAGCGATTATGATACCTTTTACTGCTTTCCTGGTCATATAGACAATGTCATATTGAGAAAGTATGACTTGCCATTTTGCTATCCTACCTCGCACAAATGGGCTTTCAAATACATACTTGATGGGATCCATCCGGGAGATGATCCATGTCTTATGATTCAACATGTAGTGTTTAAATCGATTTGCTGTCCAGGCTAATGCGTAACAAGTTAGAGTACCTTGACTCGCAATTATTGAATTTCTTGCTCATGTAATAAATGGCCCTCTCCTTTCGCCCTGTATAATCATGCTGCCCCAAAACACATCCCATTGAATTCTGTTGGACTGCTATGTATAGAATCAATGGCCTTCCAACTACCGGAGGGACCAATATCGGCGGGTTTGACAGGTACTGCTTAATTTTCTCGAAAGCCTCTTGACAAATTGAATCCCATTGAGAGGTGTTGTTCTTTCTAAGTAGTCTAAAGATGGGTTCAGCTTTAGCAGTGAGGTTGGAAATAAATCTTGAAATGTAATTCAGCTTCCCCAGGAAACTATGCACCTCCCTTTCTGTTTTTGGGGATGGCATTTCTTGAATGGCTCGTGCTTTGTCTAGATCTACTTCTATTCCCTTCTCACTCACTATGAATCCCAACAGTTTTCCAGATCTAGCTCCAAACACACATTTGGCTGGGTTCAACTTCAGCTGATACTTTCTGAGCCTTTCGAATACTTTCCTCAGCACTTGTACATGACTTTCACCCTCCTTGGATTTGCTAATCATGTCATCCACGTACACCTCCACTTCTTTGTGCAACATATCGTGGAATAACGTGACCATAGCGAGTTGGTAGGTAGCCCCAACATTCTTTAACCCAAATGGCATGACCTGATAACAGAACCCCCCACTGAGTGATGAAAGCGGTTTTCTCTTTGTCTTCTTCATCCATGGGGATCTGGTTGTATCTGGATGCCCCATCAATACACGAACATCCACCCAATCATGCAGCATTGTCTACTAGCACGTCTATGTGTGGGAGAGGGAAATCATCCTTCAAGCTTGCTTTATTGAGATCCCTGTAATCAACACACACCCTGACTCTGTCGTCTTTCTTCATTACCGGGACCACATTAGCTATCCACTGAGGGTACTTGACCACTTCCAAAAATCTGGCATCATACTGCTTTTTGACTTCATCCCTAACCTTGAGCAGGGTGTCAGGATTCATTCTTCTTAACTTCTGTTTTACCGGAATTGTCCCAGGGATTAGGGGAATTTTATGGGTCACTATGTGAGGGTCTAAGCCGGTCATATCGTCATAGCTCCATGAAAATACGTCCAGGAATTCTTTGAGCAAACTGACCATATCTTCTAATTCTTCACTACCCACAACCTTAAGTTCCCTCTTTATTTCCTCTGTGCCTAGATTTATGGAGTGCGTTTCATCCCCACAGGGCACTAGGGAAGGTTCATCTCTTTCACCCCTTTCTTCTACAAGTTCCTCTTCAAAATCACTTGAAGTAATGGTAGTTATGGGAATTTCAAAATTAACAACATGAATTTCTGAGTCTATTGAATTATTAGGTGTTAATTGATGAATGGTCCTGAAGAAACGAAAGTGGAATATATTATAAGAATGGATTTCAAGAGAAAAAGGAAAAGAGAATAGGATGCAAAATGTGCTATTAATTCATTAATATTTGAATCATAAGAAAAGGGTCCATTTACAGCATTGCACTTGTCACCATGGACAAAATGATCAAGTGAAGATAACAAAATGTACTTTACTCAAGATTAAGCACAGGAAGGTCCTCTGCTTCCCAAATATCCAGTTTTTGCCCCTCATCAATTGGCGAGATCAGGGCTTCATATAGGGATTCCAGTTGTATTACATCAATAGATGGTTCTTCGGGTGATTCTTTACCCTTATCGAGATTCTCGAGGATTGGTTTGGTGAAGACATCTGTGATTTTGGGGACAACCTTCATTTTCCCGACTCTCTGGTCAAATCTCTGATCCCGAAGGATGTTCCTCCTCCAAAATCGCCCATCCATAAGAGTATCTTCCTCAAATCTTAGGCCGAAATGGCCAATCTTCTAGATAGCCGGTATGGGTTCAACAATCCCCTGTAATGTGGCACCTAGCCCCTTGCCTATCTCATATTTGCTCTTAAGCATCACCTTTGCAACCATAACTGTAGCCCCTTCATCGCTCAGGATAGTTTCTTGCAACTCTAGAGCCTGGAAAGAACTTTCTATGGACTTTTCAACTGCTTCCACATAAGGGAGTGATTACGGCTTGGTGACCAGCATGGCTTCCTCGCCTTTCACAGTATGGCTTCCTCGCCTTTCATAGTGATGATTCTGCCATCCATGATGTATTTAATTTTCTGATGCAAGGTCGAAGGTACGGCATTTGCTAAATGGATCCAAGGTCTCCCTAGCAGTATGGTGTATGCAGGTTCAATGTCCATCACTTGGAATGTGATGTTCAAAGTGCATGCCCCGATTTGAAGCGGCAAGTCAATGTCTCCAAGTACCTCCCTCATTGTGCCGTCAAAGGCTCTTACCATCATGGCACTTTGATGTATGTTTGATCGGTCGACAGGTAGCCTTACCAAGGTGGCATTAGGCAAGACGTTAAGCGCAGATCCATTATCAATCAAAACCTTAGTGATTATGCACCCCTTGCATTTGACTGTCACGTGCAAAGCCTTAGTGTGCTTCAAACTAGCCGGGTCTATCTCCTCTTCCGAGAAAGTGACGAAACTGGATGCCTGAATTTGTCCCACTATTTTCTCGAATTGCCCCGGTGTGATATCGGAGTTTATAAAGGCCTGATCCAAAATCTTTTATAGGGTTTGGCGATGTACTTTCGAGCTTAAGATCAATGATAGCAATGAAATCTGGGCAGGCATCTTCCTCAGTTGCTCGACAACATCATATTCACTTTGCTTCATTATTTGAAGCAACAGCTCCTCTTCTCCACTCGATCAAGTAGGTTCCCCTTTCTCAACTTTCTCAACCTCCTCTTCCGTGCTCTCTTGTGGCTCTCCCATTTTTAATTTCCCTCTTTTTTTTTCCTTCTCGTCATTCCCATAACATCTCCCACTCCGTGTTATAAATTCTACCTCTTGCTTGGGTGGGGAGGAGTTGCTGGTAGTGACAGGTTCAGGTTTTGATTGGGGAGTAGCATTGCCAGAGGGTCTGGTATAAGTCATTCTGAAGTGCTCGTGGGGGGCAAAGCATAGTTTAGGAGGTGTCAAGGGTGGAGTATAGGTAAGGTTAGGAGCTTATGTACTGCTAAATGCTTATTAAGTGAAACTTGGAAATTGTAGTTCCAAGGCACAGCCTATGTGTTTGTGATAAGGAGCTGAGGCAAGGTTCGGATAACTATTACTGGTGGTGGTGGTGTTGGTGGATTGGTGGTGGAGAAGGTTAATCTGGGATTGGAGGTGGAGGCATTTTGGCTGAATCTGGCTGCATTTATTTCGCCTTCCACTTTCGACCTTGTTTAGCATCTCAAAATTTTAAGGGACAGCAAGTTCTGGACCTCTTG
Organism: Hevea brasiliensis; assembly: GCF_030052815.1. Classification (NCBI taxonomy): domain Eukaryota; kingdom Viridiplantae; phylum Streptophyta; class Magnoliopsida; order Malpighiales; family Euphorbiaceae; genus Hevea; species Hevea brasiliensis. The sequence continues at coordinate 57,149,479 of NC_079501.1, read as the reverse complement.
CCGGAATCCCTCACAGTCGCGCAACTCATGATCAGTTGCTCCTCCATGGTAAGGACATCCCATACCCCTTTCTGATCCTAATGCCTAAGGGAAAAGGTAGCCTTGCCTCACTGCCATAACAAAAATTTCCTCAAAGTGAGGAATCAGTTTATCCATCTCCGCAGTTGACTTTTCATCCCCGGACTCTATCATGTTCACACCACTGCTTGTACGATGATTGGGCAGAGGGTTTGAAGTGACATTGGGGAGAGAGCCATTCCCTTCAATCTTCAACCACCCATTTCTAATTAGGGCCTGTACCCTTCCCCTAAGGGCCCCGCAGTTGTCAGTTGAGTGTCCGAGTGCCACTCCATGATACTTACATTGGGCACTAGCATCATACCACCTGGGGTATGGTGGCTGAATTGGATCAAGGGGGATTGGCACATTTGATTTATACCGACGAGGTATCGGTATATTTCACTTAGTGGGAGGGGAAGAGGTTGATCAAGGTTTCTCTGTGGTCTAGGATTATTTTGGGGTGGTCTTGATTGAATAGGTTGAGAAGGTGGTCGGGGTTGGTAAGTTATTTATGGCGGATATTGTGGGAGTGGATGAGGATAACTTGGGAAAGGGGGTAGAATGCTTGCAATTGTCAGGCCATGAGAAGGAGGACATGGCCGAAAATTATTCTAAGGGATTAAAGGTTGGGTTTGTTAGGTGATGGAGTGCACATCACCTTCTTTCTTTTTGCCAAAACTGGCAGTTTTCTTTGCAGGATTCTCAATCAACTCCTACAATCGTCCTAACCTGAGGTTAGCTTCAATCCTCTCGCCAGCTTGAATGATGTCCGAGAAGCTGTTGGAGGTGTTTCCAATCATGAGGTTGAAATACGGAGCCTTCAATGTCTCAATGAACAAAGAGCAGAGTTCATTGTCAGTAACCGGAGGATAGACCTCCGCTGCTTTCTCTCTCCACCTCTGGGCATACTCCTTGAAGCCTTCCCTTTCTCTCTACATCAAATTTTGGAGGTCTCTCCTCATGGGGGCAATGTCACAGTTAAATTTGTACTGTTTCAAAAAGGCGTTGGCCAAATCTTTCCAGGAGCGCAGTTTGCTCCTGTCTAACTGAATACACCATCTCAGGGCTCCCCCGGAGAGACTCTCGTGGAAGAAGTGGACCAGGAGTCTATCATCTTCTGTCAAGGTGGACATTTTAGCAATATAAGTAGCTAAGTGAATGGGAGGGTCTGAGTTTCCGGTGTATTTGTCGAAGTCCGGAATCTTGAACTTGGGTGGTACTACCACATCTGGTACCAGTCTCAGCGACGATACATCTACTGAACCGTACATATTCAGTCCCTCTATTGCTCTTATTCTCTCTTCTAGAGTGGATAACTTCTCATTCTCTCTTATTTTACTTTCTCCTCCTACTGCAAGAGCTATTCCCCCAATTGGGAAATAAGGGGCAGGGTGAACTGAAGGGATCGGGATTGAAGGGTGTGGCTCGGTATTTGAGAAAGCTGGGTAGTAGGGAAAGGGTAGGTCATTATTCAGGGGAGTCATATTGATAGTGATTGTCAGATCCAGAATAGGCGGTTGAAAAGTAAAAGAGATTGAAGGAACGGAAGCGTGAAAAACACAAGTTTATACCATTGAATTTAAAAATTTTCACCTAGGGTCACATGCATCATGCAAGATTTATTTTTTTCTACTTGATTTCTGTCACACCCTACCCCTCTGTAAGGCATAACATGATCCCGTAGTATACCTAATGAATTACCAACTCCGTCTACCGATAACCCATTAAATAAACTACAAGGGATTTTAAAAACTTTTCTTACTTCTTTTACAGTGGTGAGCACTATTTACAGGTGTTAAAAACTTTTTTTGAACTGAAGTGATAGAACTAACACATTTGAATTATTTGGAATTTTTGTAAAAATTTTGGCAGAGTGCCATCTGCACTTTGGATAAAACAGTTCTTCAGAAAACCTGTAAAAAGAACTTCAATATATTTGCAAATCTCAACTCCAGCATTTTTCTCAACACAACATATTTCTCAACTCAAATCCACAGTGATTTTTCAAAGACTGAGATACAAGAAATATAATACAATTTTTACAAGCCAAAATAACTCATAATTGTTTTACAACTTCAATGTACAATTTGAATTTACAACTGCTCAAAACCAAGAACACTATGTACATACAGTGGTCATACATTATAGTACAAAATGAAAAATGTGGTATACCCGATAATCTCTCGCTGGATGTACTAGCAGCCTAGTCTGCTGCCCTGTCTGTCTGTCTACCTGCGACAGCAATGAAAAGCTATCGCTGAGACAATGTCTCAGTGGTGCACAACATTAACCAAATACAACTTTAAATCACAGTTCATAAATCATATAAATGATAGATACGTAAAACCATAGTTAAATTCAAGACAATGAATGTCATAAGGAATTTAACACAATATCACAATAAATCTCAGTAATCAAAACGTAGTTAAATTCAAAAGACAGTGAATGTCAATAAGGATTTAAACTCTATTTCACAAATTATCAAAGCTCATAATAACACAATTTAGTCAAATAATTTACGAACACAGTGTTGCCAATTCATACACAACTTAAGCCATGACACAAAATATCCGATCAATGCCGCGTTGTACACCACGACAAAGCAATCACAACCCCACTAATCGAAATCAATGAGGAGGGGAGCTAGCTATATAATGAGTACTCATTCGATCACCTCAACTGGTAAACCAGAGAGGGAGAAAAATAAACGATCACGACTCCATAAATGGAGAAGGAAAATAAACGATCACAGCCCCAAAAATGGAGAAGGAATGATATGATACTGTCATGCTAAGTGTGAACACAAAATCAATTCCAAACATTTTATTCAAATGATTCGTGAGAATCCAATAAATTTCTAAAGTCATAAATTCATTCACAAAATGGCAACACAATTCATAATTAACTTCAAATTTTCACAAATCACACTAAATCAATTTTTCCACAGTTTCAAACTATTTACAATGCTTTTCAAGCAATAAGTATCCATTCAAACACATTTCCATAATTGACAACAATAATATACAAATAGTCATAATTTATTTCAATTGGAAAAAATTCAAAAGAAATAACTGTTGTGCACAAACCTCTGATAACTGTCTCCTGGCCTTGACTTAGTGTTTCCTTCCCTTTCCCTGAGTCTTTGCTAACTGAGAAACACAATTTGAAGTGTTTCAGTACTCATTTAAACTGTCTCTAATTATAATGCTTGATAATTAATTCACTGAATTCTAATATTTGTTTAGTCAACCTAATATGTCGACCCTCGATGTATTCTAGGTAAATTAGGTTTTAATGTTATTAATATGTCACATTTGATAGTATTTTAGGGTTGGTACATGTTATCAAGTTCATTTCCGTGTATACTGCATTTTCTTGCAATTTGCTGGATTTCGGGATACTGGTTTGACCTAGCCAGACGGCCTAGTTTCCTCGGTTTTCGAGTTTCGGTCAAAACTACAAACTTGTAGATCTATGTCTTACGGAACGCGGGGCAAAATTTCAGGTCATTCTGAGTTATGTAGACTAATTTATGGTAATTTTACTATTGCTAGTCAAATTGCATCAAAATTGGTCACTTTAGGTCATTTTAGGTTCGGCCAGTTTTTGGACCCGAATTTGTGCAAGCTGTTTGAATTGCTTATGGTCATTTCTGGGCTTTGGTGTCTTCATAAGACTTGTAGATATGGGTCTTAACTATTCATGGTCAAAATTGCAGGTCAATTGGACCTGTTTTGAGTGAGTTATGGCCTAAACACTAACTGCTGCCCAAATGGTCAATTTTCAGGCCTTATTTGCACTTAATCCGGATTTGGTCATTTTTCAAGCTACCTTGCAAGCAGAATTTTGGCAAGCTTCCTTCATGAAAGTTGGCACATTTTGTGCCTAGTTTCACCTCCAATTGGTCTCATACCAATTGGAGCCACACACTTAAAGTTATAGGCCTAAAACACAAACTGCCTTATTGCATTTGTTTCATACACATCAAGCATCACTTTTAACACTTACCAAACTTAACATTCAAGCCAATTCTGGTTGTACCATGACCTAAACATAATTCACAACACATTATAGGTCATTTTGGCAGTTTACAATTACATTCAATGTGCACCATAAAGTGCAGAATTTATCAACTCATTTACAACAATTTAAGCATCTAACCTTAACACTTTTACATGTCCAACTTCACACCATCATACATACACTCAAACTGCCGTAATCACTATTACAATTCCACATTATTATTCCATAAACCAAGCATGAATTTCAGCATTCTTCAAGAATTAACAAACTGCCGCAATGGTACCTTTACATTCCATCAATTTCCAAGCTTCAAATTTCAATTTACATTTACATATACTAAGCATACATCACCCAAACAATTTCCTACACAATATACATTTAATCAATTATTTAATTCACCATTTACAAGCAAAAATAAACTGTTTTTAAAGTGTTTCCATGGCTTCCAAAAGTACACTTCCCCATTCAACATCAAACTTCAAAAATCTCTCCATAAATCAAACACCCATAATATCCTTACAAACTTTAATTAAACAATAATAAAAAACACAAACTTACCACTTTGGAAATTCTTCAAAATCTCACCAAAACTTCTTAAAATTGCTATCAAACTCTTCCTTGTGATGTGGGGATAAACTTTAATAAAGCAACCTTGGTGTTTGGAGGTGGAATGGAGGAGATGTGGGAGCTTGAATCACATGCGGCAATGGAGGATTTGGGAGCTCTTCACTACGGCAATGGTGGTTTTGAAGGTTGAAGATGAAGTGTGAGTGGAGTAATCTACCCACTTAATGCATATTATAATCCTTAGTGGTCCACTCACATAAATTAAATCATATTATATGTTTTAATTGATAATTACTCCATTTACCCTCCATTTTTGCTATTTATATTAGGTACCCCTAAATTAATTTTTCATTATATTTTCCAAGTGTAATATTATTTATTTATAATGGACATTTAGGTCAAAAGAAAACTCAGGATGTCAAATGACCACAATGGCCCTGTTCGGGTTGCATTCCCGATTTTTCGGTAACACCGGGTTTTGTCCGTTTTTCGATTTCTCACTTTTCTTTGTACTAATTAATTAATTTTTCTTTGATATTCCTAATGGCATTTATACTTCAATAGGGGTCTATTTAAGTCCTAAAAATATTTTCCAGGGTTCCCCGCGGTCCAGGGCTAGTCAATGGTTCACGCCGTGACTTCCCGGTGCGGTCACCCATCGCTAGGGTTCTCGGCTCGCTTAACTTGGTTACATTTCTTTGCTATTATTTTTCCTTTGTTTTTCTTGTATTTTCTTTTCTTGTATTTCATTATTTTATGTCTCCTCACTCATATCGATGGGTAGTTCTAGGCATCCTAGCTGTCCGGACAATACTAGTCACTGGAACAGTAGAATGCACTACCGAACTTAGGGGTGTTACAATTCTACCCCCCTTACATAAATTTCATCTCGAAATTTTGCCTGGCATTAGTCTCTGAACAACTGTGGGTGCTGTCTCCTCATATCCTCTTCATACCCATCCACCAGTAATGCTCTTTCAGCCCTCTGTACATTTTAGTTCCACCAGGGTGCATAGCAAAAGGAGACTCATGTGCTTCCTTCATAATGACTTTTCTCAATTCTACATCACTAGGAATGCACATTATGCCCTGATGTAGCAATAAACCATCATCTTTCACAGAAAATTCAGGTTTTTTGCCCTGCTGGACTTCTCTCAGTAGCTTTTGATATTTAGCATCATTCTGAGCAGCCATTTTGATCAGATCAATCAACACTGGCTGTACATGCCATGCAACTACTGTCTGTCCCTCATCATCAATCTCTAAACTGGCATGCTGTGCTTTCAATTCATATACCATGGACACAGGGGAAACTTTGAGACTTGCCATAGTCTTGCGACTTAAGGCGTCAGCCACCACATTTGCTTTCCCTGGATGATAGTCTATTAAGCAATCATAATATTTAATGAGTTCTAAGCATCTCCTCTGCCTCAAATTCAATTCCTTCTGGGTGCCCAAATACTTCAAGCTCTTGTGATCTGTGTAAATGTAGCATTTCTCCCCATACAAATAGTGTCTCCAGATCTTCAGAGCAAAAACAATAGCTGCTAGCTCTAAATCATGTGTTGGGTAGTTCCTCTCATGCGGTTTCAGCTGGCGTGATGCATAAGCAATGACATTCCGATCTTGCATCAGTACACAGCCTAATCCATTGTGAGAAGCATCACTGTAAACTGTGTATTCTTTACCCGGAGTAGGTAAAGTGAGGACTAGAGCTTCAGTCAAACACCTTTTCAACTCATCAAAACATTGCTGGCATTTATCTGTCCATTGAAATTTTACATCTTTCCAAAGCAGTTTGGTCAGTGGAGAAGATAAAATAGAAAACCCCTTCACTAACCGACGGTAATATCCAGCTAAACCAAGAAAACTGCGAATTTCTGTGATATTCCTGGGCGGCTTCCAATTAAGGATAGCTTCTACCTTGCTGGAATCTACCTTAATCCCTTCAGCTGACACAACATGTCCCAAAAAGGAGATTTCTTTCAGCCAAAATTCACACTTCGACAATTTGGCGTATAGCTGTTTCTCCCTTAAAGTCTACAGTACAATCCGCAGATGTCTGTCATGCTCCTCTGCATTCCTCGAGTATATCAAAATGTCATCGATAAACACCACCACAAATTGGTCGAGATATGGTATGAAGATAGTGTTCATCAGATCCATAAAAGTAGCTGGAGCATTTGCTAACCCAAATGGCATTACTAGAAACTCATAGTGGCCATACCGAGTTCTGAAAGCAGTTTTTGGAATACTCTGCTCTTGCACCTTCAACTGATAATAACCAGATCGCAGATCAATTTTGGAGAATATAGCTGCACCCTTCAATTGGTCAAATAGATCATCAATGTGAGGCAATGGATATCTGTTCTTTATTGTCACCTTATTCAACTGTCGGTAGTCAATACACAAGCAAAGAGTGCCATCTTTCTTCTTAACAAACAATACTGGCGCTCCCCAAGGTGACACACTAGGGCAGGAAAAGCCCTTTTCAAGTAGTTCTTGCAACTGTATCTTCAAATCATTCAACTCTACTGGTGCCATTCTGTATGGTGTTATGGAGATTGGATCCACACCAGGCATAACATTAATTTCAAACTGCACTTCTCTTTTCGGAGGTAATCCTGGCAATTCATCAGGAAACACATCTGGAAAGTCATGTACTGTAAGGATGTCCTTCAATGCTGGACTCCCCACTTGGGTGTCTACCACATATGCCAAGTATGCTTCACACACCTTTCTGATCATTTTTCTGGCTAGTGCAACCGAAATGATGTTTGATGGCAATAAATGCCTCTCCCCATGTATTACCACATCACTGTATTGAGGGAGATCAAAAGTGACTGTCTTCAGCCTACAGTCAATCTTGGGATGATGCCTAGCTAACCAATCCATGCCCAAGATGATATCATAATCTCTGAAGGGAATTTTAATGAAATCAGACAGAAAAGTGTGTCCTTGGATCACTAAAGGACAATCCCTATATATTTTATTAACCCTGACCTCATGTCCTAGCGGACTTGTTACTAGCACCTCAAAGTCCATTTGTGTACATGGAACAGCAATGCAATCAATGATGCTAGCACTCACATAAGAATGGGTAGAACCCGGATCAAATAACACAAACACATCTTGGTTAAAAGTTGAGAAGGTACTAGCCACAACATCAGATGTCTCGGCCTCTTCCCTCTGTCTCATTGCATAGACTCATCGAGCATCACCTTTCTGAATGTTTCACTGTGCCTTGGCTGCCTGCTGGTCTACCTCTACCCCTACCTCTACCTCTGCTGGGTGGTTGTGAACTTCTGGTGACAGGGCTCTGAACTGACCCTTCTGCAGTAGTAGGAGGTGGTCCAACTCTGCGACTACTGGTGCAGTCCTTGGCAAAGTGTCCTGTGCGTCCACAGTTATAACAGGCTCCAATAGCCTTATAGCATATCCCAGCATGATATCTTCCACAAGTTTCACATTGGCGGGAAGGGTAGGAACCTCTGGTACTCTACTGATCAGATAGAGGAGGTTTCTGTCCTGAATGTCTTCCCTTACCCGACTTCTTGCCACCTCTGCTGTATCCCCCATAGTTCTTCCTCTTCCAGTAGGACCACTGGAACTCTGTTCTACTGATTTTCCCTCTTTCTTTGTCTTCTCTGATTTCTTTTTCTCAGGAGCTGCTTCAGACTCAATTCTTTCCAACTCTAGGGCTTGAGAAATAAGTTCAGAGAAGTTAGTGTGCTTGAATCCGACCACTTGTAATCTGATACTGGGCTTCAAGCCGGTTTCAAACCTCTTGCATCTCTCCCTGCTGGTAGCAAGTAAACTTACTGCATAATGGCTCAGGCGGGAAAATTCCCTTTCATACTCAGCCACTGATCTGCTCCCCTGTTTCAGACTTGGGAATTCTTGTAGCTTCTGGTCTACATAAGCATCGGGGACATACTTTTGTCTGAATTCCCTGAGAAAGTCATTCTATGTTAGCACTGCAGGTTCTACCAGACTATGGGGAATTGTTTTCCACCAATCATAAGCATCCCCCTGTAGCAGAGATACTGAGTATTCAAATCTGAGCTCCTCTGTGCAATCTAGTTTCTTGAATACCCTATCCATCCTTTCTAACCACTGTTCAGCCTTTAGAGGATCTATTGTCCCCTTGAACTCTGTAGCCCCATATTTCATCAATTTTTCATACTGCCTTGCAGAAGACTGTGGTTGTACCACTGGTGTCTGTATTGGGACTTGAGTAGGCACATTACCAGCCATTTGTTGGAACATTGCAGTCGTCTACTGAGCGAACTGAATAGGAAATTGCGGTACTGCGGGGGCTGGTGCTGCTAAACCACTGACATTATGCAGGGCTGGGGCATCCCCTTGCAACTCAGCCTCAATAGATTGATCGACTGAACGATCACCCTCTTCCATAGTCAATGCGAGGATCTTAGATCTTCTGAACAAATAACACAAGGAGATTTCCTCCCGTTAGTGCATATTTATAATGTAATGTACTGTATGTATCAAACAATGATATTGAGTAGCTGTACTATGAAGAAAGAATATTCAAATAACAGGTGAAAACAGAATTTAAAAACTAGCTATGATACCACTAAAACATGTCACACCCTACCCCTCTGTAAGGCATAACATGATCCCGTAGTATACCTAATGAATTACCAACTCCGTCTACTGATAACCCATTAAATAAACTACAAGGGATTTTAAAAACTTTTCTTACTTCTTTTACAGTGGTGAGCACTATTTACAGGTGTTAAAAACCTTTTTTGAACTAAAGTGATAGAACTAACACATTTGAATTATTTGGAATTTCTGTAAAAATTTTGGCAAAGTGCCATCTGCATTTTGGATAAAACAGTTCTTTAGAAAACCTGTAAAAAGCACTTCAATATATTTCCAAATCTCAACTCCAATATTTTTCTCAACACAACATATTTCTTAACTCAAATACATAGTGATTTTTCAAAGACTTAGATACAAGAAATATAATACAATTTTTACAAGCCAAAATAACTCATAATTGTTTTACAACTTCAATGTACAATTTGAATTTACAACTGCTCAAAACCAAGAACACTATGTACATACAGTGATCATACATTACAGTACAAAATGCAAAATGTGGTATACCCGATAATCTCTCGCTGTACTAGCAGCCTAGTCTCTTGCCACATGCATGCTCTACTGCGGCGGCAATGAAAGCTATCGCTGAGACAATGTCTCAGTGGTGCACAACATTAACCAAATACAACTTTAAATCACAGTTCATAAATCATATAAATGATAGATACGTAAAACCATAGTTAAATTCAAGACAATGAATGTCATAAGGAATTTAACACAATATCACAATAAATCTCAGTAATCAAAACGAAGTTAAATTCAAAAGACAGTGAATGTCAATAAGGATTTAAACTCCATTTCACAAATTATCAAAGCTCATAATAACACAATTTAGTCAAATAATTTACGAACACAGTGTTACCAATTCATACACAACTTAAGCCATGACACAAAATTTCCGATAAATGCCGCGTTGTACACCACGACAAAGCAATCACAACCCCACTAATCGAAATCAATGAGGAAGGGAGCTAGCTATATAATGAGTACTCATCCGATCACCTCAACTGGTAAACCAGAGAGGGAGAAAAATAAATGATCACGACTCCATAAATGGAGAAGGAAAATAAACGATCACAGCCCCATAAATGGAGAAAGAATGATATGATACTGTCATGCTAAGTGTGAACACAAAATCAATTCCAAACATTTTATTCAAATGATTCGTGAGAATCCAATAAATTTCTAAAGTCATAAATTCATTCACAAAATGGCAACACAATTCATAATTAACTTCAAATTTTCACAAATCATACTAAATCAATTTTTCCACAGTTTCAAACTATTTACAATGCTTTTCAAGCAATAAGTATCCATTCAAACACATTTCCATAATTGAAAACAATAATATACAAATAGTCATAATTTATTTCAATTGAAAAAAATTCAAAAGAAATAATTGTTGTGCACAAACCTCTGATAACTGTCTCCTAGCCTTGACTCAGTATTTTCTTCCCTTTCCCTGAGTCTTTGCTAACTGAGAAACACAATTTGAAGTGTTTCAGTACTCATTTAAACTGTCTCTAACGATAATGCTTGATAATTAATTCACTGAATTATAATATTTGTTTAGTCAACCTAATATGTCGACCCTCAATGCATTCTTAGTAAATTAGGTTTTAATGTTATTAATATGTCACGTTCGATAGTATTTTAGGTTGGTACATGTTATCAAGTTCATTTCCGTGTATATTGCATTTTCTTGCAATTTGCTGGATTCTAGGATACTAGTTTGACCTAGCCGGACGAGCTAGTTCCCTCAGTTTTCGGATTTCGGTCAAAACTACAAACTTGTAGATCTATGTCTTATGGAACGCGGGGAAAAATTTCAGGTTATTCTGAGTTATGTAGACCAAGTTATGGTCATTTTACTATTTCTGGTCAAATTGCATCAAAATTGGTCACTTTAGGTCACTTTAGGTCACTTTAGGTTAGGCTAGTTTTTGGACCCGAACTTGTGCAAGCTGTTTGACTTGCGTATGGTCATTTCTGGGCTTTTGTGTCTTCATAAGAGTTGTAGAAATGGGTATCAACTATTCATGGTCAAAATTTCAGGTCAATTGGACCTGTTTTGAGTGAGTTATGGCCTAAACACTAACTGCTGCCCAAATGGTCAATTTTCAGGCCTTATTTGCACTTAATCCGGATTTGGTCATTTTTCAAGCTGCCTTGCAAGCAGAATTTTTGCAAGCTTCCTTCATGAAAGTTGGCACATTTTGTGCCTAGTTTCACCTCCAATTGGTCTCATACCAATTGGAGCCACACACTTAATGTTATAGGCCTAAAACACAAACTGCCTTATTGCATTTCTTTCATACACATCAAGCATCACTTTTAACACTTACCAAACTTAACATTCAAGCCAATTCTGGTTGTACCATGACCTAAACATAATTCACAACACATTATAGGTCATTTTGGCAGTTTACAATTACATTCAATGTGCACCATAAAGTGCAGAATTTATCAACTCATTTACAATAATTTAAGCATCTAACCATAACACTTTTACATGTCCAACTTCACACCATTATACATACACTCAAACTGTCATAACCACTATTACAATTCCACATTATTATTCCATAAACCAAGCATGAATTCTAGCATTCTTCAAGAATTAACAAACTGCCGCAATGGTACCTTTACATTCCATCAATTTCCAAGCTTCAAATTTCAATTTACATTTACATATACTAAGCATACATCACCCAACCAATTTCCTACACAATATACATTTAATCAATCATTTAATTCACCATTTACAAGAAAAAATAAACTTTCTTTAAAGTGTTTCCATGGCTGCCAAAAGTACACTTCCCCATTCAACATCAAACTTCAAAAATCTCTCCATAAATCAAACACCCATAACATCCTTACAAACTTTAATTAAACAATAATAAAAAATACAAACTTACCACTTTGGAAATTCTTCAAAATCTCACCAAAACTTCTTAAAATTGCTATCAAACTCTTCCTTGTGATGTGGGGATAAACTTTAATGAAGCAACCGTGGTGTTTAGAGGTGGAATGGAGGAGATGTGGGAGCTTGAATCACATGCGGCAATGGAGGATTTGGGAGCTCTTCACTACGGCAATGGTGGTTTTGAAGGTTGAAGATGAAGTGTGAGTGGATTAATCTTCCCACTTAATGCATATTATGATCCTTAGTGGTCCACTCACATAAATTAAATCATATTATTTGTTTTAATTGATAATTACTCCATTTACCCTCCATTTTTGCTATTTACATTAGGTACCCCTAAATTAATTTTTCATTATATTTTCCAAGTGTAATATTATTTATTTTTAATGGACATTTCGGTCAAAAGACAACTCGGGATGTCAAATGACCACAATGCCCCTGTTCGGGTTGCATTCCCAATTTTTCGGTAACACCGGGTTTTGTCCGTTTTTCGATTTCTCACTTTTCTTTGTACTAATTAATTAATTTTTCTTTGATATTCCTAATGGCATTTATACTTCAATAGGGGTCTATTTAAGTCCTAAAAATATTTTTCAGGGGTTCCCCGCGGTCCAGGGCTAGTCAACGGTTCACGCCGTGACTTCCCGGTGCGGTCACCCATCGCTAGGGTTCTCGGCTCGCTTAACTTGGTTACATTTCTTTGCTATTATTTTCCTTTGTTTTTCTTGTATTTTCTTTTCTTGTATTTCATTATTTTATGTCTCTTCACACATATCGAAGGGTAGTTCTAGGCATCCTAGCTGTCCAGACAATACTGGTCACTGGAACAGTATAACGCACTACCGAACTTAGGGGTGTTACAATTTCAATGATAAACAACATATTAAAACTCTTTTAATATGTTTTTTGGATCTTTATTTGCCATTTAAGATTTTAAAATTAATCAGATTAATTTTACAACCCTAGATTAAATCAAGAACGATTACACTAATCTCTTGATGCACTGCAGCGTGTCTGCGCCTTTGAGATTCGTCTTCAGGACACCAGATATTGTCCCTCTAGCTTGTCCACACCAAGAACACCTATGGCAGCCCTTGAACAGCTTCTAAAGCCTTCTCTATTAATTAGAAATTCAAGTTCTGCCTTTTGAGAGATTAGAGATGTAAACAGGACACTAGAAACAATTTCTAGTGTTCTTAATTCAAGAGATTGATGGCTAATCTCTTTGAATTGATGAGAGATGAAGAAGAATAGATGAAAAGCCTCAAAGTGGCATGACAAAGGAGAGGAGTGGCTGCTGACCAAGTCATGCTAACTTCAAAGTTCTTAATTCGAGTCAAGCTAGGGACTTTGCAATTTAATTGCAAACTAAACCTATTTAATTAAACTCTTTAATTAATTAATTAAATCATATTTAAATAGGTGATAACTTGTGTATTTGTGTGACTTACTAGGCTCATCACTAATTGGCAATGAGACATAATATCAACTCTTAATATCATCAAAACTCTTTCTTACCATAAATGATTTCTCTAAATCATTTTATGCACCTCATAGACCATGGTTAACACCTAGCATAGCATGCCATGGCCACTCAATTAGTAATAAGGTTTACCTTAAATGAACCTATAATCATATGTTACCATGCACTAGAATCTCTCTGTTACAAAATCCCAACTCAAGCTGGAGTCATGGTTTATGTCAAACTTCATTTGCTATGAATATTATGTTCTCTTTTAATTCCAGTTCTTGATTAAAAAGATTTTCTCATCAGAAACTCTTTTCTGAATAAATCTATCTGTCTGCCAGAACTTGAAACATCAAGAACAATTAAATGAACATAGGATTTTATCTCTATTTACTTAGAGGAACAGATTCCATCTTGATCAACACCTACCTCCATATATAACTAGTAGGAGCCAACACATGCCCATATACCCATACATAGTACAAGTATGAAAGCAGTATCAAACTCAAACTACCTATATACAAGATAACTGTGCTATCTCAGGTCTAAAGATTATATGCACTGATATGATTTATGAAAAAACATTGATAAGAGTAAACTCCATGTGCTTGTCATAAGTGTCACTGGTTCGGCCTACTTATCATTTATAAGTGCCTATCATGTTTGTTATATGGCATGAGACTCACCATTCCATCCTATTTATATCTCATATAAATAACTTGGTAACAAACATGAATACAATCTTTCTGGATAAGTAATGTCCTTATTATGAAGTATCCTCGATTGTGAACCTATTTATGATACTTTGTGCTAGAAATATTGTCACTCATATTCTTAACAACTTAAGAATAATATTTCTAACAAAATATCAATGGACCTTTTCTATTACACATAAATATATTATGTAAACGGAAAAGTGGAAATGCCTTTTATTAATAAAAATATGCACAAGATACATACTAAATGATATGCTCTAGGGCATACTACTAACAATCTCCCACTAGCACTAGAGCCATTCATTACAATATCTTAGACCTATCTTCTCAAGATGTCAGTCTAACTGAGTGTGTGACATAGGCTTAGTGAATGGATCAGCTGATGCTATTTTCTGCATGGGTACATCGCCTCGCCCAACAATTTCTCTGATAATGTGGTAGCGCCTTTCTATGTGTTTGGATTTCTGGTGAGACCTTGGTTCCTTAGCCTGTATGACTGCTCCATTATTGTCACAGTGTAGTGGAACTGCTGACTCAATGGAAGGAACTACTGTAAGTTCTGTCATGAACTTTTTTATCCAAACAGCTTCCTTTGCGACATCGATGCAAAGAATATACTCAGCCTCTGTAGTGGAATCTGCAGTCGTGCTCTGTTTGGAACTCTTCCAACTGACTGCACCTCCATTACAAATGAACACATATCTAGAGGTAGACTTTCTATCATCGATATATGATTGGAAATCAGAATCAGTATAACCATCCAATTGCAAGTCTCCACCTCCATAAATCAAGAATAAATCCTTAGTTCTTCTCAAGTATTTAAGGATATTCTTGACAGCTATCCAGTGTTCCAAACCTGGATTAGAATGATACCTACTAGTCAAACTAACAGCATATGAGATATCCGGCCTAGTACACAACATTGCATACATTAAACTTCCAATAGCCGAAGCATATGGAATCCTGGCCATCTTATCTCTTTCTTCAGGTGTCTTTGGAGACATCTCTTTAGAAAGATGGATACCATGTCTCACTGGTAACAATCCTCTCTTGGAATCAAGCATGTTAAACCTCTTTAACACCTTTTCCAAGTATAGACTTTGAGATAAACCAATTATTCCTTTCGCTCTATCTCTATAGATGCGAATCCCAAGAATATAGGTTGCCTCTCCTAAGTCTTTCATGGAGAATGTATTTGACAACCATACCTTTATAGTTGTCAACATACCTGTGTCGTTACCCATCAACAGTATGTCATCCACATATAAGACAAGGAAAGTGATAGCACTGTCACTAACCTTCTTATATACACATGGCTCATCCTCATTTTTGATAAAACCAAAGGATTTAATGGCTTCATCAAAATGGATGTTCCAACTCCTCGAAGCTTGTTTCAACCCATAAATGGATCGCTTTAGCTTGCATACCTTGGAACCATCTTGGGATTCAAATCCCCTACGTTGTTCCATGAAAATGTTTTCTTCAATGTATCCGTTGAGAAAAGCTGTTTTGACATCCATCTGCCAAATCTCATAATCATAGTATGCAACTATTGCTAATAAAATCTTAATTGATTTAAGCATGGTAACAGGCGAGAAAGTCTCCTCATAGTCGATTCCTTGCCTTTGGCGAAACCCTTTCGCTACTAGCCTTGCCTTATAAGTCTTTACCTTTCCATCAGAACCAATTTTATTCTTGAAAACTCATTTGTTCCCTATAGATACAATACCTTCAGGTGGGTCAACAAGATCCCAAACTTGATTCTTATACATAGAATCAATCTCGGATTTCATAGCATCAATCCATTTTGAACAGTCTATATCTGATATAGCTTCTTCATAGGTAAGTGGATCATCTCCATGATCTACTTCTTCATGAGTAGACAACTCTTGTTCTTCTTCATGAAGAAAACCATATCTCACTGGTGGGTGAGATACCCTGGTTGTTCTACGAGGAACAGCTGTAGATGTTTCATCAACGGGTATAGGTTGACTAGATGGATCTATATCCATCTGATCTGTTGGTTGGTCAGAATTCTCCAATTCTAACTCTATTTGCCTTCCTTTGCCTCCTTCTTGAACAAACTGTTGTTCAAGAAATGTGGCATCTCTACTTATAACAACCTTTTGTGAAGTAGGCAAATAAAAATAATATCCAAAACTATCTTTTGGATATCCAACAAATTGACTTTTTTCTGATCTAGTCTCCAATTTATCAGTGTTCAGCTTTTTGATATAAGCTGGACAACCCCAAATCTTAACATGCTTAAGACTTGGTTTTCTTCCATGCCATATCACATAAGGTGTGGAAGAAACTGATTTTGATGGAATTCTATTCATAATATACAAAGCTGATTCTAATGCAAATCCCCAAAAGAAGATTGGCATATCAGTATAGCTCATCATACTACGTACCATATCCAATAGGGTACGATTTCTCCTTTCAGATACACCATTCAGCTGTGGCGTTCCTAGAGGAGTCAGCTGAGAAACAATGCCATGCTCTCTCAAGTATTCATCAAATTCAGTACTCAAATACTCACCTCCACGATCTGATTGAAGAGCTTTAATACTCTTTCTTGTTTGATTTTTTACTTCAGATTTAAATTATTTAAACTTTTCAAAGGATTCATGTTTGTATTTCATCAAATATAAATACCCAAATCTTAATTTATCATCAGTAAAGGTAATAAAATAATGAAAGCCCCCTCTAGCCATTTCTTTAAATGGACCACATACATCACTATGTATTAGCTCCAAAATATTTTCAGCTCTTAGCCCTTGTCCAACAAAGGGTGATCTAGTCATTTTGCCCTGAAGGCAAGATTCACAAGTTGGAGTAGGCTCAGAGCCCAATGAGGATAAAATCCCCATTTTCTCCAGTTTTGCAATCCTATCTTCTGCAACATGACATAACCTTAAGTGCCAAATATATATTTGAACTTGAGTTGGTTTTCACCATGGCATTGCATTCATTTAGATTGCTATACTCTGGCCAGTGGAAACACTTTCTTACTGGCAATGGAAATACTTTCTTGTTGGCAATGGAAACACTTTCCTTTACCTTTGTCAACTTTGATCTTTGTTTTTCTGTTTGGCTATCTTCTTGGAAGGACCAGGAATCTGAGGTTTCTTTTTCTTATTGCCCTTCTTCTTGTTGGACTTTTCAGCAGAAGAAGATGCAACCAAAGCTACCTCTTTTCCTTTATTGCCTGGCATATTCTTTTGGGCAATAACCAGTATGTTGAGTAAACCAGCTAAGGTGCATTCCTGTTTAGTCATATGAAAATTTGTCACAAAATTTCCAAAAGACTCAGGAAGGGACTGAAGGATCAAATCCGTCTGTAGTTGGAAATCCATGTTGAAGTCAAGATGTTCCAACTGCTCAATCAGCCGAATCATCTTGTGGACATGATCCCCAACATTCTGTCCCTCAGACATCCTCATACGGAATAGCTGTCTAGATATCTCATACCTAGCATTCCTGCTGTACTCACCATACAACTTTTGTAGGTGAAGGAGGATCTCACTCGCACTCTACATGTTCTCATGTTGCTTCTGTAACTCATTACTCATGGAAGCAAGCATATAACACTTAGCTCTCATATCATGCTCCTTCCACTTATCCAAAGTTTCATGTTCCTCTTGTGTGGCCTCCGGAGTTAAGGGACCAGGAACATTTGAATCTAGAATCTATCGTATATGTTCAAGGTTCAGGACAAGTTTCAAATTTCTTAGCCAATCAGACAGATTAGGTCCTGTCAACCTATTGTGATCAAGTATGCTTGCAAGGATATTGGATGGTGGTGGTTGTTTTGTGCCCATTTTTATCAGAAAATTAACTGCAGAAAATAACCAGATTAATTAGTAAATGTATCATGTAAATAACCAAAATGATTATGGTCTTTTAATCAAATTGGTCCTCCCACTAACTTAGCGAATCCTACACTTCCAAAGTAGAAAACGAAAATCCTAGTTGGATGGATTTCTAGTGGGTGATTGAATTCTTGTAATTCTATTAATCATCCTCAGGTACATCCATTATTGGAATTACAATAAACTATAAGTGAGCAACTCCTTGCCCATCACATCTCATGTGAGGTTCAATCCTTTACCTAGCCCCTAATGCTCAAAATCTTAGGTACATCCATTATTGACTTATCTTGCATTAGTTAAGTTGATCCCATTGAGCCAGTAATTATGCAAATAATTTTAATGTCCTCAGGTACATCCAATATTGGCCACTAAACCATTTACATATTTACAACATCTCATGCTTAACAATTATTCTTAAGAAAATCTCTTATATTAATTGCATCTTATGCAACTATTTAAAATTTCTTAAAATAATTGCTCCAATGGAGGGCCTATGTTATAATTACTTTAATTATAGCATATCCAACTTAATCATTTGTTTGGAAGATTTTATGGTCATTCTAATTACTATTAAGGTCTCACTTTGCACATTATCCAATTAGCATGCATATATCATATAATAGCATACATTCCCATACATCTCATGCATTCATGGAAAAGCAATAAATATGGTATGATCATGGACTTTCTAAGGGATTCAATTCTGAGCCACCAAGAATTGAATTAGGGCATTCCTAGGTGTATTTCATTCATTCATTTTACAAGAGTTGCTGAAGGAGTACATAATCAACACTTGATCTTGAATTCCTCCCACTGGTCCTACCAATGCTCTTGACCTCCTTGAACTTCTTGCAATCCAATATTACATGGTAATCCTTGGCATACCAAGGCGAATTTACAATAACTTAAATAAATGAAATTACAACCCAAAAATTATTACAAACTTAATAATACATGCCCAAAATAAATTAAAATAAATTAATTAATTTACAATCCCAAAGAAACATAAAAGAAATAAATCCAATCACATTGGTCTTTTGTAGTCCATAATCATCCATCATGTATATCACTATTTAACAATTAAATAAAACATACATACTTAAATTAAATTGAATATCTCATATTCAACTTAAAAATCCAGATTTGAATATGATTCAAATAAATTTAAAAATTTAGATTTGAATCTCATTCAAACAAATTTAAAAATTCAGATTTGAATCACATTCAAACAACTTTAAAAATTCAGATTTGAATCACATTCAAACATTTTTTAAAAAATCTGATCTGAATTTTATTCAATCAATTTTAAAAAATCAGATTTAAATATGATTCAAACAACTTAAAAAAGTCAGATTTGAATCACATTCAAACAACTTTTAAAATTCAGATTTGAATCACATTCAAACAATTTTTAAAATTCTGATTTGAATTATAATTTAATTGTGTGATTAAAATTCTAATTAAACAATTTAATTAGACATAGGATGAGCTTTTAGATCATACAACAATTGTTAATTAAAAAGCAAACCTTGCGCCACCTTGAAGAACCTTTGGTGCCGCCACCAATGGTGGCTTCACCATGTGTGCTGCCACACATCCATTGCAACCAGTAATGGATCAATTATCTCATGATCAAATCACACAATTAAATCATATAATCAACAATCTAAATGGCAAATATAGTGGCTCTGATACCAATTGAAGGAACGGAAGCATGAAAAACATAAGTTTATACCATTGAATTTAAAAATTTTCACCTAGGGTCACATGCATCATGCAAGATTTATTTTTTTCTATTTGATTTCAATGATAAACAACATATTAAAACTCTTTTAATATGTTTTTTGGATCTGTATTTGCCATTTAAGATTTTAAAATTAATCAGATTAATTTTAGAACCCTAGATTAAATCAAGAATGATTACACTAACCTCTTGATGCACTGCAGCGTGTCTGCGCCTTTGAGATTCGTCTTCAGGATACTAGATGTTGTCCCTCTAGCTTGTCAACACCAAGAACACCTATGTCAGCCCTTGAACAGCTTCTAAAGCTTTTTCTATTAATTAGAAACTCAAGTTCTGCCTTTTAAGAGATTAGAGATGTAAACAGGACACTAGAAACAATTTCTAGTGTTCTTAATTCAAGAGATTGATGGCTAATCTCTTTGAATTGATGAGAGATGAAGAAGAATAGATGAAAAGCCTCAAAGTGGTGTGACAAAGGAGAGGAGTGGCTGCTGGTTATTTTTTCTTTTCATAACCACACTTAAATAGCTAGGTTAACACATTAAACCCTTGCCACATGTCACCCTATGATCAGCTCTAGTTTTAAGTGACCCAATCACATTGTGCCAAGTGTCAAACCTATATTTAATCTTGATTTTAATCATCTTACATGATTAAAAAACATTGGCAAGTTTATGTGTAATCCCATGTGTCACCATCTCATGGTGCCACGTGTCACACTGCAAAATGAGCAAAATGCCCCTGTGTCTTAATTTTGAGTTCTTAACCCAAAATAATAATTTTTTTTTTCTTCTTCTAATTAATTTATATCAAATATAAATTAATTAATTAATCTCTATTAATTAATTTCTCATTAATTAAATTCATATTTAAACACTTTAAATATAAATTTAATTTATACTACACATCCAATAATCTAGATTTGGTTTCAAGTCATGCTAGGAACTTTGCAATTTAATTGAAAACCAAACCTATTTAATTAATCAATTAAACTCTTTAATTAATTAATTAAATCGTATTTAAATAGGTGATAACTTGTGTATGTGTGTGACTTACTAGGCTCATCACTAATTGGCAATGAGACATGATATCAACTCTTAATATCATCAGAACTCTTTCTTACTATAAATGATTTCTCTAAATCATTTTATGCACCTCATAGACCATGGTTAACACCTAGCATACCATGCCATGGCCACCCAATTAGTAATATGGTTTACCTTAAATGAACCTATAATCATATGTTACCATGCACTAGAATCTCTCTGTTACAAAATCCCAACTCAAGCTGGAGTCATGGTTTATGTCACAGTCCATTTGCTATGAATATTATGTTCTCTTTTAATTCCAGTTCTTGATTAAAAAGATTTTCTCATCAGAAACTCTTTTCTGAATAAATCTATCTGTCCTGGCTAGGAACTTGAAACATCAAGAACAATTAAATGAACATAGGATTTTATCTCTATTTACTTAAAGGAACAGATTCCATCTTGATCAACACCTACCTCCATATATAACTAGTAGGAGCCAACACATGCCCATATACCCATACATAGTACAAGTATGAAAGCAGTATGAAACTCAAACTACCTATATACAAGATAACTGTGCTATCTCAGGTCTAAAGATTATATGCACTGATATGATTTATGGCAAAATATTGACAAGAGTAAACTCCATGTGCTTGTCATAAGTGTCACTGGTTCGGCCTACTTATCATTTATAAGTGCCTATCATGTTTGTTATATGGCATGAGACTCACCATTTCATCTTATTTATATCTCATATAAATAACTTGGCAACAAACATGAATACAATCTTTCTGGATAAGTCATGTCCTTATTATGAAGTATCCTCGATTGTGAACCTATTTATGATACTTTGTGCTAGAAATATTGTCACTCATATTCTTAACAACTTAAGAATAATATTTCTAACAAAATATCAATGGACCTTTTCTATTACACATAAATATATTATGTAAACGGCAAAGTGGAAATGCCTTTTATTAATAAAAATATTTACAAGATACGTACTAAATGATATGCTCTAGGGCATACTACTAACAGTTGAAGCTTGGTGAGAATCAACCGTTGTAGGAGGTGGGGGAGGTAGTGGCAAGTTTGGCTCTGATGCAGGTTTATTTTGGGATATTTTCCTCATCAGTTTCATGAGCTCTAAGACTTGGTCTCTTAATTCGGAAACTTGTCCCTATAGGTTTTGGACTTGTTCCTGGTCTTCCATTAGCTTCTTCGTTCATGATCTTGTTAAGTACACTCGTCTTGGTTGAACTGCTTGTTTAGTCAGGCTTGCTTTGCTTGAAGTAATGCTGATTTCCTGTGTGAGGAAAAAAAGTCTTTTAATGAATTTCAAATTTTGTTAAAATCTAAAGGTCCTGATTTGGACAAAGGATATGGTGGCATCTGAAAGCCAGGAATGAGATCTGTAGAAGGATAATTGCATTAACTTTATCATGGCATCGCTCAATAGATTGACGGTGAATGACTGGATTGAATGCGTGTCTATGATACTTGTCCATATGGCGATTCAAATTTTTGCATAACCCTAACGAGGATAGTTCCTATGGGAGTCATACTATTCATTCACAATTTTGCTAAACAATGGGCCAAAGTTATTTCATTAATCGAATAGTTCATACATAACACACTTTACATTGGCCTAGGCTTAGGGAGACTCTTTATAATGTAATGACATCTTTTGAGATACTCATAAAGCCTTTCTTCTTGTTTGGCAGGGTCGAATATCTTCAGGGCATACTCGAATTCTAGCAAGAGCTCTTGTTTTCCCTGTGTTATCATTCTCTCTAGCTGGTCAACATTTTCTCTTAGCTCTTGATGGAGAGTAGCTTGTCTTTCTTTTTCCTTTCTTTCTTTAGCACATTCTTTTAGAATATCATTGATAAGCTGTGCTTGCTCCTTCAGTTTGAGCTTCTTCTTTTTACCCTCTTGTTTATACTCTTCCATGAGTATCTCTTGATACTTCATTTTTTCTTGCAATTCGTTACTCTGAACTCCTGCTTCCTTTATTGCGTCTTGGAGAAAGATCTTTTCTCTTTCCCATTGCATTTCCTACTCCTCAAACCCTACTTTTTCAGTCTTGAGCCTTTTTACCTCTCTTTTGAGGACCTGCTATTGGTCCTCTAACTGCCTTACCCGTTCTTGTAATTGCTGATTCTCGGTATCTGCCTTTGAAGAGAGTCGACCAAACGAGCGTTAGCTTCTTCTGAAAGGAAGTTTCGATGGGGGATGTTACCTTCGAGTTCCGTTAGCTCGGTAGCTGGGTGTCCTTGATCCCTGCTGGCCTTCCATTTAAGATAATCTTCCGTGGCACCCGAACCTTTAGGTGATCTCTCCATCTTAGTGATGCTCTCCCAGGATTTGCGGGCTACTTTCAATTCCTCCTCACTACTGAGCTCATGGTAGAAGTGACCTTGATGGTATTCTTCAATACTGAGTGCGGACTGAGTTAAGCCGAACTGCCTCATTACTAATGCTAGGACGTAACTCGTATATCCGGTTACTCGTATATCCCTGTGATGAATAAAATAGGTAGACCTAGCACCCACAATTTCCTCTAACAGTAGTTGTGACTGCTGAAGCTTAGAATCCGCTCTTGCCACTGCAGCTCATCCTTTGGGCTGATTACTAATTTGGTCATTTTCTCAATAAGAGGCTGGTCTGGGTACCAAGTCAACCCCTTTGTCTCTATAGGGCACATGTGACTGATGATCCAGAGGTGCAACAATTGAGAACAGCACTTAATGGATCCCTAGCCTTGTTGTTTACAGTAAGTAAGAGTCAACAGAGTCTCCGCAAGGATTGCCGGTATTGGGTTAACCTTTTGCTTTTCTACTGCCCAGAGTATCTCCATGACACTGCAGGTTATAATTCCCAAAGGACCGGGGAATAAGATCAGGCCATAGATCCCCAAAGCTAGTGCTAATGAAGCTTGCTCCCATTGTTCATCTCGGATGTACAGGTTCAACTGCTTCTTGAGGTAGGTCCAATACCACCCGTGTGTGTTCCCTTTGATAGTTTCTCTTGCCTTTGCTTCTTCTGGGGGAATCCCCAACATATGTGTGAACCGTTTCCAAGTCTGCCTATGCTCGAGGTGTAAGTAGATTCGATTCTGTGCCACATAAGGAATTTCTAGCAGCGCCTGATATTCTTCCATAGTGGGGGTCGTATCGATGTCATTGAAGGAGAACACCCCATACCTGGGATTCCAAATTGACAGCATGGTCTTTAGTGCCGAAACTTGGATTTTGACCCGTATCAAGGTAGCAATCCTTCCATATTTTTCCTCGAACTTTGCCTTCATGTGATCTGGAAGCGACCTCCAACTACTAGATAGACCCTCGAGACCAGTCATTCTGACCTTGACTTTGTTTAGGTCTAATGGAGGTAACAGGCTAGTATCTGCCCTGGAGACATCACTCTGCAGGGGCACTGAACTATGAGGCAGTCTGGACCATGATTTAGCATTCTGTTCTTGTCTAGGAACTTTTTCCGCCGACTGACTCGAGGATGCCATGTCAAAATTGATGATTATTCTTTTACAGACCTTGATTCTGTGATGCCTGTGGAGAAAACTTGTTAGCAGGATAAATTCAAGCAATTTTGAATTATACTGTTGGTGGGGTGATACTTACACATTTATCAAAGTAGGAAAATGTGCAGATCCTCCTAACGGTATGATTCAAAATTGCCCTTAAAAATAGAACATGAGAAAACACAAACAGAGTAGGGTGAGAGCAAGTATGTCCCTTTTGTCCTAAAATAGGGAAAATTCTAGTACCGGGTAAGTGCTATCTAATCGAATAGTTCTATCTTATGAGGTAGATTGCTACGGCTTCTAGTTATTGTAATAGTTTAGCTCAAGGTCTAATTTTCTATAAACCACAGGTTCCCAAATTGCCCCTACTATAAACAGTAAAGCCCCATTCCATCACCATGATACTAATGGGAGAGTTCCACGGGTATCACAGTAAATAGAACGAGTTTCAATCTGAGTAGAAGCCTTCATGGA
The DNA here is from genome assembly GCF_030052815.1 of Hevea brasiliensis. Lineage (NCBI taxonomy): Eukaryota > Viridiplantae > Streptophyta > Magnoliopsida > Malpighiales > Euphorbiaceae > Hevea > Hevea brasiliensis. The sequence goes on along the minus strand of NC_079501.1, from coordinate 57,124,422 downwards.
TACTAACGGGGTAAAACCCATGGATACCACTACATGACTCCCTCCTACTTTCCTAAAGGGTGAGAAAGCCCAGGTCTAGGGCTGAAGTGTGTGTGAGGACATTGTGTTAGTACTCAGTGTGTGAAGGGACATATTTACCTCTGCCCTTCATGGGGGATTTTTTTTTATGAAAGTTGCTGTGGGAAATAAGACAAGCAAAAATGGTTAGAACAATAACAAATCAATATATCGAGATTTCAAATTTTGCAAATTAACCCCCCCCCCCCCAATTACGAATTCAATTTATATGAACGTATAACTAAATCTATTCTTGGACCTCTAAACCAGGGTAAAAAAAATAAGTCCCCAGCGGAGTCTCCAAGCTGTCGGAAGGTATTTTACGGTTGCCTGGACGAAAGCTCTTCACCGAAGTGGGAAAGAGTGAGGAGTCGCCACTTTGAGGGAAATTAAAAAAAACCATTCATGAAAATAAATTTAAAATAAACTACTTCGAAAATAGAGATTCTAGGTGCTGGGTCCATTTACGGGCGAGGAAGGTGTTAGGCACCCCACCTCGTCCCTCAATGAAGGTAAACATATTTAATGTTATGTTTTTTTATAAATCAAAAGGGTAATTAGGGGGTTGGGATAGTGATAATGTTAATGCTTTGTGTAAAATAAAGGGATATTTGATATTTCACCTATCTTAGGTTGCCCAGGAACACAAGTTCGTGAGATGGCCCTTTAGTAAATAAGTGTTTGAGTGAATTTGTCTTGTGTATTGGGGTCATGTCATTTAGTTTGAATTTTTTAAGGGAGCTCGGACGGGGAACTTCTCCCGATCTCTAGAAATATTTATTAAGAGTTGGGAGATTTCGGATAAGAACTCTCATCCAATCTCCCTGTTTTAATTTAAGTAAGAATCAGGTAAGAACTGTCCCCTGATCTCTTAAGGTATTTAGTTTAAAATTTGATGAAGGATCTCGGATAAGAACTCTCCTCCGATCTCTGCATTTTTATTTGAATGAGGATCGGGTAAGAACTCTCGCCTGACCTCTTAAAATATTTGGCTTAAGGTTTTTAATGAAGGATCTCGGATAAGAACTCTCCTCTCATCTCCGTTTTTTTATTTGAATGAGGATCGGGTAAGAACTCTCCCCCGACCTCTTAAAATATTTGGTTTAAGGTTTTTAATGAAGGATCTCGGATAAGAACTCTCCTCTGATCTCCGTGTTTTTGTTTGAATGAGGATCGAGTAAGAACTCTCCACCGACCCCTTAAAATATTTATTTTAAGGTTTTTAATGAAGGATCTCGGATAAGAATTCTCCTCCAATCTCCATGTTTTGTTTGAATGGGGATCGGGTAAGAACTCTCCCCTGACCTCATAAAATATTTGGTTTAAGGTTTTTAATGAAGGATCTCGGATAAGAACTCTCCTACGATCTCCAAGTCTTTATTTGAATGAGGATCGGGTAAGAACTCTCCCCTGACCTCTTAAAATATTTGGTTTAAGGTTTTTAATGAAGGATCTTGGATAAGAACTCCCCTCCGATCTCTGTGTTTTGTTTGAATGAGGATCAGGTAAGAACTCTCCCCCCGACCTTTTAAAGTATTCGGCTTAAGACTGAGTCTTTCACCGATCTCGAATATGACTACCTTGTCCAAACTCTTTAGCTAGCTACATCCGATCTCTCTCGGTTACTTATCTGAGGTCCAACGTTATTTCGGTTCCAGCTTTATTATTCTATTTCCTAGACTAGCTTAATAGCCCGACCTCATCACTTTTTTCATGATTCCCTATTCATTCTTTGATTATTTTACTCATTTCAAAAGATACTATCACGTTAGGATATTGTTACCAACACTTCACTAAATTACCTAGAAGCTACTTGTAACCGAAACACCTATATTCGAAGGGAATAAAAAACTAAGAACAAATAAATAACGTGAACTGGAGAATAGAAAGAGTAAACTCAAGAGAGTAATTATTGGCCTAAAGGATCTGCATGGAGATTTTTAATATAATTGAACTTAATGAGAATTTTGAGAATAAAAGCACAGAACGTAAAACGAGAGCGTTCGAAAAGGTGACAGTCTAGATACTTACCTGTGTGAGGTCGAAGTTATCAAACTGACTTTGGAGATCACAAATAATGTTGCGTTGAAGGTTGATGGTTCTAGGACTAATGCTTACTTTGAGATTGCGAGAACCAGGCTGAAATGCAGTTAAGTCGAAGCTACGGCTACCTGGTCAGAATGGGGTCAAGCTGAGAGAAGAATATATAAGTGATAGGGTAATGAAGACAAGACTGAACAAAAATGGTATAGCAGAGTGATGAACAAACTGAAAATGAAGGATTTCAGGGTTCGAAAACTCTCTATCAATGGAGATACTCGAGAAAACTAGTTTCTAAAGTTTCTCAATTTTCATGCAAGCTTAGAATGGCAAAGCAGCAAGGCTGAATTATATTTCATAGCCTTTCCACTATAATCACCACCACCTTTTTTTTATCCGTCCCCTCTACAGTATTACATGCAGGTATTTATAGGGAACGGGTGCTGCTAATGAAGGGTCAAGATCTCCCTTTGGGGAGACGAAGGTTTGGATTTAAAAGGACATAATCCGACATTTGAAAATTAAAGGGAATCAAAACGGACGGCTAGGATCCTACCCAGAATATCCATCCTTTCTCTTCCCAATCCAACGGCTCAGGATCCTGCCTTACAAGATGGATCTGAGGGCTGGGAATAAAAGGCGCCGGACCTGTCGTCTGTTTTTGATCCAAGGGCTCCGAGTTCGTCCTTACAAGTATAATCAATGGTGGAGATTGTGATCTACAGGACTGTCATAACTGTTTTTAGCGTCTGTCAGCAATGTGGGTGATTCTGTAAATGAGGCGTGCGGTGAAGATTTGATCACGCCTGCAATGCTTTAAGTACCTCGGCTCTGATTGTGTGGAGAGTTATTGGAAGTTATCTTATCGTCTTTGTGCATTCCGATCTCTTATTTCTTTCGATCTATTATGACCCTTTTCAGATCTCTCATATCGGGCCCTTCTCCCGATCTTTCCCATTCTAGAACCTTCCCCTCTATCCGAGCTGCCTCAGTCAAAGCATTTAATTCTTTGGTTACCGATGCATCCGCTTTGGTTTCCGTAAGTAATAAATGCTTAGACCCCCTATATATATGCCTCAGCGGGGAATTTCTCCCACATTCCATTTCTCCTCTTCCCATTTTTCACTTCTCCTGTCCAAGTTTCTCTAGTAACAATTCCGGCCATGGTGATCACTTTTAATCTTTTTCCGATTGTTCTCTTTGTTCCTCAACGGAAAATTTATAATCCTGGTGATCGGAGAATCATGAGAACCACATCTGATGACAGTGAGAGAACCGAACTAATTTACCGATCCAGATAAAAAATGTCGATCGTGCCGATCTCGAATCGGTCTACCGATATAATCGGTGAACTGATTTCGGGCAAGAGGACTACTAATTTCCCTCTAAATATCGATGACTGCCTTTTGAAGTTCATTTGGCTCCTCACCACATTGAGCATCCCGACTGCAGCTCGGTTCTGGTCGATGACATCGATGATGACTCCTCTCATCATCATGAGAGTCATAGTCACTCCATCTGAGCTGCACATCTATCCGATGCCTATGGCTGGCTTTCTGATCAAACACATCTTTTAATTCAGCCACAAGACTAGGCTTTGGCATAGGTCCCTACTAGGTACGATGTAATGCTGATCTTTAGAGATCACCCAAATGATGTAATCTGTTCTTTAAAGGTTCTTAATGATGTAATTCAATCTCTTGAAATCGCCCAAATGATGTAATCTGACCTTTTGGAAATGAAATGAAATTTTATTTGACAGTTGTCATTTAATTATTGCATTGGTTATTTTCTGATCTCTGATGTGCATATCTGATCTAGTTCCTAACTAAATCACCCTTAGCCGATCTGTAACTCTGAACATCCGCCTTAATCTGACGATCTTAGCCAGCCGATCTCCTTTCATTTTATTTATGGTGTTTCTGGAATCTTCCTATGACGTGTCAGGGAAGCAGGCGGATTCCGCTAACTGATGTATCGCTTGGGACACTGTGAGCATTGAATGCTCAGACGAGTATAAATAGGGGAAGGGTCAGTCAGTTGCTCCCTTATGTCATTTTCAGCACTTTGCGAGCGATTCCAAAATTCTCTCCTTTCTTCAAGTTTTTTTGACGCCGATCACATTCCAGTAAGGGTTTTGATCTTTCTCTTAGTCAAACTTCTTTCATTTCTTTAAAAATGAATGGCGCCGAGGGTAAGAGAGTGGTGAGCCCTCCTTCCGTCCATGTCTCGTCGTCATTGGATGAAGTCGAGATGATTAGGTCGAATGGGCGCACTTAGCCTGTAACACCCTCCCTTTAGCAACTCCGTACATTCTACTGTTCCGGTGACCGGTGTCGGTCTGGATAGCTAGAACGTCCGAAAAAATATTTAAACTAAAGTCAGGAACCATAATTAACTCAAATATTAATAAGAAAAATTTAGTAAAAATTTTAGAAATAAAATACAACCAAGTTAAATGAGCCGGTGCCCAAGCGATGGGTAACCAGAGGGAAGTTGCAGTTCTCACAACGAGGAGCCCTAGACCCGGGGGAAAAATTATAAAATAATTTTTGGGACTCCAGAGAAGGGTCATTAAGGTTCCTATGGCATTAGAATGCCAAGAAAATATTTAGAAAAATTTTTCAATCGGTACAGACAATTTTGACCTGTTAAGCCAAACGGAGGGCATTTTGGTCATTTCGCCTTCATAGGTGATTTTTGGCCGACTTGTCCAGTTAAATAAATAATTATTATGATCTAAAATATGAATAAATATTGGTAAAAATTTAATTAGAAATGAGTTAAAGAAAGAAGAAAGAAAAATCAAATAAAAAGGCATTTATGACATAAGCTTGATATAATTAAAACCTGTAACACCCCTAAGTTCGGTAGTGCGTTCTGCTGCTCCGGTGACTAGTGTTGTCCGGACAGCTAGGATGCCAAGAACCGTACTTCAAAATGGGTGAGGAGACATAAAATAATGAAATACAAGAAAAGGAAATACAAGAAAAACAAAGGAAAAAATCATAGCAAAGAAATGTAACCAAGTTAAGCGAGCCGAAAAACCTAGCGATGGGTGACCGCACCGGGAAGTCACGGCGTGGACCGTTGACTAGCCCTGGACTGCGGGGAACCCTGGAAAATATTTTTAGGACTTAAATAGACCCTTGTTGAATAATAAATATCATTAGAAAGATCAAAGAAAAATTAAATAATTAGTACAAAGAAAAGTGAGAAATCGAAAATGCATAAAACCCAGAATACGAAAAATCGAACGAATCTTAACAGGGCATTATGGTCATTTGACATCCCGAATTGTCTTTTGACCTAAATGTCCATTAAAAATAAATAGTATTACACTTAGAAAATAAAATGAAAAATTAATTTGGTGGTACCTAAATAAAATAGCTAAAATCATGGGTTAATTGTGGAATAAGTGAAAGTTTAACTTATAAAATGATTTAATTTTAAGTGGACCACTAAGGGGATTAATTAAATACTTAGTGGGACAAGTGTACACTTAAAATGCAGCTGAACTTCATCTTCCTCATTTTAGATTTCAACATTGCCGTGAGTGAAGGGAGAGGAAACTCCATGGACATTTTGCATGAGCTCACTTAACCTCCCCATTTTCAACTCCATTCACTTGGGTTCCTTCATGAAACTTTGTCTACTCATCACAAGGAAGAGTTTGATACTAAATTTGAGAAGTTTAAGCAAGGTTTAACAAGCTCCAAGCATAAGGTAAGTCCATAATTTTGAAGATAGCTTTGTTAAGTTTTGTGTGCATGTTATGGGTGTTGGTTTTGTGAAGGAAAATTTTGAGTTTGAAGAGTTATTGTTGTTTTCATTTTGGACAGCCATGGAGTCACGTTTTTTTATGAGATATTTATGCATATAATTGATGAGAAATAATGTTGATCATGGTGATTTAATATCCTAGAGGATTATTTCACATATATATGGTGATTTATGCACTTGGATGGGAATTGGTAAATTGTAGGGCACTTTGATGTTGAAGAAGGTTTTCGCAGCTTGGGGACCCTTGAATAATTGTATGTATTGATGGAAGTATTGGCAGAATGTTGACATAGAAGAATTGATGAATGTGTATGTAAATTAGTAGTGGAAATTATATGTAATGATTAGGTGTAATTATGTACATATATTGCTAAATTTGGACTTTGTGGTTTAGGGTTGTAATTGATGTATTGAGAATGTTTGTATTCTGTCCAAATTGACCATAGTAAGAAGTGATAAATGAATATGGAATGGTATAACATCAGAATTGGGTATGGGGATTTAAGGTAGAGCAAGTTAAATGTGTGTTTGAATTGGGGTTTGAAAGACACATAGAGGACAGTGTGCAAATAGACCTATAACTTTAAATGTGTAACCTCAATTGGTATGAGACCAATTGAGGTGAAACTAGGCACAAAATGTGCCAACTTTCATTGAGAGAACATACCAAAATTCTGCTTGCAAGGTGATGTGAAAAATGACCAATTCGGATTAGGTACACTTGAGACCTAAAAACTGACCATTTGGGCAGCAGTGAGTGTTTAGGCCATAACTCACTCAAAACAGGTCCAATTGACCTGAAATTTTGACCAAGAATAGTTAAGACCCATACCTACAAGTCTTATGAAGACACCAAAGCCCAGAAATGACCATAAGCAAGTCAAACAACTTGCACAAGTTCGGGTCCAATAACTGGCCGAACCATACTTGACCAATTTGACCTAAAATTGACCTAAAATGGTACCACTTGACCAGCAATAGTGTAATGACCATAACTTGGTCTACTTAACTCGGATTGACCTGAAATTTTGCACCGCGTGCAATAAGACCTAGATCTACAAGTTTGTAGTTTCGACCGAGACCCGAAAACCGAGGGAACTAGATCGTCCGTTAGGTCAAACCAGTGTTCGAATCCAAAGAATTTGCATTAAAATGCACTAAACAAGGAAATGACTTTGGTAAAACGTACCAAACCTAAAACCCTATCGAGTGTGACATATTAATGACACTAAAACCTAATTTACCTAAAACGCATCGAGGGTCGGTATATTAGGTGATTAAGTGAATAATTGAGTTCATTGCATTATTTACCAAACACCATCGATAGAGACAGTTTAATTTAGCACTGAAACACTTCAAATTGTGTTTCTCAGTTAACAAGGACTCAGCAAAAGGGAAAGAAATACTGAGTCAAGACCAGGAGACAAATATCAGAGGTTTGTGCACAACGACTATTTCTTTTGAATTTTTCAATTGAAATGAATTATAACTATTGTATATTATTATTTTAAATTGTGTTTGTGCACAACAATGCTTTTTTGAATTATTTTCAATTGAAATAAATTATGACTATTTGTATATTATTGTTTTAAATTGTGGAAATGTGTTTAATGGACACTTATTGATTGAAAAACATTGTGAATGGTTTGAAACTGTGAAAAATTGTTTGAATGGTATTTGATGGATACTTATTGATTGAAAAGCACTGTAAATGGTTTTTGTGGAAATTGAAGTGAATTACGAATTGTGTTGCCATTTTGTGAATGAAATTATAACTTTGGAAATTTATTGGATTCTTACGGATCATTTGAATAAAATGTTTGGAATTGTTTTGACTCACAATTGGCATGACACTGATAATATGTTCCTCCTCCATTAATGGGGTGAGTGTGATTATTCCTCCCTCTTTGACTTATTAGTCTGGGGTGAGTATGATTATGTTCCTCCCTCTTTGACTTGCCAGTCTGAGGTGAGTGTGGATGAGTACTCATTAGATAGCTAGCTTCCTCCCTCATTGATTTCGATTATTGGGGTGAGTATGTCTTGTCGTGGTGTACAACACGGCATATATGGAAAAATTTGTGTCATGACCTAAATTGTGTTATTGATTGGCAACATTGTATTGTTCAATTATTTGATCGAATGGTGTTATTGATTTGTAAAACGATATTATTCAGTTATTTGATTGAATTGTGTTATTGATTTGCAAAACGATATTATTCAGTTATTTGATCGAATTGTGTTATTGATTTGCAAAACTGTATTCTTCAGTTATTTGATCGAATTGTGATATTGATTGGCAACACTGTATTCTTCAGTTATTTGATCGAATTGTGTTATTGATTTGCAAAACTGTATTCTTCAGTTATTTGATCGAATTGTGTTATTGATTTGCAAAACTGTATTCTTCAGTTATTTGATCGAATTGTGTTATTGATTTGCAAAACTGTATTCTTCAGTTATTTGATCGAATTGTGTTATTGATTTGCAAAACTGTATTCTTCAGTTATTTGATCGAATTGTGTTATTGATTTGCAAAACTGTATTCTTCAGTTATTTGATCGAATTGTGTTATTATGTATTGTGAGATTGTGAAATTGATTTAAACTCTTATTGACATATACCGCTTCATTGAATTCAACCATGATCTGACTTATTGAAAATTATTGTGATATTAACAAATGGAGTTTAAATTCTTGTTGACATTTATTGTCTTGAATTTAACTATGGTTTTAAGTATCCACTATTGATATGATTTATGAATTGTGATTTAAAATTTGTATTTGGTAAATGTTGTGCACCACTGAGACATTGTCTCTGATAGCTTTATTGCTATCGCAGTAGAGAGACAGACAGTGGCAAAGCAGTTAGGTCGCTAGTATCGCCAATGAGAGATTTTGGGTATAGTGAGTATACCACATGTGGCATTTGTACTGTAATGTATATTCACTGTATGTATATTTTGTTCTTGGTTTTGAGCAGTTGTAAATTTAAGTTGTACAGTAAAGTTGTAAAATAATTATGAGTTATTTGGCTTGTAAAAATTGTGTTATATCTTTGTATCTTAGTCTTTGAAAATCACTGTGGATTTGACTTGAGAAATGTGTTGTGTTGATAAAAATGTTGGAGTTGAGATTTGAAAATATATTGAAGTGCTTTTTACAGTTTTTTCAAGAACTGTTTTGTCCAAAATACAAATGGCTCCTTGCCAAAATTTTTACAGATATTCCAAATAAATCAAATGAGTTAGTTGTTTCACTTCAGTTCACCAAAGTCTTTCACACCTGTAAATAGTGCTCACCACTGTAAAAGAAGTAAGAAAAGTTTTTAAAATCCCTTGTAGTGTATTTAATGGATTATCAGTAGACGGAGTTGGTAATTCATTAGGTATACTACGGGATCATGTTATGCCTTACAGAGGGGTAGGGTGTGACATGTTTTAGTGGTATCAGAGCAATGGTTTTAAAGTGAATTTCGAACTGTGAATTTGAAATCTTTATATCGGTAACTACAACTGCTCAAATGTTTGATACATACAGTACATTACATTATAAATATGCACTAACGGGAGGAAATCTCCTTGTATTATTGTACAGAGGTCAGGAAATAAATTTTGATGCATTAGTGACTAGTCCTTTAGGATAAGGATTGTGATAACAAGTGAAATTAGTTTTGGAAGAGTTTATCGGCGAAAAGTATTTGCTGACACACCATAAAATTATAAGCTAATTGGCGAGCCTACTTAATGTAAGGTAAGACGACGTAAAAGTAAGATGCAGTAATGGAATTGCTCTAGATGAGGGCAAGGAGGTTACTGTTAGAAATTGCTAATGGATATTGTAATCAGAATAAGATTCGAATATCAGTGAATTCAAAAAGAATAAAAGATAGCAAAGTTTGATCTATTGGGATGTATCGTAGTAACTATGCAATGTTCTTGATGTTTATACTGTAAGCTGCAGATTACAGTACTGACTTGAGATTATTGTGTAGAGCTACATACCCGATAGTATACCTAGATAAGAATAGTTACCAACGGTATCTGCTTTGGTATAGTTATGCTGTGACAGAATTTAATTGTTAGAAATAAGTTTGAAAATCCTACTTAGGGATCTAAAACTCAAAAGTTAAAATATCGAAAGGTTATAGTTCAGTACAAAAGGAAGTAAGTTATAGAATATTGACAGATAAAAAGAGTTATGGAAGTAGAGATTTGAACAGTTGATTCATATATAACAAAGAAATATTACGAATGTGAGGAAGACTATGGACTAGAATGGTCAGAGGACCAATGACTAGATAAATGATTCTAACATGACCTCGAGGGTCATTCAAGAAGGAACATGAACCAAATATTAGACAAAGACAATAGTAAGAGGAGATTGGTGTTATACAAACAAATCAAACATTGTATTAGATTGTTAAAAGACTTATACAAATTTGAGGAAAAGAAAATTATACGATCATATAGAAAGGAGAAAATAAACGTATGACTATTGTAAGATGACTACTGGGTAAAATTTCGTGGACGAAATTTATTTAAGGGGGGGAGAATTGTAACACCCCTAAGTTCGGTAGTGCTCTCACGCTCGGTGACTAGTTTTGTCCGGACAGCTACGATGCTAAGAACCGTACTTCAAAATGGGTGAGGAGACATAAAATAATGAAATACAAGAAAAGGAAATACAAGAAAAACAAAGGAAAAATCATAGCAAAGAAATGTAACCAAGTTAAGCGAGCCGAAAAACCTAGCGATGGGTGACCGCACCGGGAAGTCACGGCGTGGACCGTTGACTGGCCCTGGATCATGGGAACCCTGGAAAATATTTTTAGGACTTAAATAGACCCTTGTTGAATAATAAATATCATTAGAAAGATCAAAGAAAAATTAAATAATTAGTACAAAGAAAAGTGAGAAATCGAAAAACAGACAAAACCCGGTAATACCGAAAAATCGGGAACGTAACCCGAACAGGGGCATTATGGTCATTTGACATCCCGAATTGTCTTTTGACCTAAATGTCCATTAAAAATAAATAGTATTACACTTAGAAAATAAAATGAAAAATTAATTTGGTGGTACCTAAATAAAATAGCTAAAATCATGGGTTAATTGTGGAATAAGTGAAAGTTTAACTTATAAAATGATTTAATTTTAAGTGGACCACTAAGGGGATTAATTAAATACTTAGTGGGACAAGTGTACACTTAAAATGCAGCTGAACTTCATCTTCCTCATTTTAGATTTCAACATTGCCGTGAGTGAAGGGAGAGGAAACTCCATGGACATTTTGCATGAGCTCACTTAACCTCCCCATTTTCAACTCCATTCACTTGGGTTCCTTCATGAAACTTTGTCTACTCATCACAAGGAAGAGTTTGATACTAAATTTGAGAAGTTTAAGCAAGGTTTAACAAGCTCCAAGCATAAGGTAAGTCCATAATTTTGAAGATAGCTTTGTTAAGTTTTGTGTGCATGTTATGGGTGTTGGTTTTGTGAAGGAAAATTTTGAGTTTGAAGAGTTATTGTTGTTTTCATTTTGGACAGCCATGGAGTCACGTTTTTGATGAGATATTTATGCATATAATTGATGAGAAATAATGTTGATCATGGTGATTTAATATCCTAGAGGATTATTTCACATATATATGGTGATTTATGCACTTGGATGGGAATTGGTAAATTGTAGGGCACTTTGATGTTGAAGAAGGTTTTCGCAGCTTGGGGACCCTTGAATAATTGTATGTATTGATGGAAGTATTGGCAGAATGTTGACATAGAAGAATTGATGAATGTGTATGTAAATTAGTAGTGGAAATTATATGTAATGATTAGGTGTAATTATGTACATATATTGCTAAATTTGGACTTTGTGGTTTAGGGTTGTAATTGATGTATTGAGAATGTTTGTATTCTGTCCAAATTGACCATAGTAAGAAGTGATAAATGAATATGGAATGGTATAACATCAGAATTGGGTATGGGGATTTAAGGTAGAGCAAGTTAAATGTGTGTTTGAATTGGGGTTTGAAAGACACATAGAGGACAGTGTGCAAATAGACCTATAACTTTAAATGTGTAACCTCAATTGGTATGAGACCAATTGGAGGTGAAACTAGGCACAAAATGTGCCAACTTTCATTGAGAGAACATACCAAAATTCTGCTTGCAAGGTGATGTGAAAAATGACCAATTCGGATTAGGTACACTTGAGACCTAAAAACTGACCATTTGGGCAGCAGTGAGTGTTTAGGCCATAACTCACTCAAACCAGGTCCAATTGACCTGAAATTTTGACCAAGAATAGTTAAGACCCATACCTACAAGTCTTATGAAGACACCAAAGCCCAGAAATGACCATAAGCAAGTCAAACAACTTGCACAAGTTCGGGTCCAAAAACTGGCCGAACCAGAATTGACCAATTTGACCTAAAATTGACCTAAAATGGTACCACTTGACCAGCAATAGTGTAATGACCATAACTTGGTCTACTTAACTCGGATTGACCTGAAATTTTGCACCGCGTGCAATAAGACCTAGATCTACAAGTTTGTAGTTTCGACCGAGACCCGAAAACCGAGGGAACTAGATCGTCCGGTTAGGTCAAACCAGTGTTCCGGAATCCAGCAATTTGCATTAAAATGCACTAAACAAGGAAATGACTTTGGTAAAACGTACCAAACCTAAAACCCTATCGAGTGTGACATATTAATGACACTAAAACCTAATTTACCTAAAACGCATCGAGGGTCGGTATATTAGGTGATTAAGTGAATAATTGAGTTCAGTGCATTATTTACCAAACACCATCGATAGAGACAGTTTAATTTAGCACTGAAACACTTCAAATTGTGTTTCTCAGTTAACAAGGACTCAGCAAAAGGGAAAGAAATACTGAGTCAAGACCAGGAGACAAATATCAGAGGTTTGTGCACAACGACTATTTCTTTTGAATTTTTCAATTGAAATGAATTATAACTATTGTATATTATTGTTTTAAATTGTGTTTGTGCACAACAACTGTTTCTTTTGAATTATTTTCAATTGAAATAAATTATGACTATTTGTATATTATTGTTTTAAATTGTGGAAATGTGTTTAATGGACACTTATTGATTGAAAAACATTGTGAATGGTTTGAAACTGTGAAAAATTGTTTGAATGGTATTTGATGGATACTTATTGATTGAAAAGCACTGTAAATGGTTTTTGTGGAAATTGAAGTGAATTACGAATTGTGTTGCCATTTTGTGAATGAAATTATAACTTTGGAAATTTATTGGATTCTTACGGATCATTTGAATAAAATGTTTGGAATTGTTTTGACTCACAATTGGCATGACACTGATAATATGTTCCTCCTCCATTAATGGGGTGAGTGTGATTATTCCTCCCTCTTTGACTTATTAGTCTGGGGTGAGTATGATTATGTTCCTCCCTCTTTGACTTGCCAGTCTGAGGTGAGTGTGGATGAGTACTCATTAGATAGCTAGCTTCCTCCCTCATTGATTTCGATTATTGGGGTGAGTATGTCTTGTCGTGGTGTACAACACGGCATATATGGAAAAATTTGTGTCATGACCTAAATTGTGTTATTGATTGGCAACATTGTATTGTTCAATTATTTGATCGAATGGTGTTATTGATTTGTAAAACGATATTATTCAGTTATTTGATTGAATTGTGTTATTGATTTGCAAAACGATATTATTCAGTTATTTGATCGAATTGTGTTATTGATTTGCAAAACTGTATTCTTCAGTTATTTGATCGAATTGTGATATTGATTGGCAACACTGTATTCTTCAGTTATTTGATCGAATTGTGTTATTGATTTGCAAAACTGTATTCTTCAGTTATGTAACGATCGGGAACCAGCCACTAGAGGAATTGTCCGCTTTGGCCATAAGCCTCACGGTTTTGTCCCATAGGTGGAATGGAGAACTTCCCAGGAGGTCACCCATCCTAGGATTTCTCTCAAACGAGCACGTTTAACCCTGGAGTTCTTCCAACTCTCCAGGCCATTCCACCAAAAGGCGCCTCTAGTGATTAGTTCCCCCATCTTATATATCATTACTTTTGAGCCCAAGACCATCTCCGTGCTTTGCCGATGTGGGATTTGCCTAAGGGATCATCCTTTCGCAGGACCTTTTTCCCCCCCTTTCGGGACTCAGCGTCCTCGCTGAGGTTTGCCCCACATCGCCCAAGAGGACACGCGAGCGGCTCTGATACCAATTGTAACGATCGGGAACCAGCCACTAGAGGAATTGTCCGCTTTGGCCATAAGCCTCACGGTTTTGTCCCATAGGTGGAATGGAGAACTTCCAGAGGTCACCCATCCTAGATTTCTCTCAACGAGCACGTTTAACCACTGGAGTTCTTCCAACTCTCGTGCCATTCCACCAAAAGGCGCCTCTAGTGATTAGTTCCCCCATCTTATATATCATTACTTTTGAGCCCAAGACCATCTCCGTGCTTTGCCGATGTGGGATTTGCCTAAGGGATCATCCTTTCGCAGGACCTTTTTTGAGAGAAATCCTAGGATGGGTGACCTCCTGGGAAGTTCTCCATTCCACCTATGGGACAAAACCGTGAGGCTTATGGCCAAAGCGGACAATTCCTCTAGTGGCTGGTTCCCGATCGTTACAATTGGTATCGAGGCCGCTCGCGTGTCCTCTTGGGCGTGTGGGGCAAACCTCGGAGGGCCGAGTCCCGAAAGGGGAAAAGGTCTGCGAAAGGATGATCCTTAGGCAAATCCCACATCGGCAAAGCAGAGATGGTCTTGGGTTCAAAAGTAATGATATATAAGATGGGGAACTAATCACTAGAGCGCCTTTTGGTGGAATGGCACGAGAGTTGGAAGAACTCCAGGTTAAACGTCTTCGTTGAGAGAAATCCTAGGATGGGTGACCTCCTGGGAAGTTCTCCATTCCACCTATGGGACAAAACCGTGAGGCTTATGGCCAAAGCGGACAATTCCTCTAGTGGCTGGTTCCCGATCGTTACAAGTTATTTGATCGAATTGTGTTATTGATTTGCAAAACTGTATTCTTCAGTTATTTGATCGAATTGTGTTATTGATTTGCAAAACTGTATTCTTCAGTTATTTGATCGAATTGTGTTATTGATTTGCAAAACTGTATTCTTCAGTTATTTGATCGAATTGTGTTATTGATTTGCAAAACGATATTATTCAATTATTTGATCGAATTGTGTTATTATGTATTGTGAGATTGTGAAATTGATTTAAACTCTTATTGACATATACTGTCTATTGAATTCAACCATGATCTGACTTATTGAAAATTATTGTGATATTAACAAATGGAGTTTAAATTCTTGTTGACATTTATTGTCTTGAATTTAACTATGGTTTTAAGTATCCACTATTGATATGATTTATGAATTGTGATTTAAAATTTGTATTTGGTAAATGTTGTGCACCACTGAGACATTGTCTCAGCGATAGCTTTTTATTGCTATCGCAGGTAGAGAGACAGACAGGGCAGCAGGCTAGGCTGCTAGTATCGCCAGCGAGAGATTTTTGGGTATAGTGAGTATACCACATGTGGCATTTTGTACTGTAATGTATATTCACTGTATGTATATTTTGTTCTTGGTTTTGAGCAGTTGTAAATTTAAGTTGTACAGTAAAGTTGTAAAATAATTATGAGTTATTTGGCTTGTAAAAATTGTGTTATATCTTTGTATCTTAGTCTTTGAAAATCACTGTGGATTTGACTTGAGAAATGTGTTGTGTTGATAAAAATGTTGGAGTTGAGATTTGAAAATATATTGAAGTGCTTTTTACAGGTTTTCTGAAGAACTGTTTTGTCCAAAATACAAATGGCTCCTTGCCAAAATTTTTACAGATATTCCAAATAAATCAAATGAGTTAGTTGTTTCACTTCAGTTCACCAAAGTCTTTCACACCTGTAAATAGTGCTCACCACTGTAAAAGAAGTAAGAAAAGTTTTAAAATCCCTTGTAGTGTATTTAATGGATTATCGATGACGGAGTTGGTAATTCATTAGGTATACTACGGGATCATGTTATGCCTTACAGAGGGGTAGGGTGTGACATGTTTTAGTGGTATCAGAGCAATGGTTTTAAAGTGAATTTCGAACTGTGAATTTGAAATCTTTATGTCGGTAACTACAACTGCTCAAATGTTTGATACATACAGTACATTACATTATAAATATGCACTAACGGGAGGAAATCTCCTTGTATTATTGTACAGGAGGTCAGGGAAATAAATTTTGATGCATTAGTGACTAGTCCTTTAGGATAAGGATTGTGATAACAAGTGAAATTAGTTTTGGAAGAGTTTATCGGCGAAAAGTATTTGCTGACACACCATAAAATTATAAGCTAATTGGCGAGCCTACTTAATGTAAGGTAAGACGACGTAAAAGTAAGATGCAGTAATGGAATTGCTCTAGATGAGGGCAAGGAGGTTACTGTTAGAAATTGCTAATGGATATTGTAATCAGAATAAGATTCGAATATCAGTGAATTCAAAAAGAATAAAAGATAGCAAAGTTTGATCTATTGGGATGTATCGTAGTAACTATGCAATGTTCTTGATGTTTATACTGTAAGCTGCAGATTACAGTACTGACTTGAGATTATTGTGTAGAGCTACGTACTACCCGATAGTATACCTAGATAAGAATAGTTACCAACGGTATCTGTTTTGGTATAGTTATGCCAGGACAGAATTTAATTGTTAGAAATAAGTTTGAAAATCCTACTTAGGGATCTAAAACTCAAAAGTTAAAATATCGAAAGGTTATAGTTCAGTACAAAAGGAAGTAAGTTATAGAATATTGACAGATAAAAAGAGTTATGGAAGTAGAGATTTGAACAGTTGATTCATATATAACAAAGAAATATTACGAATGTGAGGAAGACTATGGACTAGAATGGTCAGAGGACCAATGACTAGATAAGTGATTCTAACATGACCTCAAGGGTCATTCAAGAAGGAACATGAACCGAAATATTAGACAGCACAATAGTAAGAGGAGATTGGTGTTATACAAACAAATCAAACATTGTATTAGATTGTTAAAAGACTTATACAAATTTGAGGAAAAGAAAATTATACGATCATATAGAAAGGAGAAAATAAACGTATGACTATTGTAAGATGACTACTGGGTAAAATTTCGTGGACGAAATTTATTTAAGGGGGGGAGAATTGTAACACCCCTAAGTTCGGTAGTGCGTTCTGCTGCTCCGGTGACTAGTGTTGTCCGGACAGCTAGGATGCCAAGAACCGTACTTCAAAATGGGTGAGGAGACATAAAATAATGAAATACAAGAAAAGGAAATACAAGAAAAACAAAGGAAAAAATCATAGCAAAGAAATGTAACCAAGTTAAGCGAGCCGAAAAACCTAGCGATGGGTGACCGCACCGGGAAGTCACGGCGTGGACCGTTGACTAGCCCTGGACTGCGGGGAACCCTGGAAAATATTTTTAGGACTTAAATAGACCCTTGTTGAATAATAAATATCATTAGAAAGATCAAAGAAAAATTAAATAATTAGTACAAAGAAAAGTGAGAAATCGAAAAACAGACAAAACCCGGTAATACCGAAAAATCGGGAACAATAACTGAACAGGGCATTATGGTCATTTGACATCCCGAATTGTCTTTTGACCTAAATGTCCATTAAAAATAAATAGTATTACACTTAGAAAATAAAATGAAAAATTAATTTGGTGGTACCTAAATAAAATAGCTAAAATCATGGGTTAATTGTGGAATAAGTGAAAGTTTAACTTATAAAATGATTTAATTTTAAGTGGACCACTAAGGGGATTAATTAAATACTTAGTGGGACAAGTGTACACTTAAAATGCAGCTGAACTTCATCTTCCTCATTTTAGATTTCAACATTGCCGTGAGTGAAGGGAGAGGAAACTCCATGGACATTTTGCATGAGCTCACTTAACCTCCCCATTTTCAACTCCATTCACTTGGGTTCCTTCATGAAACTTTGTCTACTCATCACAAGGAAGAGTTTGATACTAAATTTGAGAAGTTTAAGCAAGGTTTAACAAGCTCCAAGCATAAGGTAAGTCCATAATTTTGAAGATAGCTTTGTTAAGTTTTGTGTGCATGTTATGGGTGTTGGTTTTGTGAAGGAAAATTTTGAGTTTGAAGAGTTATTGTTGTTTTCATTTTGGACAGCCATGGAGTCACGTTTTTGATGAGATATTTATGCATATAATTGATGAGAAATAATGTTGATCATGGTGATTTAATATCCTAGAGGATTATTTCACATATATATGGTGATTTATGCACTTGGATGGGAATTGGTAAATTGTAGGGCACTTTGATGTTGAAGAAGGTTTTCGGCAGCTTGGGGACCCTTGAATAATTGTATGTATTGATGGAAGTATTGGCAGAATGTTGACATAGAAGAATTGATGAATGTGTATGTAAATTAGTAGTGGAAATTATATGTAATGATTAGGTGTAATTATGTACATATATTGCTAAATTTGGACTTTGTGGTTTAGGGTTGTAATTGATGTATTGAGAATGTTTGTATTCTGTCCAAATTGACCATAGTAAGAAGTGATAAATGAATATGGAATGGTATAACATCAGAATTGGGTATGGGGATTTAAGGTAGAGCAAGTTAAATGTGTGTTTGAATTGGGGTTTGAAAGACACATAGAGGACAGTGTGCAAATAGACCTATAACTTTAAATGTGTAACCTCAATTGGTATGAGACCAATTGGAGTTGAAACTAGGCACAAAATGTGCCAACTTTCATTGAGAGAACATACCAAAATTCTGCTTGCAAGGTGATGTGAAAAATGACCAATTCGGATTAGGTACACTTGAGACCTAAAAACTGACCATTTGGGCAGCAGTGAGTGTTTAGGCCATAACTCACTCAAAACAGGTCCAATTGACCTGAAATTTTGACCAAGAATAGTTAAGACCCATACCTACAAGTCTTATGAAGACACCAAAGCCCAGAAATGACCATAAGCAAGTCAAACAACTTGCACAAGTTCGGGTCCAAAAACTGGCCGAACCAGAATTGACCAATTTGACCTAAAATTGACCTAAAATGGTACCACTTGACCAGCAATAGTGTAATGACCATAACTTGGTCTACTTAACTCGGATTGACCTGAAATTTTGCACCGCGTGCAATAAGACCTAGATCTACAAGTTTGTAGTTTCGACCGAGACCCAAAAACCGAGGGAACTAGATCGTCCGGTTAGGTCAAACCAGTGTTCCGGAATCCAGCAATTTGCATTAAAATGCACTAAACAAGGAAATGACTTTGGTAAAACGTACCAAACCTAAAACCCTATCGAGTGTGACATATTAATGACACTAAAACCTAATTTACCTAAAACGCATCGAGGGTCGGTATATTAGGTGATTAAGTGAATAATTGAGTTCAGTGCATTATTTACCAAACACCATCGATAGAGACAGTTTAATTTAGCTGAAACACTTCAAATTGTGTTTCTCAGTTAACAAGGACTCAAAGAAAAGGGAAAGAAATCTTGAGTCAAGACCAGAGACAAATATCGGAGGTTTGTACAACGACTATTTCTTTTGAATTTTTCAATTGAAATGAATTATAACTATTGTATATTATTATTTTAAATTGTGTTTGTGCACAACAACTGTTTCTTTTGAATTATTTTCAATTGAAATAAATTATGACTATTTGTATATTATTGTTTTAAATTGTGGAAATGTGTTTAATGGACACTTATTGATTGAAAAACATTGTGAATGGTTTGAAACTGTGAAAAATTATTTGAATGGTATTTGATGGATACTTATTGATTGAAAAGCACTGTAAATGGTTTTTGTGGAAATTGAAGTGAATTACGAATTGTGTTGCCATTTTGTGAATGAAATTATAACTTTGGAAATTTATTGGATTCTTACGGATCATTTGAATAAAATGTTTGGAATTGTTTTGACTCACAATTGGCATGACACTGATAATATGTTCCTCCTCCATTAATGGGGTGAGTGTGATTATTCCTCCCTCTTTGACTTATTAGTCTGGGGTGAGTATGATTATGTTCCTCCCTCTTTGACTTGCCAGTCTGAGGTGAGTGTGGATGAGTACTCATTAGATAGCTAGCTTCCTCCCTCATTGATTTCGATTATTGGGGTGAGTATGTCTTGTCGTGGTGTACAACACGGCATATATGGAAAAATTTGTGTCATGACCTAAATTGTGTTATTGATTGGCAACATTGTATTGTTCAATTATTTGATCGAATGGTGTTATTGATTTGTAAAACGATATTATTCAGTTATTTGATTGAATTGTGTTATTGATTTGCAAAACGATATTATTCAGTTATTTGATCGAATTGTGTTATTGATTTGCAAAACTGTATTCTTCAGTTATTTGATCGAATTGTGATATTGATTGGCAACACTGTATTCTTCAGTTATTTGATCGAATTGTGTTATTGATTTGCAAAACTGTATTCTTCAGTTATTTGATCGAATTGTGTTATTGATTTGCAAAACTGTATTCTTCAGTTATTTGATCGAATTGTGTTATTGATTTGCAAAACTGTATTCTTCAGTTATTTGATCGAATTGTGTTATTGATTTGCAAAACTGTATTCTTCAGTTATTTGATCGAATTGTGTTATTGATTTGCAAAACGATATTATTCAGTTATTTGATCGAATTGTGTTATTATGTATTGTGAGATTGTGAAATTGATTTAAACTCTTATTGACATATACTGTCTATTGAATTCAACCATGATCTGACTTATTGAAAATTATTGTGATATTAACAAATGGAGTTTAAATTCTTGTTGACATTTATTGTCTTGAATTTAACTATGGTTTTAAGTATCCACTATTGATATGATTTATGAATTGTGATTTAAAATTTGTATTTGGTAAATGTTGTGCACCACTGAGACATTGTCTCAGCGATAGCTTTTTATTGCTGTCGCAGGTAGAGAGACAGACAGGGCAGTTAGGTCGCTAGTATCGCCATGAGAGATTTTTGGGTATAGTGAGTATACCACATGTGGCATTTTATCAGTAATGTATATTCACTGTATGTATATTTTGTTCTTGGTTTTGAGCAGTTGTAAATTTAAGTTGTACAGTAAAGTTGTAAAATAATTATGAGTTATTTGGCTTGTAAAAATTGTGTTATATCTTTGTATCTTAGTCTTTGAAAATCACTGTGGATTTGACTTGAGAAATGTGTTGTGTTGATAAAAATGTTGGAGTTGAGATTTGAAAATATATTGAAGTGCTTTTTACAGGTTTTCTGAAGAACTGTTTTGTCCAAAATACAAATGGCTCCTTGCCAAAATTTTCTGAATATTCCAAATAAATCAAATGAGTTAGTTGTTTCACTTCAGTTCACCAAAGTCTTTCACACCTGTAAATAGTGCTCACCACTGTAAAAGAAGTAAGAAAAGTTTTTAAAATCCCTTGTAGTGTATTTAATGGATTATCAGTAGACGGAGTTGGTAATTCATTAGGTATACTACGGGATCATGTTATGCCTTACAGAGGGGTAGGGTGTGACAAAACCCCTTAGCCAATCAAAACTTAACAAATGCATTTATAACACATTAAATAAGAGAAAAGAAATCAAAATATGAAAAAGCAATCTGCTCACCTTCACCTTCTTCATCGAATCTCCATGGCCATTTTTCTTCATCAAATTTTCAAGCTTTAAGCTTGCAATATCTCTTTATCTATCCACCAAAATCCCTAAGCCCCTTTACTAAAATTTATCCCCACATCAAGAGGAATATTTTGATTATCAAAAAGTGAGGAAATTATAAAGTTTCTACAAGTGCAAGAAGTGGTTAAAGTGAGGTTAGTGCTTACTTTTACAAATATTTCTTTATTTCTATGTTAAGGGACTTGAAATAAGTAAGGAATTGTAACTAAAATGAATAACAATTATGTGAATGAATGCCATGAATTTCGGTAGCCCTATTGAAGGAATAGAAATGAGTGTTTTGTTGGACTTAGAGTAGATTAGAAATGATGTTTAAGGTACATATACACAAGTATAATGAATTGGTATGCTAACTAAGGTAATTGGTGTAACCCTTGAATTTGAGCTAGGGTTTTAAGAATGAAAGTTTGACTTGGCTTAGGAAATTGTTAGAGAACATTTTAATGGTCAATTAGTGACCATTTTAGGTAAGTTAACCACAATTTGGACTGAAATATAGCATGGCCAAGTGAATGTGTAGGCTGCCTAAGGACAGCAGCAGAGTGACTGAAATTTCAGTCCACTTGGACTGCCATATCCTTGGCTGTGTTGGTCCAATTGGTGTTTAGCCAATTGGACATGAAACTAGGCTTATAATGGCACATTTTTGCTGAAGAAACCATGCCCAGAAGACCAAAACAAGAGGACCAAAAGTTGGCCCCAATCCGGATACCCTGCAATAGCACCTGCAGAAATGACCAAATGAACAGTAACTGTTCATTTGGCCATAACTCACTGTAGATATGGTCAATTGACCTGAAATTTTTACAGCAACAAGATAAGATATAAACAAACAGCTTTCAAGAAGAAACTATTCCAAATTATGCCATTAACTCATTCAAATTATTGAGCAAAGTTAAGTTATCAAACTTGCAACTCTGCAGATTTTCATTTGAGTAGTAATGTTTGGATGGCTATAACTCTCTCTAGAAAACTTGGATTTAGGCGATTCTTGAACCGATGGAAACCTAAGGTATGGTAGAACATTTCATATGAAGAAAGGTAGACCAAATTATGAACTTAACTTGACCAAATTACTGAACAAATTTGGACCAAAAATCTGCCAGACCCAAAATCTCAGCATGAACAGTGCACATGAACAGTAAATTTATTTTGGCCATAACTTGAGCTACAAAACTCCAAATGGAGTGATTCAAAAAAGGAAATTCAACTAGACAAAATAAGGAACAACTTTCATGTTTACCATTTCCTCAAATTCTTACTGCAACAGTGCCCAATGGAATAGTAAAGTTGAGTTACAAAAATTGAAAATTTTGCTTCTCTTGGTTTAAGCTTAGAAATGGTATTAATGCTTAATGCCAACAAGTTTTAAATGCAAAATGTGGTACATTGGAAGTGTTAAAACCAATGCAACTATTTTCTATGCAAAAGTCAACTTTTTGTTGACCAATGAAGTGAATAGTGACACCAAGACTTGAAATTCAAAAATTGTGAAACTTAAAAGTGCAAAATGCCCTAGTAGGCCTAATGTGATTGGTTTGGATAGGTTGGCATGCCAATAGGGTATTGTTTTAGCAGTACTGCGAAAGGCTTTATGCCTGTATTCATGGCTTTATGCCCGTATTCATGGCTTTTATGCCAGTATTCATGGCTTTTATGCCCGATCATGTGATATCATGGCTTTTTAGCCATACTGACTGCATACGTGGTTGACGTTCTGCGTCCCATGGTATGACGGCCCGAGGCACTGCGGTGTCCAGCGCCAACGACCCGTTATCCAGTCCAGTCGTTCAGTATAGGTTACTTGGGCATGGAAAAGTATAACTGTAATTGAACTGATTGTTAAAGAAAATACGAAAATTAAATATCAGGAATGATTATGATAGAATACAAAGAAACTCAAGATCATGAAGAAAATAATTAACAAAATGCATGAAGAAGTTAATATCATAAAACGTAATTAGCCCTCGACTAAACATTAAGTTGGTAATTATTCAGTTCTTATGAACACAATGGCTAAGAAATTATGATTTTTATTTGCATATTATATTTTCTCGTATTATTGGCACCACTAAGCTTTATGCTTAGCGCGTCGCTTTTGCAACGCGTAGGTACTAAAGATTTGGACAGAGGGCTCAGTAGACCACAGATTGAGTAAGGCCGTTCACAGTTCTGCATAGTGTCTGTGTCACCTCACTGTCTGCAGTGCATTGGTAGGACACTAGGTGTCATTTTGGTATTTTGTAATTGATTTTATTTTCTCATGTGTAAATGAACTTATGAAATGTAATTTGATATTCATGTAAATAATGAGAATTGTGTTTGTAAATGGAAAAGTGAATGTGTATCTGTAATTTATATATGATCATCACATGTGATGAATGATTGAGAAATGAATGGTTGAAAAATGTTGAGATTTTGATAAATGGAATTGAGATGATTGAATATGAATATAGAAAGTGTTTTTCACAGGTTCCGAAGAACGGTTATCTCCATTTTTATCCGGTATTCTGCCAGATTTTCTTTAAAATTTTCGGAACCTCAAATAAATAAAAATTTTGATAAATGGCTTAAAATGAATTATATTTCACAAGTTATATTCAAAATTATGATAAAAATTAATTAAGATAAAATAGAGTGCTCCGGCACACTGAGTGGCATTGCTTGCTCGGCTACACTGTAGTCGGGTAAGGGGTGTCACATTTAGTGGTATCAGAGCACGGTTTAGGCGTTTCTGGGCCTAGATTGAGTCCATACCATGCATTGCATTTGTAAGAGTCGAGGTGACACTAATGCAGATCTGTTTGTCTTTCTTATTTTGAATAGGATATGGACCCTTCATCACAGAGAGCAATCGAGGAGGAAGTGGAGAGTCATGCTCCACCTGTAGCAGCTGAGACTAGGGGTAGGGGAGGACCTACTCCACCAGCTCAAGCAGAGCCTGCTTAGCCTCCACAGGCCATGTTCCAGCAAATGGCCGATTTCTTTAGACAAATGGCCGGAGTAATGCCAGCACCACCACCACCACCACCAGCTCCACAACAGAAATCACACCTGGAAAGGCTAAGAAAGTTTGGAGCAGTGGACTACTATGGTAAGAGAGAAGATGATTCTGTTGCAGTCAAAAATTGGTTGAACAGAACAGGCAGAATTCTAAAACAACTCCATTGCACTCCAGAGCAAAACTTAGAATCTGCTGTATCTCTGCTGCAAGACGATGCATATGAATGGTGGGACACTGTGTCCAGTGAAGTGCAGCCAGAAATAGTGACATGGGACTTCTTTCTCTCCGAATTTAAGAAGAAATATGTGGGTACTGTATACCTAGAAGAGAGAAGAAGAGAGTTTATTAACCTGAGGCAGAGACAGTTGTCAGTGGCCGAGTATGAGAAGGAATTCGTAAGATTGAGCCGCTATGGAAGGGAGATAGTCCCTAATGAAGCTGAAAGGTGTAAGAGATTTGAAGAGGGATTAAATGATAATATAAAGATCATGATCACTGCCTTGGGGATCACAGACTTCACCAAGTTAGTGGAAGCTGCATTAAAAGTGGAGAAAGTGAGAATAAATGAACAAAATAGGAAAGATAGGCAGCGTAAGAGGGAATTTGGACCAGGACAGTCAAGTATACCAACTGATAGTAAGAAGTTTAAGGGTTCTAGTTCACAAGATCAGACACAGGGCCACAGAGGCCAGATTGGAATATCTATAGCTAGTTCCCCGGGCACAATAACAAGGGGATCAACCCCAGTGCCTGAATGTATGCATTGTGGTAGAAGACACAGAGGGGAGTGTCGATTGTTAACTGGAGAGTGTTTCAAGTGTGGGGCTACGAATCATTTCATATGAGATTGCCCTCAGAGGAGTGGTTCAATAGCTCCGGTACAAGTTGATAGACCTTTCCCTATAGTTCAAAGGGGTAAAAGATCGGGTAGAGCAGAAATGGCTGACATTTCACAGGAGATTGTTTCTGAGACAGTTGAAAAGCCCGAAGTCAGGGTGGCACCACAAGTATATGCTATGAAAGCTCAGGAAGAGCCAAACCCAGACACTGATGAGGCGATACAAGGAAGTGAAGAAAAAAGAAGGTAGCAACTCCCCGATTACTTAAGCCAGGTAAATTTCGAGGACGAAATTTAAATTAGAGGGGAAGAGTTGTAACACCCTCCCGGTAGCAACTCCGTACATTCTACTGTTCCGGTGACCGGTGTCGGTCTGGATAGCTAGAACGTCCGGAAAAATATTTAAACTAAAGTCAGGAACCATAATTAACTCAATATTAATAAGAAAATTTTAGTAAAAATTTTAGAAATAAAATACAACCAAGTTAAATGAGCCGGTGCCCAAGCGATGGGTAACCAGAGGGAAGTTGCGGTTCTCGCAACGAGGAGCCCTGGACCCGGGGGAAAAATTATAAAATAATTTTTGGGACTCCAGAGAAGGGTCATTAAGGTTCCTATGGAATTAGAATGCCAAGAAAATATTTTGAAAAATTTTTCAATCGGTACAGACAATTTTGACCCGTTAAGCCAAACGGAGGGCATTTTGGTCATTTCGCCTTCAGAGGTGATTTTTGGCCGACTTGTCCAGTTAAGTAAATAATTATTATGATCTAAAATATGAATAAATATTGGTAAAAATTTAATTAGAAATGAGTTAAAGAAAGAAGAAAGAAAAATCAAATAAAAAGGCATTTATGACATAAGCTTGATGTAATTAAAACCCCTTAGCCAATCAAAACTTGACAAATGCATTTATAACACATTAAATAAGAGAAAAGAAGTCAAAATATGAAAAAGCAATCTGCTCACCTTCACCTTCTTCACCGAATCTCCATGGCCATTTTTCTTTATCAAATTTTCAAGCTTTAAGCTTGCAATATCTCTTTATTTATCCACCAAAATCCCTAAGCCCCTTTACTAAAATTTATCCCCACATCAAGAGGAATATTTTGATTATCAAAAAGTGAGGAAATTCCAAAGTTTCTACAAGTACAAGAAGTGGTTAAAGTGAGGTTAGTGCTTACTTTTACAAATATTTCTTTATTTCTATGTTAAGGGACTTGAAATAAGTAAGGAATTGTAACTAAAATGAATAACAATTATGTGTATGAATGCCATGAATTTCGACAGCCCTATTGAAGGAATAGAAATGAGTGTTTTGTTGGACTTAGAGTAGATTAGAAATGATGTTTAAGGTACATATACACAAGTATAATGAATTGGTATGCTAACTAAGGTAATTGGTGTAACCCTTGAATTTGAGCTAGGGTTTTAAGAATGAAAGTTTGACTTGGCTTAGGAAATTGTTGGAGAACATTTTAATGGTCAATTAGTGACCATTTTAGGTAAGTTGACCACAATTTGGACTGAAATATAGCATGGCCAAGTGAATGTGTAGGCTGCCTAAGGACAGCAGCAGAGTGACTGAAATTTCAGTCTACTTGGACTGCCATATCCTTGGCTGTGTTGGTCCAATTGGTGTTTGGCCAATTGGACATGAAACTAGGCTTATAATGGCACATTTTTACTGAAGAAACCATGCCCAAAAGACAAAAGCAAGAGGACCAAAAGTTGGCCCCAATCCGGATACCCTGCAACAGCACCTGCAGAAATGACCAAATGAGCAAGAATCGCTCATTTGGCCATAACTCACTGTAGATATGGTCAATTGACCTGAAATTTTTACAGCAACAAGATAAGATATAAACAAACAACTTTCATAAAGAAACTACCCCAAATTATGCCATTAACTCATTCAAATTATTGAGCAAAGTTAAGTTATCAAACCTGCAACTTTGCAGATTTTCATTTGAGCAGTAATGTTTGGATGACTATAACTCTCTCTAGAAAACTCGGATTTAGGCGATTCTTGAACCGATGGAAATGTAAGGTATGGTAGAACATTTCATATGAAGAAAGTTAGACCAAATTATGAACTTAACTTGACTAAATTACTGAACAAAGTTGGATCAAAAATCGCGGACCCAAAATCTCAAAGATGAATAAAGGCACATGAACAGTAAATTTATGTTGGCCATAACTTGAGCTACAAAACTCCAAATGGAGTGATTCAAAAAAGGAAATTCAACTAGACAAAATAAGGAACAACTTTCATGTTTACCATTTCCTCAAATTCTTACTGCAACAGTGCCCAATGGAATAGTAAAGTTGAGTTACAAAAATTGAAAATTTTGCTTCTCTTGGTTTAAGCTTAAAAATGGTATTAATGCTTAATGCCAACAAGTTTTAAATGCAAAATGTGGTACATTGGAAGTGTTAAAACCAATGCAACTATTTTCTATGCAAAAGTCAACTTTTTGTTGACCAATGAAGTGAATAGTGACACCAAGACTTGAAATTCAAAAATTGTGAAACTTAAAAGTGCAAAATGCCCTAGTAGGCCTAATGTGATTGGTTTGGATAGGTTGGCATGCCAATAGGGTATTGTTTTAGCGATCGCGAAAGGCTTTATGCCTGTATTCATGGCTTTATGCCCGTATTCATGGCTTTTATGCCAGTATTCATGGCTTTTATGCCCGAACATGTGATATCATGGCTTTTTAGCCATACTGACTGCATACGTGGTTGACGTTCTGCATCCCATGGTATGACGGCCCGAGGCCCCGCGGTGTCCAGCGCCAACGACCCGTTATCCATCCAAATGCTCAAAGATAGGTTACTTGGGCATGGAAAAGTATAACTGTAATTGAACTGATTGTTAAAGAAAATACAAAAATTAAATATCAGGAATGATTATGATAGAATACAAAGAAACTCAAGATCATGAAGAAAATAATTAACAAAATGCATGAAGAAGTTAATATCATAAAACGTAATTAGCCCTTGACTAAACATTAAGTTGGTAATTATTCAGTTCTTATGAACACAATGGCTAAGAAATTATGATTTTTATTTGCATATTATATTTTCTCGTATTATTGGCACCACTAAACTTTATGCTTAGCGCGTCGCTTTTGCAACGCGTAGGTACTGAAGATTTGGACAGAGGGCTCAGTAGACCACAGATTGAGTAAGGCCATTCACAGTTCTGCATAGTGTCTGTGTCACTTCACTGTCTGCAGTACATTAGTAGGACACTAGGTGTCATTTTGGTATTTTGTAATTGATTTTATTTTCTCATGTGTAAATGAACTTATGAAATGTAATTTGATGTTCATGTAAATAATGAGAATTGTGTTTGTAAATGGAAAAGTGAATGTGTATCTGTAATTTATATATGATTATCACATGTGATGAATGATTGAGAAATGAATGGTTGAAAAATGTTGAGATTTTGATAAATGGAATTGAGATGATTGAATATGAATATAGAAAGTGTTTTTCACAGGTTCCGAAGAACAGTTTTCTCCATTTTTATCCGGTATTCTGCCGGATTTTCTTTAAAATTTTCGGAATCTCAAATAAATAAAAATTTTGATAAATGGCTTAAAATGAATTATATTTCACAAGTTATATTCAAAATTATGATAAAAATTAATTAAGATAAAATAGAGTGCTCCGGCACACTGAGTGGCATTGCTTGCTCGGCTACACTGTAGTCGGGTAAGGGGTGTCACTAGCCTCCTACGACCTCTATTTCAGCCAATGGTCAAGTGGCACAATCAAGACGAACACATTCCTCTGGGAGAGAAAATCTTCCCGTGGATGAGTTGCCATCGATCCTCCAAGAAACCGATCTGCAGTCAATCAGTCAAGAGTACAACCTTCAGACCGACTCATACGAGCTTATCATATGCCATGGTGATCTCTGAGCTGATCACTTCTTTGAAGAAAATGATGCGATCATGATATATGAAGAGCAATTAAAAGCCGAGCTCTGGCTTCCTCTTGACAACTTCTTTAAGGACGTTCTGAAGTTTCACCACGTATGTATAGCCCAAGTGCATCCGAACTCATGGCGAATTCTGGTGGCTTTCAGAGGCTTATGCCGAGCCAAGAAGCTTGAGCCTACAGCAAAGGTTTTTGCCAAGCTGCATAGACTTACTCATCGAAAGGACGACGAGTATTGGTTCTTCCAAGCCAAACCGCACTGTGGGCTTTTTACCGATCTCTCCTCTTCACTGAAAAATTGGAAGAATCACTTCTTTATGTTGAGGAGCAAGATTTCGAACGGTTTTGAGGGTTTCCCACATAGCTGGCAGCATCTGGGCCCATCAATTCCTAAGAAGATCACCCTGAGCAAGGACGAGGGTGCCATGGTAATGGAATTAAAGGATCAGGCGGCCACTAAAAAGTATTCGTGTCTATACACTGTTATAGCTGAACTGAGATGGCAATTAATGTGGATGATCGCCAATGAAAACTATGAACTGTGCCTCTCTGACCTCGAACCTGGGACTGGTATAACCTAAATTTTTAGTCTCCCGGTTTAGGTAATCTCGCTAACTATTTTTCTGTGCATAAATGGCTGGAGGCAAAGGCGCAAAGGAGAGCCGCAAGCAGAAAAAAGAAGTCTCCCAGAAGGTACGAGAAATTAAGATCGTCGCGGCATCACAGATGCCAGGGCGGGATTCGGGTGAACTGCTGGGAGACTCATCCCGACCTTCGAGGCAACCGGTCTCAGAAGTAGAAGTAGCACCTTCTCCCCCTTGACAAGAAGAGCCACCACCTCCACCTGTTCCTTCTAGTGTGAAAAGTTGGCCTTCCCAACCTACTGTAAGGACCCTGTCTCGAGGTGCCCAGGTCCTTATTCATTCCTTAGAGAAGAACCGATCAGTTCGAGAGAATCCGGGCTTGGCCAAGGTTCTGGGAGCTTCCATCTGCCTCCAGGAGGATCGGAACAGGCTGGTCCCGAGTAGCATTGACGATCTCCTGACCCAGACGATGAGTTTGACTGTAGAGAGCCTGGTCAACTAGCATATAATCAAGGAAAAGGCTCATCTTCTGAGGCAAGAAATTCTAAAAGTGGTCCAGGACGCAGCTTCTACCCAAGCCCAACTTTCATCCACCCATGACTACATTGTTGAAATCAAAAGTCGGATGAAATCCTATGAGGATAAGTTGGCCGATCAAGCTTGTGAACTTGGGGAAGCTCGGGCGCTCCGAACTGCTGGCGTTGCTCACCTTACCGAAGAGATCAGAGTGAAAGAAAAAGAGGCTGTGACGAGGGAAGCTGGTGCCTATGTGAATGTCCACAGCCATCTTCTAGCTGAGCTTAAGAGGCGTTACCTCGGGGAAGACTTCTCATGGATGGTGGATCTGGCTACTCAAGACGAAGAGGAGAGCGAGGAGGAAACCAAGAGAGAGAGAGAGACTGAGCGAAATGTCAATGTACCTGGAGAACAGGCTGGGGGTGACCCTCCAGCCGAATGACTTGTAACCTTTATTTTGATATGAAATGAAATCCCTTTTGTTCAATTCCTTGATGAGATTGGAAAGTATCCAAATTGTATGAGTGCTTGATTGTTTGAACGTATTAGAACATCAAACTTAACAGAGATTATTAATCTAGGTATAAGAGGTCGGAAGAACATTGTAACCATGAGATCGGCCAAAGCCGAGACCAAATACCGGATAGAACTTTAGATCATTAAAATTGGAAACTTGATTTGAACACTTAAGATCGGAAACACCATTAAGTCGGACTAAAACCTTAACTTTATTAAACGATTTTCCATAATATTTATAAAGGAGAGATTGGAAATGAGATTGGAAGGCATGGGGACCTGATATTGGTGTGATCTCCTTTGTTGAGAGATTGAAAAGCATTTGACTAGATGCGGGATCGGTTTATTTCCTAATCAAGTTACTTGTAACAGAAGAATGTCAGTTGGGGGGTCAATTTTCAAAGTTCATTGACTTCGGTGATCGGCCAAAATATGGTGTCGATAATGGGATGGTGACACATGGCACTACACATAAGCTTGCCAAATGTCTTTTAATCATGTAAGATGATTAAAATTAAGATTAAATATAGGTTTGACACTTGGCACAATGTGATTAGGTCAATTAAATCTAGAACCAATCAGAGGGTGACATGTGGCAAGTGTTTAATGTGTTGACCTAGCTATATAAGTGTTGTTATGAAAAGAAAATAACACAACCTACTCCTCCTTTGTGCTGCCACTTTGAAGCTCTCCCTCTCTTTTTCTTCATCTCTCATCTACTCTAAGAGATTAGAAAACAATCTCTTGAATTAAAAATGATAGAAATTATTTCTAGTGTCCTGTTTACATCTTTAATCTCTTAAAAGGCAGAACTTGATTTTCTAATTAATAGAAAAAGCTTTAGAAGCTGTTCAAGGGCTGCCATAGGTGTTCTTAGCGTGGACAAGCTAGAGGGACAACATCTAGTATCCTGAAGACGCATCTTAAAGGCGCAAATACACTGCAGTGCATCAAGAGGTTAGTGTGTTTGTTCTTGATTTAATCTAGGGTTTTAAAATTAATCTGATTAATTTTAAAATCTTAAATGGCAAATACAGATCCAAAAACATATTAAAAGTGTTTAAATATGTTGTTTATTATTGAAATCAAATAGATAAAAATAAATCTTGCATGATGCATGTGACCCTAGGTGAAAATTTTTGAATTCAATGGTATAAACTTGTGTTTTTTCACGCTTCAGCTCCTTCAGTATGTGCATAGAAATCAAGCTTGAAACCAAGCTTTAATGGTGGAATACATGGAGAGAGAAGAGAGTTCACGACAAGAAGATGAAAAAAGGGAAAAAAAATGAACTTTCTTTCAATTTTTGCTATTTTTATGTCTATTTTCACTTAATTGACTTGGTCATTATTTGTAGGAAAAAAACAAAATTATTTGTGATGTCACAATAGTGATGTAAGGTGATGTAATAAACTTTTTATTTTTTCTTTTTTTTTGTTTTTATGTAATTATTTGGCTATTTGACTTGGTCAAAAAGGTTGGAAAATTAAAATTAATTTTGACATCATATATGATGTCATCATTATGATGTAATAAGTCCCATTTTCATTTTTTTTCTTTTTCTTTAATTTTTCAATAGTTTTTTAATTTAATTTTCGATTCTGAAATTTTCATTTCTTCAATTTTATTGGACAGTTAGGTCAGGAATCACCTCTATGGGTGAATTGACCAAATTGCCCCTCACTGGTCTGATTCGGTTTGCAAGTTATTCGATATTTCTTCTGGATCCTTAACCTAATTATTTGACCTGCTTAAAAGTTCTTTTCTGTGATTTTCTCTTTTTGATTGTGTTCGCAATAGTCCTAAGGACCACAGCGTCACGTTTTCCAGTTCGAAATTTGAGTTTAGACTGACCTCGCAGTCACTTCTCAGGAAGGTCACCCATCGCTGTGACTCCCGGCTCATTTAACCTTTTATGTTCTGTTTTTCTTATTTTTACTTTTCCATCTAGTAATCACTATTTATTTTCAATCAGGGTTTTTCTAGGTGTCTTAAACATAGTTCTAGTCCTCTTAATTGTCTGGATCGATACCGGTCATCAGAACAGTGACATATACCAGGCTATGCAAATAAGGGTGTTACAATTCTCTCCCCCTTAAAATAATTTTCATCCTCGAAATTGTGTCCACTATCTGTCCTCAAATAGTAATACGTGTTGTTTTCTCATGTTTTATTCATGCTCCCAAGTAGTTTCCTAGCCAGAATGATGGTTCCTTAACACTTTAATCGATACTATTTACTCATCGATTGCTTACCTGGTTTGCCAAGTTCCTTATGAGCTTCTATCATAAGTTAGATTCAAATTCATTTCAATTTTAGAGGTAAGCAAATCTGTGTGCTAGTGGATCCACTCTTTGTAGGACCTCGTACGATCCTATGGGTGAGAACTCAGTTTTACTCTTTTCTTATCAAATCTCTTGATCATTTGATGCAACCTTTAGTTTAGTTTAGGACATTTTAGTCTTTTCTTGCTGTTGTTTTAGCAATTATTTTCCTTTGTATTCTTTTTTTGTTTGATTCCACAACTTAACTTTAATTATTTTATTCCTTAATCTTATCTTTTTCCTTAACTTGACTATCAAGTCATGATTTAGCACCTCTTATCGTCCCTAATAAATCCATTATACTTCAATATTACTTTGATTTGGTCCTCTGACCATTCTAGTCAACACTTTAATTAATATTCATAACGTTTCTTTATTATATTTGCACCAACTATTCTAATTTTTACTTCTATATTTTCTTTTATCTACCGATATTCTATTGCTTATTTTCCGCTGGTTTGCAATCATTACCTTTTATCGGACTCTCCTTTTTCCCACACTATTCAAAAGTTTCGCTTTAATTCTAATCTAATCCTTATGATCCGCACAATAAAATTGTGCTCTTCCTAAAGAATACCTGACCAACTAGTTCCTATCAAATTACTGTTATCAGTAGAACATCATTTCTTAACTGTTTTATAAGTTATAATTTTCATCCATAGCATCCTGTCTTTTCCACGGGAACAAAATCATATTTTTTTCTCTCACTGTTACACAAATAGAATATTGTTCCTTACTAAACTTTGAGCAAAAGATCCATTGCAATACCAGAACAACTATAAATCCCATATTAGAGACTGGATAACTTAGCCCTATAGGTGTTATTTTTAAATTTTGACCATGCTAAAATCTCTAGTCCCATAACAATTCCTGATGTAATGTAATTCGTGCTAGGGTAACAGAGTCTTTAACTCTCACTACCTTGCAACCATTATATTTTGATATTCAAATTATAGAGTTTTAAATCCCAAATTAGGATTTTCAAACTCAGTTCTAGCAATAAAACTCTATTCTGATATATTTGTACTAGAGGGAAAACCATTTGTAACTATTCTTATCCTTGTGTACTATTGAGTAGTACGTAGCTCTACACAATAAATCCCAAGTCAATACTGTAATCTGCAGCTTATAGCACAAACATAAAGAATATTGCATAGTTACTACAATACATCCCAATAGATCAAACTTCCCTATATCTTATTTCTCTCAAATCCACTAATATCTTAAACTTATTTTGATTATGGTACCCACTGACATCTATCAGCAGTAATGCCTTTACCCGCATCTATGGTAGCTATATTACTATAACTTACTTTTAGGTCCTCTTGCCTTACCTAATTAAGCTTACTAATTAACTTTGTAACTTATCGTAGTCTAAGAGATGTCTCTCACTAGAAACTTTTCCAAAATTAATTCCAATCACGCTTATTATCCCAATTCTTATCCTAAAAGACTAATTACTAACACATCAAAATTTATTTCCATGCAAAGCAATAGCAGTAGAACATATAAGTTTGCGTTAGCATATAAATAAGTAGAGCCGGAATCAAATAATACATAATTATTTCTTCCAAAAGTTAAGAACGTATCGACAGTTACATCTGAAGTCTTTGCTTTTTCCCCTCGATGCATGGCGTTCCCTCTTTCTAGTGTATTCCTCTGCTCCGGTTGGTCCATTGTGCTAGGATTACCCAAAGTGTTGTCTCTCCTTCTACCTCTGCCCCTACTAACTATTAATGGGCCTCTAAAATTAAAACCTTGGATTGATTCTTCTGGTGTAGTATATGGCATAAATTGACATGCGCCAGTACAATCTCGGGCGAAATGTCCGATTCCACCACAATTCTAACAGGCTCCAGTGACCCTATAGCAAATACACCCATGTAATTTTTCACAAATGTCACATATATGAATAGGGTAGGAATTTCTGGTTCTTTGACGAATGGTTCTTGATTGCTTTCGCTATGAAGATCCGCCTCTGTCATACATAAGAGCTCGGGGTCCCTCAAAATCTTTTCTCTTTCCCAAATTACTACTCGAAATTTGACCGATAGATTTCCCACTTTTCTCTTTGTCATGCTGCTCTTGAGGGGGTTGGGTTTGTACTTGGGCCTGGGCTGACAGATTATTAGCCATTTGCTGAAAAAACATGGCCATCTACTAGGCCATTTGTGCAGTAATTTGTATAGGAGGGACTGGTGCAGCTAGACCTCCAACGCTCTGCGGAATGGGGGCCTTTCCTTGTACGTCAGCTGTATCAGACTGCTTTACCATTTTATCCCCCTTGTCCATATCTATTCATAGGATTTTTTTTTCCTGTACAACCATCACAAGAAGATTTCTCCCCATTAGTTCATATTTATGATGTAAATGTACTATATGTATCAAACATTTGAGCAGTTGTACTTATGAAAAAATATTTCAAATTCACAGTTCAAAATTTACTTTAAAAACTAGCTCTGATACCACTAAAACATGTCACACCCTACTCCTCGTAAGATGTAACATGCTCCCGTAGTACACCTAATGAATTACCGTACTTCGCCTACCAATAACCCATTAAATATACTACAAGGGATTTTAAAATAATTTTTGTTTATTTTTAAATTGGTGGATAAAATTTTTTTTAGATATTAAAAAAACCTTTATTTAATGTCCAAACATAAAAAAAAAATTTAGATATTTAAAATCTCTGCAATTTTTACAAAAATTACAGCAGAGTGTCGTATGTATTTTGAGAAAACAGTTCTTCAGAACCTGAAAATAAAGACACTCCTAATATATTTCTCAATCCCAACTCCATTAATCAATTTCAATTCATAAATCAGCACAAGCAACTCAATACATAGTTTAAATTAAATCAAACATTGAAATATCTCATTAAAGTAACAAAATTAATATTTACATTCATGGGAGCATTAAAAATTTAATAGTACAAAACTTTATAGGTACATAAAATCTCAAAATAATATTACAATAATTTGTATTTGATTACAGTCCAAAAATATATTATAAAAGAGTTGATACAACTGCTCAAATGAAATTACATATATATAATTACAGAATTACATCAAAATCTAATGTACAAGGCTATACCTATGATATACCCGAAGATAGTTTCGCAGTATCTTTCAGTAATCTCGCTCAGCTGCTTTATATTTTCTTTCACCTCCGACAGCATACAAAGCTATCGCTGAGTGGTGAACTCAGTGGTGCACAAACTAATAATTTAAAACTTAATACAATTTATGGTTGGCAATTCACAACAAATAAAAATTTAAAATTTCTAAATTCTTCAAAATTCATAACATTCAGAAATTAATATTTTCATTTATGCAAATTATTCATTTGAATAATATTTTGATCAAATAGTAATTATTTATCTACATTTCTTTTAAATCTTGAAATAATACAAAAATATTTTGAATCACTAACAAATTATTTATTTCAACCACAATTTATCAAACTATGCATAATTTAAAGGGCGTTGCCAACAATTCACACAGTTGAGCCCATGACCCAAAATTCAAATAGATGCCGTGTTGTACACCACGACATTTCAAACTCTCTTAATAACCGAGGCTAAAAGGGAGGAACAAATGTTAGTGGTATGCCCTAGAGCATATCATTTAGTATGTATCTTGTACATATTTTATTAATAAAGGCATTTCCACTTTTCCGTTTACATAATATATTTATATGTAATAGAAAAGGTCCATTGATATTTTGTTAGAAATATTATTCTTAAGTTGTTAAGAATATGAGTGACAATATTTCTAGCACAAAGTATCATAAATAGGTTCACAATCGAGGATACTTCATAATAAGGACATGACTTATCCAGAAAGATTGTATTCATGTTTGTTACCAAGTTATTTATATGAGATAAAAATAAGATGGAATGGTGAGTCTCATGCCATATAACAAACATGATAGGCACTTATAAATGATAAGTAGGCCGAACCAGTGACACTTATGACAAGCACATGGAGTTTACTCTTGTCAATATTTTGTCATAAATCATATCAGTGCATATAATCTTTAGACCTGAGATAGCACAGTTATCTTGTATATAGGTAGTTTGAGTTTGATACTGCTTTCATACTTGTACTATGTATGGGTATATGGGCATGTGTTGGCTCCTACTAGTTATATATGGAGGTAGGTGTTGATCAAGATGGAATCTGTTCCTCTAAGTAAATAGAGATAAAATCCTATGTTCATTTAATTGTTCTTGATGTTTCAAGTTCCTGGCCAGGACAGATAGATTTATTCAGAAAAGAGTTTCTGATGAGAAAATCTTTTTAATTAAGAACTGGAATTAAAAGAGAACATAATATTCATAGCAAATGGAGTTTGACATAAACCATGACTCCAGCTTGAGTTGGGATTTTGTAACAGAGAGATTCTAGTGCATGGTAACATATGATTATAGGTTCATTTAAGGTAAACCTTATTACTAATTGGGTAGCCATGGCATGCTATGCTAGGTGTTAACCATGGTCTATGAGGTGCATAAAATTATTTAGAGAAATCATTTATGGTAAGAAACAGTTCTGATGATATTAAGAGTTGATATCATGTCTCAATGCCAATTAGTGATGAGCCTAGTAAGTCACACACATACACAAGTTATCACCTATTTAAATATGATTTAATTAATTAATTAAAAAGTTTAATTGATTAATTAAATAGGTTTGGTTTGCAATTAAATTGCAAAGTCCCTAGCATGACTTGAAACTAAATCTAGATTATTGGATGTATAGTATAAATTAAATTTATATTTAAAGTGTTTAAATATGAATTTAATTAATGAGAAATTAATTAATAGAGATTAATTAATTAATTTATATTTGATATAAATTAATTAGAAGAAGAAAAATAATTATTTTGGGTTAAGAACTCAAAATTAAGACACAGGGGCATTTTGGTCATTTCACAGTGTGACACGTGATACCATGAGATGGTGACACATGGGATTACACATAAGCTTGCCAAATATTTTTTAATCATGTAAGATTAAAATCAAGATTAAATATAGGTTTGACACTTGGCACAATGTGATTGGGTCACTTAAACCTAAAGCTAATCAAAGGGTGACATGTGGCAAGGGTTTAATGTGTTAACCTAGCTATTTAAGTGTGGCTATGAAAAGAAAAAATAACCAGCAGCCACTCCTCTCCTTTGTCACGCCACTTTGAGGCTTTCATCTATTTTTCTTCATCTCTCATCAATTCAAAGAGATTAGCCATCAATCTCTTGAATTAAGAACACTAGAAATTGTTTCTAGTGTCTTGTTTACATCTCTAATCTCTTAAAAGGCAGAACTTGAATTTCTAATTAATAGAAAAAGCTTTAGAAGCTATTCAAAGGCTGCCATAGGTGTTCTTGGTGTGGACAAGCTAGAGGGACAACATCTGGTGTCCTGAAGACGAATCTCAAAGGCGAACATTGCGATTGCATCAATAGGTTAGTGTAATCGTTCTTGATTGAATCTAGGGTTCTAAAATTAATATGATTAATTTTAAAATCTTAAATGGCAAATACAGATCCAAAAACATATTAAAAGAGTTTTAATATGTTTTTTATCATTGAAATCAAATAGATAAAAATAAATCTTGCATGATGCATGTGACCATAGGTGAAAATTTTTGAATTCAATGGTATAAACTTGTGTTTTTCACGCTTCCGTTCCTTCAATTGGTATTAGAGCCACTATATTTGCCATTTAGATTGTTGATTATATAATTTAATTGTGTGATTTGATATTGAGATGATTGATCCATTGCTGGTTGCAATGGATGTGTGGCGGCACACAAGGTGAAGCCACCATTGGTGGCGGCAACAATGGTTCTTCAAGGTGGCGCAAGGTTTGCTTTTTAATTTACAATTATTGCATGATCTAAAAGCTCATCCTATGTCTAATTAAATTGTTTAATTAGAGTTATAATCACACAATTAAATTAGGATTCAAATCAGAATTTTAAAAATTGTTTGAATGTGATTCAAATATGAATTTTTAAAGTTGTTTGAATCATATTTAAATCTGATTTTTTAAAATTGATTGAATAAAATTCAGATTTGATTTTTTTTAAAAAATGTTTGAATGTGATTCAAATCTGATTTTTAAAAAAATGTTTGAATGTGATTCAAATATGAATTTTTAAAGTTGTTTGAATGTGATTCAAATCTGAATTTTTAAATTTGTTTGAATGAGATTCAAATATGAATTTTTAAATTTATTTGAATCATATTCAAATCTGGATTTTTAAGTTGAATATGAGATATTCAATTTAATTTAAGTATGTATGTTTTATTTAATTGTTGAATAGTGATATGCATGATGGATGATCATGGACTATAAAAGACCAATGTGATTGGATTTATTTCTTTTATGTTTCTTTGGGATTGTAAATTAATTAATTTATTTTAATTTATTTTGGGCATGTATTATTAAGTTTGTAATAATTTTTTTGTTGTAATTTCATTTGTTTAAGTTCTTGTAAATTCACCTTGGTATGCCAAGGATTACCATGTAATATTGGATTGCAAGAAGTTCAAGGAGGTCAAGAGCATTGGTGGGACCAGTGGGAGGAATTCAAGATCAAGTGTTGATTATGTACTCCTTCAGCAACTCTTGTAAAATGAATGAATGAATGAAATGCACTTAGAAATGCCCTGATTCAATTCTTGGACGCTCAGAATTGAATCCCTTAGAAAGTCCATGATCATACCATATTTTTTGCTTATCCATGAATGCATGAGATGTATGGGAATGTATGCTATTATATGATATATGCATGCTAATTGGATAATGTGCATAGTGAGACCTTAATAGTAATTAGAATGACCATAAAATCTTCCAAACAAATGATTAAGTTGGAAATGCTATAATTAAAGTAATTATAACATAGGCCCTCCATTGGGGCAATTATTTTAAGAAATTTTAAATAGTTGCATAAGATGCAATTAATTTAAGAGATTTTCTTAAGAATAATTGTTAAGCATGAGATGTTGTAAATATGTAAATGGTTTAGTGGCCAATTTTGGATGTACCTGAGGACATTAAAATTATTTGCATAATTACTGGCTCAATGGGATCAACTTAACTAATGCAAGATAAGTCAATAATGGATATACCTGAGATTTTGAGCATTAGGGACTAGGTAAAGGATTGAACCTCTCATGAGATGTGATGGGCAAGGAGTTGCTCACTTATAGTTTATTATAATTCCAATAATGGATGTACCTGAGGATGATCAATAGAATTATAAGAATTCAATCACCCACTAGAAATCCATTCAACTAGGATTTCCGTTTTCTACTTTGGAAGTATAGGATTCGCTAAGTTAGTGGGAGGACTAATTTGATTAAAAGACCATAATCATTTTGGTTAATTACATGATACATTTACTAATTAATCTGGTTACTTTCTGCAGTTAATTTTCTAATAAAAATGAGCACAAAACAACCACCACTATCCAATATCCTTGCAAGCATACTTGATTACAATAGGTTGACAGGACCTAATCTGTCTGATTGGCTAAGAAATTTGAAACTTGTCCTGAACCTTGAACATATAGGATATGTTCTAGAATCAAATGTTGCTGGTCCCTTACCTCTAGAGGCCACACAAGAGGAACATGAAACTTTGGACAAGTGGAAGGAGCATGATATGAGAGCTAAGTGTTACATGCTTGCTTCCATGAGTAATGAGTTACAGAAGCAACATGAGAACATGTAGAGTGCGAGTGAGATCCTCCTTCACCTACAAGAGTTGTATGGTGAGCACAGCAGGAATGCTAGGTATGAGATATCTAGACAGCTATTCTGTATGAGGATGTCTGAGGGACAGAATGTTGGGGATCATGTCCACAAGATGATTCGGCTGATTGAGCAGTTGGAACATCTTGACTTCAACATGGATTTCCAACTACAAATGGATTTGATCCTTCAGTCCCTTCCTAAGTCTTTTGGGAATTTTGTGACAAATTTCCATATGACTAAACAAGAATGCACCTTAGCTGGTTTACTCAACATGCTGGTTATTGCCCAAAAGAATATGCCAGGCAATAAAGGAAAAGAGGTAGCTTTGGTTGCATCTTCTTCTGCTGGAAAGTCCAACAAGAGGAAGGGCAATAAGAAAAAGAAGCCTCAGATTCTTGGTCCTTCCAAGAAAATAGCTAAACAGAAAAGGAATACTAAAGCCGATGGAGGCAAAGGAAAGTGTTTCCACTGCCAAAAGGATGGGCACTGGAAAAGGAACTGCCCAGAGTATCTTGCTTCTCTGAAGGACAAGAAGGATACACCTTCGGAAGGTATGTCCATATCTTGTTATTTAGATTCTGATGATACTCATAGTTCATCTATAGCTTGGGTTTTAGATACTGGTGCCAGTTCTCACATTTCTAATGATATGCAGAAACTAGCAAATAGTAGCAGCTTGCGCTCTCAAGATATTAGAGTTCGGATTGGCAATGGCTCAACTGTTTAAGCTTTAGCCATAGGATCTAAATCTTTTTACATGTTTAGACATGTTTTGTGTTTGGATAATATTTTATATGTACCTGATGCTTTTAAGAACATCATTTCTATATCTAGTTTGACTAGAAATGGCTATGAATTTCAGTTCACAGATGATATTTGCAATATTTATTTTGGAATTAAATATGTTGGTTCGGGTTATATGAATGATGGTCTTTATTATTTGGATAATAATGACAAATACAAATTGAATGCAAGTGATCTAAAAGAATGCAATGCCATGGTGAAAACCAACTCAAGTTCAAAATATATTTGGCACTTAAGGTTATGTCATGTTGCAGAAGATAGGATCGCAAAACTGGAGTGTGACACCCCTTTTCCGTGTACAGTATACCCGAGTAAGCAATGTCACACGGTGTACCGGCACACTCTAATATACCTTAATTAATTTTTATCATGCTTTTGAATATAACTTGTGAAATATAATGTATTTGAGCCATTTATCTAAATTATAATTTATTTGAGGTTCCGAAAATTTTAAAGAAAATCCGGCAGAGTACCGGCTAAAAGTGGAGAAAACAGTTCTTTGGAACTTGTGAAAAACACTTCCAATAACCATATTCAATCATCTCAAACTCTAATATCATCACAAACTCAATATTTTTCAACATCATGTTCTCAATCATCATTTCTCAGGGTACTCATATATAAACAACAAATAAATACTCAAATTACTTCCATACATAACCATAAATCTTCATTATTTACATGAACCTCAAAATACATTACATAAGTTCATTTACATATGAGAAAATAGAAATTTAGTTACAAAATACCAAAATGACACCTAGTGTCCTACCAATGCACTGCAGAAGTTGAGGTGACACGGACACTGTGCAGAACTGCAGGATGGACTCACCCAGTCTGCGGTCTATTGGGCTCACGATCTGTATCTCCAGCACCTACGCGTGGCAAAAGCAACGCGCTAAGCAATAATGCTTAGTGGTGCAATAATAAAATAAAAGAAATAGTAAGAAAACAAATATGTAGTGAATGTATATGTTTTATTCGTTTTGAATTTGTACATCATTAACTTTGTCCACTTTCATTCATTTGGTTGCCCAAGTAACCTACACTAGACGACTGAACTGGATAAACGGGTAAACTGGCACTGGGTATCAAGTACCTCGGGCCGTCACACCATCGGTCACATATGCATCTCCCGGTGTGCAACAGAACAACTAACAAGCTGTAAATAATATCAGGCACAAGGCCAAATCTCAATGCAAGGTCAAAATGGCTAAAAGCCATAAAATCACAGAATGGCATGTTGCCATGTGCAGTACTGCTAACTGAACCCTATTGGCATGCCAAACTATCCAAACCAATCTTGTTAGGTATACTAGGGCATTTGACACTTTTGAATTCTTCAATTTTTGAATTTCAAGTTTTTGTGTCACTATTCACCTCATTGTTCAACAAAAATGTTGACTTTTGGATAGAAAATAGGTACATTAGTTTTAACACTCCCAATGTACCACATTTTACATTTAAAACTTGTTGGAATTGAGCACCCATACCATTTCTAAACTTAAAACCAAGAGGGCAGAATTTTCAGTTTTTGAAGCCTAAATTTACTGTTCTATTAAGCACTGTTGCAGTGGGAATTTGAGGAAATGGTAAAAATTAAAGTTGTCCCTTATTTTGTCTAGTTGAATTTCCTTTTTTGAATCACTCCATTTGGAGTTTTGTAGCTCCAGATATGGTAAAAAAACCACAGCTGGCCGGATTGGAAAAACTGCAGAATTACCAAATCTACAATACCATGAACAGTGACTGTGACTGCCATTTTGGTTAGGTTCTGGTCATAATTTAGTGTAGGTTTCTTCATGAAAATTGTTTTTCTATGTCTTAACTTGTTGCTGTAAAAATTTCAGGTCAATTGACCATTTCTACAGTGAGTTATGGCCAAATGAACAGTTACTGTTCATTTGGTCATTCTGCAGAATTGGCTTGCAGGGTACCCGGATTGGGGCCAACTTTTGGTCCTGTTGCTTTGGTCTTTTGGGCATGGTTTCTTCAG
This sequence comes from Hevea brasiliensis, assembly GCF_030052815.1. Lineage (NCBI taxonomy): Eukaryota > Viridiplantae > Streptophyta > Magnoliopsida > Malpighiales > Euphorbiaceae > Hevea > Hevea brasiliensis. The sequence continues at coordinate 57,080,500 of NC_079501.1, read as the reverse complement.
AAAAAATGTGCCATTATAAGTATAGTTTCATGTCCAATTGGCCAAACACCAATTGGACCAACACAGTCAAAGATCTGGCAGTCCAAGTGGGCTGGAATCACAGCCATCCTGCTGCACTCACTAGGCAGCATACTCATTCTCTTTGCCATGCTATATTTCAGTCCAAATTATGGTCAAATTTCCTCAAATGGTCACTAATTGACCATTAGAATGTTCTTTAACAATTTCATAAGCCAAGTCCACATTTTACTCTCATAACCCTAGTTTCCATTATAAATTTTCACAACATACCTTAATTACTAACTCATTCACTAACCACATGCATACATGCTTTAAACATGATCTCTAATCCACTTTAAGTCCATCAAAACACTCCATCATTGTTCCTTCCTTAGGGCTACCGAAATTCATGGTAGGCAAACACACAAATTTGGTTCATTTAATTGACAAATTCATGTTGATTTCAAGTCCCTAACATGGAAAATAAGAGTTTTAAGTAGATAGGTGCACTAACCTTTAAGTGGCACTTCTTGGACTTGTATTCTCCTTAGAATTTCTCCTCTTTGTGGCTGCCTAGAGCTTCCTTAGGATGTGTGGATTAATTTTAGTGAAGATGACTTATGGTTTTGGGGTGAGGTTTGAGAGGTTTTTAAGCTTGATTGAAGATGTTAATGGAGGTTTAGCTATGGCTTGGGTTTCGGCTGGTTTGGGGAAAGAGTTGGCTGCTGGCTTTTTTGATTTTTTTTTTTGGTCTCAATTTGTCTCTTTTATTATTTAGTTAATTGGTTGTTTAATTGTGATTGGTTATAGCTTTTAAATGACATCATCAAGATGTCATAAATGAGCCTTTTTTGATTTTTCTTTTCTTTTCATCACTACTCAATTTCAATTTAATTTTTAGTAATATTTATTCATATTTTTTGTCATATGAATTATTTACTTAACTGGACAAGTCGGCCAAAAATCTTCTCTGAAGGCAAAATGACCAAAATGCCCTCTGTTTGGCTTAATGGGTCAAAATTGTCTGTACCGATTGAAAAATTTTTCTAAATACTTTCTTGGCATTCTAATGCCATAGGGACCTCAATGACCCTTCTCTGGAGTCCCAAAAATTATTTTATGAATTTTCTCTCGGGTCTAGGGCTCCTAGTTGCGAGAACCGCAACTTCCCTCTCGGTTACCCATCGCTAGGGCACCGGCTCGTTTAACTTTGTTGTATTTTGTTTCTAAAATTTTTACTAAATTTTTCTTATTAATATTTGAGTTAATTATGGTTCCTCACTTTAGTTTAAATATTTTTTCGGACGTTCTAGCTGTCCGGACCGACACCGGTCACCGGAACAGTAGAATGTACGGAGTTGCTACCGGGAGGGTGTTACAACTCTTCCCCTCTAATTTAAATTTCGTCCTCGAAATTTACCTGATGCAAACAGTTGAGGAAACTGTTGCCTCATCGTCTATTCACTTTCCCAAGTTGCCTCCTCGGTGTTGTGGTGCCTCCAAAGCACTTTCACCAGTGGAATCTGCTTATTTCTCAACTCTTTCACTTCCCGAGCCAGAATCCGTATAGGTTCTTCTTCATATGTCAAATCCGGCTGTATTTCAATTTCTTCCCTGGAGATGACATGTGAAGGATCTGAGCGGTATCTTCTGAGCATAGATACATGAAACACATTGTGGATCTTGTCCAGCTCTGGAGGTAAAGCTAGCCTATAGGCCACTGGACCCACACGTTCAATGATTTCATATGGGCCAATGAACCTAGGGCTCAACTTACCTTTTCTTCCAAACCTCAGTACTTTCTTCCACGGTGACACCTTGAGGAACACTTTGTCGCCAACCGCATATTCTATTTCTTTTCTCTTCAGGTCGGCATAAGATTTCTGTCTGTCTGAGGCAACCTTCAGATTGGCTTTGATTAGTTTTACTTTCTCCTCAGTCTGTTTTACCAGGTCTGGCCCCACCAGTTTGTCTTCGCCCAATTCAGTCCAGCACACTGGAGTTCTACATTTTCTCCCATACAGTGCTTCATATGGGGCCATTTGGATGCTAGCTTGGTAGCTATTATTGAATGCAAGTTCTGCCAGTGGGAGGTATCTATCCCAACTTCCCTCAAACTCAATGACACAACTCCTCAGCATATCCTCAAGGACCTGGATTACTCTTTCTGATTGCCCATCCGTCTGAGGATGGAAAGCTATGCTGAAGTGGAGTTGTGTACCCAAGGACTCATGCAACTTCTTCCAAAATCTCGATGTGAACCTTGGGTCTCGATCAGATATGATGGAAAGTGGAATTCCATGTAGTCTAACTATCTCACTGATATACAATTCTGCTAACTTCTCTAGTGAGTAGTCAGTCCTAACTGGCAGAAAGTGTGCTGACTTAGTCAATCTATCAACTATCACCCATACTGCATCATGTTTCTTCCGGGTGAGAGGTAGACCACTTACAAAATCCATGGTGACCCGATCCCATTTCCATTCAGGTATGCGTATATGCTGTAGCAAACCTGATGGAACTTGATGTTCTGCCTTGACTTGCTGACATGTCAAGCATTTAGTCACATAGTCAGCTATGTCCTTCTTCATACCAGGCCACCAATACTGAAGCTTCGGATCATGATACATCTTTGTACTTCCTGGGTGCATAGCATATACACTGGTGTGTGCCTCTTTTAGAATACTGGCCTTTAATTCCCCATCATCTGGTACACACAGTCTTCCTTTGTAATACAGACACCCATCTGCTTTCATCCCATAGTCAGTCGCTTTTCCCTCTGAGATTTTGCTCATAATAGCTCTTAGCTTCTCATCTACCTTTTGCCCATCTAAAATTTGCTGTAGCAGGTTTGGCCTCACTTGCAACTCAGCCAAAAGAGCTCCATCTCGAATCAAAGATAGACGGGCATTCAATGATCTCAAGGCTGTCATGGACTTTCTGCTCAAAGCATCAGCAACTACATTTGCCTTCCCAGGATGGTAGTCAATCACACAATCATAGTCCTTCAGGAACTCAATCCATCACCTCTGTCTAAGGTTGAGCTCCTTCTGAGTTGGCAAATATTTCAGGCTTTTGTGGTCTGTGTAAATGTAGCACTTTTCACCATACAAGTAATGCCTCCATATCTTTAGTGCGAAGATAATTGCTATAAGCTCTAGATCATGGGTAGGGTAGTTCTGTTCATGTGGCCTTAGCTATCTGGAAGCATAAGCGACCACCTTCCCCTCTTGCATCAATACACACCCTAACCCATTATGTGAGGCATCACTGTAGACCACAAAGTCCTTTCCTGACACTGGCTGTGTTAACACTGGTGCCTTTGTCAACATAGCCTTCAACTTCTCAAAACTGGTCTGACACTTGTCATTCCAGTCAAATCTGACATTCTTGTGTAACAGCTTGGTCATTGGAGCAACTATTAAGGAAAATCCTTTCACAAATCTTCTGTAATACCCAGCTAGCCCCAAGAAGCTTCTGACCTCAGTTGTGTTTCTGGGAGGCTTCCATTCCATCACTGCTTCTATTTTCTTGGGATCCACCCTAATCCCATCAGCTGAGACTATGTGTCCAAGAAATGCAATCTCATTCAGCCAGAAGTCACACTTTGACAACTTAGCATACAGCTTCTTTTCTCTCAGGGTTTGCAGAACAATCCTCAAATGCTCATCATGTTCTTCCCTGGTCTTGGAATACACCAAAATATCATCAATAAAGACCACTATGAACCGATCTAGGTATGGATGGAAGATACGGTTCATAAGGTCCATAAATGCCGCTGGTGCATTAGTTAGGCCAAAGGGCATCACTAGAAACTCATAATGCCCATACCGGGTCCTGAATGCAGTTTTTGGCACGTCTGCATCCTTTACCCTCAACTGATGATACCCCAATCTGAGATCAATTTTGGAAAATACTCCTGCTCCCTTCAACTGATCAAACAGATCATCAATTCTAGGCAACGGATATTTATTCTTCACAATCACTTTATTCAACTGCCGGTAATCGATGCAAAGCCTCAAAGTCCCATCCTTCTTCTTTACAAACAGCACTGGAGCTCCCCATGGTGACACACTGGGGCGTATAAACCCCTTATCAAGTAACTCTTGCAATTGAGTTTTCAACTCTCTCAATTCCGTGGGTGCCATCCTATAAGGAGCAATAGAAATGGGTGCTGTACCCGGCAGTGTCTCAATAGCAAATTCGACTTCCCTTTCTGGTGGCAAACCAGGCAATTCTTCAGGAAATACCTCTGGGAAGTCTCTTACTGTGGGTATAGCACTCAGGTTTGGCTTAGCTTGCCTAGTATCCACCACATGTGCTAGGTAGGCTTCACAGCCTTTTCTCATCATTCTTCTTGCAACTGTGGCTGAGATGACATTGGACAAGAAATCTGTCCTTTTCCCCCACAACTGTGATCTCATTACCCTCAGAAGTTTTCAAAGAAATCCTCTTCAATTTGCAATCAACTATTGCCCGATGACGTGACAACCAGCCCATTTCCAAAATCACGTCAAACTCGTGGAAGGGCAACTCAATCAGGTCTGCCAAGAATTCATACCCCTGAATCCTTAACGGGCAACCCTTGTATACTTTGTTCACCACTACACTGTGGCCCAATGGATTAGTGACCAGAATGTCTTGGTCACTCTCCCCTACTAATATCCCCCTTTCTACGGGTAGATTGATGCAGATGTATGAATGAGTGGATCCTGGATCCACCAATGCATGCACAGGTGTATTGTAGAGGGAGAACGTACCCCTGATGACGTCCGGGGCATCTTGCTCCTCCTGAGCTCTAATGGCATAAGCTCTTGCAGGTGGTCTGCTGTCAGGCCTCTCTGCTGGCTCAGATGCAGGCCTTTGTGATGGTCCCACAGCCTCAGATTTGCCAGATTTTCTACCCCTCTGTGGTGCAGGAGCAGGACTATCTGCTTGTGTTGGAGCAGCTGTAGTAGTTCTGTGTGGACAATTCTTCAACTGATGCTCTGTTGACCCACACCTTAAGCAGGCACCAGTTACTCTCCAACACTCCCCCTTGTGCCACTTGCATGGTGTGGACATGCAGTGCTGGGGTGGTCCCTGAACCCCATCCTCGGAGAGCGCCCGATGGTGTGGGTGACCTCTCCTAGGGGTGAATCGTGGCACAGGCCCCGAGATCGACCACGACCTTGTGGTGGCCCGAACTGCATGAGATGGACCTTTAAACCTCTTCCCAGGTGCAGGAGATGAACTAGACTGACCCGAGTCCCTCTTCTACTGTCTATCCCTTCTGGTCTGCTCACTGATTCTTACTTTTTCAACCTTTATTGCAGCTTCCACTAACTTGGTAAATTCTGTGATTCCCGGGGCAGTGAACTGGATCTTTATGTTGTCATTTAGTCCCTCTTCAAATCTCTTATACCTTTCAGCTTCATTAGGGACTATCTCCCTTCCATAGCGGCTCAATCTTACGAATTCCTTCTCATACTCGGCCACTGACAACTGTCTCTGCCTCAGATTAATGAACTCTCTTCTTCTCTCTTCCAGGTATACACTACCCACATATTTCTTCTTAAATCCAGAGAGAAAGAAGTCCCAAGTTATAGCTTCTGGCTGCACTTCACTGGATATCGTGTCCCACCATTCATAGGCATCATCTTGCAATAGAGATATGGCAGCCTCTAGGTTTTGTTCACGAGTGCAGTGGAGTTGTTTTAGGACTCTGCCTGTTTTGTTCAACCAATTTTCGGCTGCAACAGAATCATCTTCTCTCTTGCAGAAGAAGTCCACTGCTCCAAATTTTCTCAATCTTTTCAGGTGTGATTTCTGCTGTGGAGCTGGTGGTGGTGGTGGTGGTGCTGGCATTACCCCAGCCATTTTTCTGAAGAATTCGGCCATTTGCTGGAACATGGTCTGTGGAGGCTGAGTAGGCTCTGCTTGAGCTGGCGGAGTAGGTTCTCCCATGTTCCCAGTCTCAACTGCTGCAGGTGGAGCATGACTCTCCACTTCCTCCTCAACTGCCCTCTGAGATGTAGGGTCCATATCCTATTCAAAATAAGAAAGACAAACAGATCTGCATTAGTGTCACCTCGACTCTTACAAATGCAATGCATGGTATGGACTCAATCTAGGCCCAAAAACGCCTAAACCGTGCTCTGATACCACTAAATGTGACACCCCTTTCCCGTGTACAATATACCTGAGTAAGCAATGTCACACGGTGTACCGGCACACTCTAATATACCTTAATTAATTTTTATCATGCTTTTGAATATAACTTGTGAAATATAATGTATTTGAGCCTTTTATCAAAATTATAATTTATTTGAGGTTCCGAAAATTTTAAAGAAAATCTGGTAGAGTACCGGCTAAAAATGGAGAAAACAATTCTTCGGAACCTGTGAAAAACACTTCCAATAACCATATTCAATCATCTCAAACTCCAATATCATCACAAACTCAATATTTTTCAACATCATGTTATCAATCATCATTTCTCAGGGTACTCATATATAAACAACAAATAAATACTCAAATTACTTCCATACATAACCATAAATCTTCATTATTTACATGAACCTCAAAATACATTACATAAGTTCATTTACATATGAGAAAATAGAAATTTAGTTACAAAATACCAAAATGACACCTAGTGTCCTACCAATGCACTACAGAAGTTGAGGTGACACGGACACTGTGCAGAACTGCAGGATGGACTCACCCAGTCTGCGGTCTACTGGGCTCACGATCTGTATCTCCAGAACCTACGCGTGGCAAAAGCAACGCGCTAAGCAATAATGCTTAGTGGTGCAATAATAAAATAAAAGAAATAGCAAGAAAACAAATATGTAGTGAATGTATATGTTTTATTCGTTTTGAATTTGTACATCATTAACTTTGTCCACTTTCATTCATTTGGTTGCCCAAGTAACCTACACTAGGCATCGGATGGATAAACGGGTAACCGCCTTTGGGTATCAAGTACCTCGGGCCGTCACACCATCTGTCACATATGCATCTCCCGGTGTGCAACAGAACAACTAACAAGCTATAAATAATATCAGGCACAAGGCCAAATCTCAATGCAAGGTCAGAAGGGCTAAAAGCCATAAAATCACAGAATGGCATGTTGCCATGTGCAGTACTGCTAATTGAACCCTATTGGCATGCCAAACTATCCAAACCAATCTTGTTAGGTATACTAGGGCATTTGACACTTTTGAATTCTTCAATTTTTGAATTTCAAGTTTTGGTGTCACTATTCACCTCATTGGTCAACAAAAATGTTGACTTTTGGATAGAAAATAGGTACATTAGTTTTAACACTCCCAATGTACCACATTTTACATTTAAAACTTGTTGGAATTGAGCACCCATACCATTTCTAAACTTAAAACCAAGAGGGCAGAATTTTCAGTTTTTGAAGCCTAACTTTACTGTTCTATTAAACACTGTTGCAGTGGGAATTTGAGGAAATGGTAAAAATTAAAGTTCTCCCTTCTTTTGTCTAGTTGAATTTCCTTTTTTGAGTCACTCCATTTGGAGTTTTGTAGCTCCAGATATGGTAAAAAAACCACAGCTGGCCGGATTGGAAAAACTGCAGAATTACCAAATCTATAGTACCATGAACAATGACTGTGACTGCCATTTTGGATAGGTTCTGGTCATAATTTAGGGTATGTTTCTTCATGAAAGTTGTTTTTCTATGTCTTAACTTATTTCTGTAAAAATTTCAGGTCAATTGACCATTTCTACAGTGAGTTATGGCTTACTGTTCATTTGGTCATTTTGCAGAATTGGCTTGCAGGGTACCCGGATTGGGGCCAACTTTTGGTCCTCTTGCTTTGGTCTTTTGGGCATGGTTTCTTCAGAAACAATGTGCCATTATAAGTCTAGTTTCATGTCCAATTGGCCAAACACCAATTGGACCAACACAGCCAAAGATATGGCAGTCCAAGTGGGCTGGAATCACAGCCATCCTGCTGCACTCACTAGGCAGCATACTCATTCACTTTGCCATGCTATATTTCAGTCCAAATTATGGTCAAATTTCCTCAAATGGTCACTAATTGACCATTAGAATGTTCTTTAACAATTTCATAAGCCAAGTCCACATTTTACTCTCATAACCCTAGTTTTCATTTTAAATTTTCACAACATACCTTAATTACAAACTCATTCACTAACCACATGCATACATGCTTTAAACATGATCTCTAATCCACTTTAAGTCCATCAAAACACTCCATCATTGTTCCTTCCTTAGTGGTGCCGAAATTCATGGTAGGCAAACACACAAATTTGGTTCATTTAATTCACAAATTCATGTTGATTTCAAGTCCCTAACATGGAAAATAAGAGTTTTAAGTAGATAGGTGCACTAACCTTTAAGTGGCACTTCTTGGACTTGTATTCTCCTTAGAATTTCTCCTCTTTGTGGCTGCCTAGAGCTTCCTTAGGGTGTGTGGATTAATTTTAGTGAAGATGACTTAGGGTTTTGGGGTGAGGTTTGAGAGGTTTTTAAGCTTGATTGAAGATGTTAATGGAGGTTTAGGTATGGCTTGGGTTTCGGCTGGTTTGGGGAAAGAGTTGGCTGCTGGCTTTTTTGATTTTTTTTTTGGTCTCAATTTTTCTCTTTTATTAGTTAGTTAATTGGTTGTTTAATTGTGATTGGTTATAGCTTTTAAATGACATCATCAAGATGTCATAAATGAGCATTTTTTTATTTTTCTTTTCTTTTCTTTTCATCACTACTCAATTTCAATTTAATTTTTAGTAATATTTATTCATATTTTATGTCATATTAATTATTTACTTAACTGGACAAGTCGGCCAAAAATCGTCTCTGAAGGTAAAATGACCAAAATGCCCTCCGTTTGGCTTAACGGGTCAAAATTGTCTGTACCGATTGAAAAATTTTTCTAAATACTTTCTTAGCATTCTAATGCCATAGGGACCTCAATGACCCTTCTCTGGAGTCCCAAAAATTATTTTATGAATTTTCTCTCGGGTCTAGGGCTCCTAGTTGCGAGAACCACAACTTCCCTCTGGGTTACCCATCGCTAGGGCACCGGCTCGTTTAACTTTGTTGTATTTTGTTTCTAAAATTTTTACTAAATTTTTCTTATTAATATTTGAGTTAATTATGGTTCCTCACTTTAGTTTAAATATTTTTTCCGGACGTTCTAGCTGTCCGGACTGACACCGATCACCGGAACAGTAGAATGTACGGAGTTGCTACCGGGAGGGTGTTACATGGAGAAAATGGGGATTCTATCCTCATTGGGCTCTGAGCCTACTCCAACTTGTGATTCTTGTGTTCAGGGCAAAATGACTAGATCACCCTTTGTTGGATAAGGGCTAAAAGCTCAAAATATTTTGGAGCTAATACATAGTGATGTGTGTGGTCCATTGAAAGAAATGGCTAGAGGGGGTTTTCATTATTTTATTACCTTTACTGATGATAAATCAAGGTTTGGGTATTTGTATTTGATGAAATACAAACATGAATTTTTTGAAAAGTTCAAAGAATTTAAATCTGAAGTAGAAAATTAAGTAGGAAAGAGTATTAAAGCTCTTCGATCAGATCGTGGAGGTGAATATCTGAGTATTGAATTTGATGAATACTTGAGAGAGCATGGCATTGTTTCTCAGCTGACTCCACCAGGAATGCCACAACTGAATGGTGTATCTGAAAGGAGAAATCGTACCCTATTGGATATCGTACGTAGTATGATGAGCTATACCGATATGCCAATCTTCTTTTGGGGGTTTGCATTAGAATCAGCTTTGTATATTCTGAATAGGATTCCATCAAAATCAGTTTCTTCCACACCTTATGAGATATGGCATGGAAGAAAACCAAGTCTTAAGCATGTTAAGATTTGGAGTTGTCCAGCTTATATCAAAAAGCTGAACACTGATAAATTGGAGACCAGATCAGAAAAAGGTCGATTTGTTGGATATCCAAAAGATAGTTTTGGATATTATTTTTATTTGCCTACTTCACAAAAGGTTGTGATAAGTAGAGATGCTACATTTCTTGAACAGCAGTTTGTTCAAGAAGGAGGCAAAGGAAGGCAAATAGAGTTAGAATTGGAAAATTCTGACCAACCAATAGATCAGATGGATATAGATCCATCTAGTCAACCTATACCCATTGATGAAACATCTACAGCTATTCCTCATAGAACAACCAGGGTATCTCACCCACCAGTAAGATATGTTTTTCTTCATGAAGAAGAACAAGAGTTGTCTACTCATGAAGAAGTAGATCATGGAGATGATCCACTTACTTATGAAGAAGCTATATCAGATATAGACTCTTCAAAATGGATTGATGCTATGAAATCCGAGATTGATTCCATATATAAGAATCAAGTTTGGGATCTTGTTGACCCACCTGAAGGTATTATACCTATAGGGAACAAATGGGTTTTTAAGAAGAAAATTGGTTCTGATGGAAAGGTAGAGACCTATAAGGCAAGGCTAGTAGTGAAAGGGTTTCGCCAAAGGCAAGGGATCGACTATGAGGAGACTTTCTCGCCTGTTACCATGCTTAAATCAATTAGGATTTTATTAGCAATAGCTGCATACTATGATTATGAGATTTGGCAGATGGATGTCAAAACAGCTTTTCTCAATGGATACATTGAAGAAAACATTTTCATGGAATAACCTAGGGGTTTTGAATCCCAAGATGGTTCTAAGGTATGCAAGCTAAAGCGATCCATTTATGGGTTGAAACAAGTTTCGAGGAGTTGTAACATCCATTTTGATGAAGCCATTAAATCCTTTGGTTTTATCAAAAATGAGGATGAGCCATGTGTATATAAGAAGGTTAGTGACAGTGCTATCACTTTCCTTGTCTTATATGTGGATGACATACTGTTGATGGGTAATAACACAAGTATGTTGACGACTATAAAGGTATGGTTGTCAAATACATTCTCCATGAAAGACTTAGGGGAGGCAACCTATATTCTTGGGATTCGCATCTATAGAGATAGAGCAAAAAGAATAATTGGTTTATCCCAAAGTCTATACTTTAAAAAGGTGTTAAAGAGGTTTAACATGCTTGATTCCAAGAGAGGATTGTTACTAGTGAGACATGGTATCCATCTTTCTAAAGAGATGTCTCTAAAGACACCTAAAGAAAGAGATAAGATGGCTAGGATTCCATATGCTTCGGCTATTGGAAGTTTAATGTATGCAATATTGTGTACTAGGCCGGATATCACATATGTTGTTAGTTTGACTAGCAGGTCTCAATCCAATCCAGGTTTGGAACACTGGATAGCTGTCAAAAATATCCTTAAGTACTTGAGAAGAACTAAGGATTTATTCTTGATTTATGGAGGTGGAGACTTGCAATTGGATGGTTATACTGATTCTGATTTCCAATCAGATATCGATGATAGAAAGTCTACCTCTGGATATGTGTTCATTTGTAATGGAGGTGCAGTCAGTTGGAAGAGTTCTAAACAGAGCGCAATTGCAGACTCCACTACAGAGGCTGAGTATATTGCTGCATCAGATGCTACAAAGGAAGCTGTTTGGATAAAGAAGTTCGTGACAGAACTTACAGTAGTTCCTTCCATTGAGTCAGCAGTTCCACTACACTGTGACAACAATGGAGCAATCGTACAGGCTAAGGAACTAAGGCCTCACCCAAAATCCAAGCACATAGAAAGGCACTACCACATTATCAGAGATATAGTTGGGCAAAAGCGATATAGCCATGCAGAAAATATAACATCAGCTGAAAATCCAGCTGATCCATTCATTAAGCCTATGTCACAAACTCAGTTAGCCTGACATCTTGAGAAGATAGGTCTAAGATATTGTAATGAATGGCTCTAGTGCTAGTGGGAGATTGTTAGTAGTATGCCCTAGAGCTTATCATTTAGTATCTATCTTGTACATATTTTTATTAATAAAAGGCATTTCCACTTTTCCGTTTACATAGTATATTTATGTGTAATAGAAAAGGTTCATTGATATTTTGTTAGAAACATTATTCTTAAGTTGTTAAGAATATGAGTGATAATATTTCTAGCACAAAATATCATAAATAGGTTCACAATCGAGGATACTTCATAATAAGGACATGACTTATCCAAAAAGATTGTATTCATGTTTGTTACCAAGTTATTTGTATGAGATATAAATAAGATGGAATGGTGAGTCTCATGCCACATAACAAACATGATAGGCACTTATAAATGATAAGTAGGCCGAACTAGTGACACTTATGACAAGCACATGGAGTTTACTCTTGTCAATGTTTTGTCATAAATCATATCAGTGCATATAATCTTTAGACCTGAGATAGCACAATTATCTTGTGTATAGGTAGTTTGATTTTGATACTGCTTTCATACTTGTACTATGTATGGGTATATAGGCATGTGTTGGCTCCTACTAGTTATATATGGAGGTAGGTGTTGATCAAGATGGAATCTGTTCCTCTAAGTAAATAGAGATAAAATCCTATGTTTATTTAATTGTTCTTGATGTTTCAAGTTCTTGGCCAGGACAGATAGATTTAATCAAAAAAGAGTTTCTGATGAGAAAATCTTTTTAATCAAGAACTGGAATTAAAAGAGAATATAATATTCATAGCAAATGGAGTTTGACATAAACCATGACTCCAGCTTGAGTTGGGATTTTGTAACAGAGAGATTCTAGTGCATGGTAACATATGATTATAGGTTCATTTAAGGTAAACCTTATTACTAATTGGGTGGCCATGGCATGCTATGCTAGGTGTTAACCATGGTCTATGAGGTGCATAAAATGATTTAGGGAAATCATTTATGGTAAGAAAGAGTTCTGATGATATTAAGAGTTGATATCATGTCTCATTGCCAATTAGTGATGAGCCTAGTAAGTCACACACATACACTGTGACACCCCTTACCCGACTACAGTGTAGCCGAGCAAGTTATGCAACTCAGTGTGCCGGAGCACTCTATTTTATCTTAATTCATTTTTATCATAGTTTTGAAAATAATTTGTGAAATATAATTCATTTATTGAAATTGTAATTTATTTGAGGTTCCAAGAATTTTATAGAAAATCCGATAAAGTACCGGCTAAAAATGGAGAAAACAGTTCTTCGGAACTTGTGAAAAACACTTCCTATGATCATATTCAATCATCTCATCACTCTCAAACTTCAATATCAAAATCTCAAAATTTTTCACCATTCATTTCTCAATCATTCATCTCATGTGATAATCATGTACAAGTCACAGTTATGTATTCACTTTTCCTTTCACAAACACAATTTTCTTAACAATTCCTCTATTTGTCATTCATTCATTTCACATCATCATTAGACTCAAATCATAAATAAATTCTCACATGTGATTTATAATCACAAATTACAAGTACTTACATTAATACAAAATTATATTACAGTTGTTTCAAATACACATGATAAAATGAGAGCTTAATTACAAAATTTACAAAAATCTCAATTACAAAATGGGACCTAGTGTCCTACCAATGCACTGTGGATGGTGAGGTGACACGGACACTATACAGAACTGTGAACTGCCTTACCCAATCTGTGGTCTACTGGGCCCTCTGTCCAAATCTTCAGTACCTACGCGTTGCAAAAGCGACGCGCTAAGCATAAAGCTTAGTGGTGCCAATAATACAAGAAAATACAATATGCAAATAAAAATAATAATTTCCTTGCTATTGTGTTCATAAGAAATGAATAATTACTCACTTATTGTTTTAGTCCAGGGCTAATCATGTTTTATGATATTAACTTCTTCATGCATTTCGTTAATTATTTTCTTAATGATCTTGAGCTTCTTTGTATTTTTGTAATCATTCCTGATACTTATTTTTCGTATTTTCTTTAATAATCAGTTCAATCACAGTTATACTTTTCCATGCCCAAGTAACCTATACTGGATGACTGGACTGGATAACGGGTCGTTGGCACTGGACACCGCGGTGCCTCGGGCCGTCATACCATGGGACGCAGAACGTCAACTATGTATGCAGTCAGTATGGCTAAAAAGCCATGATATCACATAATCGGGCATAAAAGCCATGAATACGGGCATAAAAGCCATGAATACGGGCATAAAGCCATGAATACAGGCATAAAGCCTTTCGCAGTACTGCTAAAACAATACCCTATTGGCATGTCAATCTATCCAAACCAATCACATTAGGCCTACTAGGGCATTTTGCACTTTTAAGTTTCACAATTTTTGAATTTCAAGTTTTCATGTCACTATTCATTTCATTAGTCAACTAAAATGTTGACTTTTGCATAAACAATAGGTACATTGGTTTTAGTACTCCCAACATACCACATTTTGTATTCAAAACTTGTTGGTTTTGGTCACTTTCTCAAAGCTTAGGTCATTTTGGCAAAATTGCCAATTTTTAGTTTTGGTGTCACTATTCACCTCATTGATCAACAAAAATGTTGACTTTTGGATAGAAAATAGGTGTATTGGTTTTAACACCCCAAACATACCACGTTTTGTATTTAAAACTTGTTGGTATTGGTTGCCAATACCATTTCTAAGCTTAATGCTAATTGAACAAACTTTTCAGATTTGGTGCTTCATCTTTACTGTTCTATTTGTTATTTTTACAGTGGGAATTTGAGAAAATGGTAAACATGAAAGTTGTTCCTTATTCTGTCTAGTTGAATTTCCTTTTTTGAATCACTCCATTTGGAGTTTTGTAGCTCAAGTTATGGCCAAAATAAGTTTACTGTTCACGTGCACTGTTCATGCTGCACTTTTGGGTTTTGGCAGATTTTGGTCCAACTTTGGTCAGTAATTTGATCAAGTTAAGTTCATAATTTGGCCTAACTTTCTTCATATGAAATGTTCTACTATGCCTTAGGTTTTCATCGGTTCAAGAATCGTCTAAATCCGAGTTTTCTAGAGAGAGTTATAGCCATCCAAACATTACTGCTCAAATGAAAATTCTAGAAATCTCAGTACAGTAAACTTCACTTTGCTCAATGATTTGATTAGGTTAATGGCATAATTTAGATTGTTGTCCTTCATGAAAGTTGTTTGTCTATATCTTATCTTGTTGCTGTAAACATTTCAGGTCAATTGACCATATCTACAGTGAGTTATGGCCAAATGAACAGTTACTGTTCATTTGGTCATTTCTGCAGGGGCTGTTTGCAGGGTATCCGGATTGGGGCCAAGTTTTGGTCCTCTTGCTTTGGTCTTTTGGGCATGGTTTCTTCAGCAAAAATGTGCCATTATAAGCCTAGTTTCATGTCCAATTGGCCAAACACCAATTGGACCAACACAGCCAAAGATATGGCAGTCCAAGTGGACTGAAATCTCACCACTATGTCATTGCCCCTAGGCACCTACCATTCCACTTTGCCATGCCATATTTTAGTCCAATTTATGGTCAACTCACCTAAAATGGTCACTAATTGACCATTAAGATGTTCTCTAACAATTTCCTAAGCCAAGTCAATTTTTCACTTCTCAAAACCCTAGTTTTCCCTTATGATTCACACATACACCTAATTAAGCACTTCCATTCATTATTTATGTGTATATACACCTTAAACATAATCTCTAATTCATTCTAAGTCCATTAAAACCATCAAAAACACTCCACCTTTGTTCCTTCCTTAGGGCAGCCGAAATTCATAGGGTCCATATACATAGATTCCATTCATTTAATTTACAAAACCTTACTCACTTTAAGTCTTTAACATGAATTAAAAGAGATTTAAGTGTAAATAAGCACTAACCTTTAGGTGGCAGATTTTTCAAGCTACCCAAACTCCTTCTTTCTTCTTCTTTTGGCTGCCTAGAGGTTGCTTAGGATGTGGGGACAAGTTTTAGTGAAGATAACTTAGGGTTTTGAGGTGAGAAAGGGTGTGGATTCAAGCTTTGTAAGCATGAAAATGGAGAAGGGAAAAGAGAAGCATGAAACGTTTTATTGGGGAAGAAGAGTAGCTGCAGAAAATTTTCTAAAATGGTCTTCTTTTTCTGCCCATTTATGTATTATAAATGTCTTCCTTTAATTTGATTGGCTAAGGGGTTCTAATTACATCAAGCTTATGTCATTAATGCCTTTTTATTTGATTTTTCTTTCTTCTTTCTTTAACTCATTTCCAATTAAATTTTTACTAATATTTATTCATATTTTAGATCATAATAATTATTTACTTAACTGGACAAGTCGGCCAAAAATCACCTCTGAAGGCGAAATGACCAAAATGCCCTCCGTTTGGCTTAACGGGTCAAAATTGGCTGTACCGATTGAAAAAAATTTTCTAAATATTTTCTTGGCATTCTAATGCCATAGGAACCTCAATAACCCTTCTCTGGAGTCCCAAAAATTATTTTATGAATTTTTTCCCGGGTCTAGGGCTCCTCGTTATAGAACCGCAACTTCCTCCGAGTTACCCTCGCTAGGGCACCTAGCTCGCTTAACTTGGTTGTATTTTATTTCTAAAAATTTTACTAAATTTTTCTTATTAATATTTGAGTTAATTATGGTCCTCACTTTGATTTAAATATTTTTCCGACGTTCTAGCCCGATCGACACCGATCACGAATAAAGAGAATGTACGGAGTTGCTACCGGAGGGTGTTACAACTCTTCCTTCTAATTTAAATTTCGTCCTCGAAATTTACGACTTAAGTAATCGGGAGTTGCTACTTCCTTGTTTCTTCACTTCCTTGTATCGCCTCATCGTTGTGCAGGTTTGGCTCTTTTGAGCTTTCATAGCATATACTTGTGGTGCCACCGACTTGGGCTTTTCAACCGTCTCTAAACAATCTTACGTGCAATGTCAACCGTTTCTGCTCTACCCGATCCTTTACCCCTTTGGACTATAGGGGAAGGTCTATCAACTTGTACCGGAGCTATTGAACCACTCCTCTGAGGGCAATCTCTTATGAAATGATCCGTAGCCCCACACTTAAAACACTCTCCAGTTAATAATCGTCACTCCACTCCGTGTCTTATACCACAATGCATACATTCAGCATTAGGTTGATCCTTGTTATTGTGCCCGGGGAACTAGCTATAGATATTCCAATCTGGCCTCTGTGGCCCTGTGTCTGATCTTGTGAACAAGAACCCTTAAACTTCTTACTATCAGTTGGTATACTTGACTGTCCTGGTCCAAATTCCCTCTTACGCTGCCTATCTTTCCTATTTTGTTCATTTATTCTCACTTTCTCCACTTTTAATGCAGTTTCCACTAACTTGGTGAAGTCTGTGATCCCCAAGGCAGTGATCATAATCTTTATATTGTCATTCGTCCCTCTTGAATCTCTTGCACCTTTCAGCTTCATTAGGGACTATCTCCTTCCATAACGGCTCAACTGACGAATTCCTTCTCATACTCACCATCGACAACCGTCTCGCCTCGAGTTAATGAAGTCCCTTCTTCTCTCGTCTAGGTATACAGTACCCACATATTTCTTCTTAAATTCGGAGAGAAAGAAGTCCCATGTCACTATTTCTGGCTGCACTTCACTGGACACAGTGTCCCACCATTCATATGCATTGTCTTGCAGCAGAGATACAGCAGATTCCAAGTTTTGCTCTGGAGTGCAATGGAGTTGTTTTAGAATTCTGTCTGTTCTGTTCAACCAATTTTCTGCTGCAACAGAATCATCTTCTCTCTTACCATAGAAGTCCACTGCTCCAAACTTTCTTAGCCTTTCAGTGTGATTTACCGTGGAGCTGGTGGTGGTGGTGGTGCTGGCATTACTCCGGCCATTTGTCTAAAGAAATCGGCCATTTGCTGGAACATGGCCTGTGGAGGCTGAGTAGGCTCTGCTTGAGCTGGCGGAGTAGGTTCTCCCATACCCCCAGTCTCAGCTGCTACAGGTGGAGCATGACTCTCCACTTCCTCCTCAACGGCTCTCTGTGATGTAGGGTCCATATCCTATTCAAAATAACAAAGACAAACAGATCTGCATTAGTGTCACCTCGACTCTTACAAATGCAATGCATGGTATGGACTCAATCTAGGCCCATAAACGCCTAAACCGTGCTCTGATACCACTAAATGTGACACCCCTTACCCGACTACAGTGTAGCCAAGCAAGTTATGCCACTCAGTGTGCCGGAGTACTCTATTTTATCTTAATTCATTTTTATCATAGTTTTGAAAATAATTTGTGAAATATAATTCATTTATTGAAATTGTAATTTATTTGAGGTTCCGAGAATTTTATAGAAAATCCGGTAAAGTACCAGCTAAAAATGGAGAAAACAGTTCTTCGGAACCTGTGAAAAACACTTCCTATGATCATATTCAATCATCTCATCACTCTCAAACTTCAATATCAAAATCTCAACATTTTTCACCATTCATTTCTCAATCATTCATCTCATGTGATAATCATGTATAAGTCATAGTTATGTATTCATTTTTCCTTTCACAAACACAATTTTCTTAACAATTCCTCTATTTGTCATTCATTCATTTCACATCATCATTAGACTCAAATCATAAATAAATTCTCACATGTGATTTATAATCACAAATTACAAGTACTTACATTAATACAAAATTATATTACAGTTGTTTCAAATACACATGATAAAATGAGAGCTTAATTACAAAATTTACAAAAATCTCAAAATACAAAATGGGACCTAGTGTCCTACCAATGCACTGTGGATGGTGAGGTGACACGGACACTATGCAGAACTGTGAACTGCCTTACCCAATCTGTGGTCTACTGGGCCCTCTGTCCAAATCTTCAGTACCTACGCATTGCAAAAGCGACGCGCTAAGCATAAAGCTTAGTGGTGCCAATAATACAAGAAAATACAATATGCAAATAAAAATAATAATTTCCTTGCTATTGTGTTCATAAGAAATGAATAATTACTCACTTATTGTTTTAGTCGAGGGCTAATCATGTTTTATGATATTAACTTCTTCATGCATTTCATTAATTATTTTCTTAATGATCTTGAGCTTCTTTGTATTTTTGTAATCATTCCTGATGCTTAATTTTCGTATTTTCTTTAATAATCAGTTCAATCACAGTTATACTTTTCCATGCCCAAGTAACCTATACTGGACGACTAGACTGGATAACGGGTCGTTGGCACTGGACACCGCGGTGCCTCGGCCCGTCATACCATGGGACGCAGAACGTCAACCATGTATGCAGTCAGTATGGCTAAAAAGCCATGATATCACATAATCGGGCATAAAAGCCATGAATACAGGCATAAAATGTCACACCCTACTCCTCTGTAAGATGTAACATGATCCCGTAGTACACCTAATGAATTACCGTACTTCGCCTACCGATAACCCATTAGATATACTACAAGAGATTTTAAAACAATTTCGTGCAATTTAAATCATCGATTAAAATCTGGTGTTATAAAATTTTTTTCAAAATTTCGGCAAAGTGCCGACTGTATTTTAAGAAAACAGTTCTTCAATCCTGCAAAAGAAAATTGCTCCCAATATGTTTTCTCAAATACAACTTCAGTAACTTCAATTCAATTCACAATTCAATTCTCAATACACAATCAATTCATTTTCGAACTAAACCCATCATAAAGAAATATCTCATTCATTTCAAGACTCAAAATTTATATTACAAACTATTCAGATAATTGAAATTCCAAATTTACATTTACAATAATTTACATTTGATTACATACCAAAATATTTTACAAGAGTTTTATATACAACTGCTCAAATAATTTACATACATATTATTACATGCTTACATCAAAACATATGTACATGGGTATACCTATGATATACCTGGAGCTTATCCGAATATATCTTCAACGAAATTTACTTACTGCTCTATGCTCTTCTTACTCATGACAAGATACAAAGCTATCGCTGAGTGGTGAACTCAGTGGTGCACAACTATAATTTAAAACATAGTACAATATACATTGACAAATTTTACAGTAAATAATTTAAGAATCTGAATACTGATCAAATTTCACAACTCAAAATACTCATTGCCAATAATGTAAATCATTTGTATAAATGACTTGGAGCACAAAATTCAATTTATCAAATCATGACTATCCATTTAAGTAATTTCAACAAAATCAATTATACATAAACCATAATTGAAATCACCATTCCTTACCATTCAAAAGCCATTCTGTATCTCAAAAATCATTATGTATCTCAAAAATCATACTGTATCTCAAAAATCATACTATATCTCAAAAATCAATCTTTATCTCACTAATATGCAAGACTAATCCGAAAGGGCCATATTCGATGTGATTCTAACTCCCTATGGTCGGGGAGGTCGAATCAGATTCTAACTCCCTATGGTCGGGGAGGTCGAATCATCGTGCACAGTACCATCACAATAATGAATCTTCCGCAAGGGCCATAACGATAACATAAACTTAGATCTAACCTCAAATCAGAGGAAAATCTAAGCCTGTGCACGTACCATGGTAATCAAAACATAACTAACTCCATTGTCTTCTCAACAAATGAGAGAGACGGGTAATAACCTAGTCAAGCATCTATAGTGAGATATAAAACAATATTATAATCAATTTAGTGAGCATAAATTACAATATAATTCGATTCAAAGTCAATTCTAATATCCAATAATTTTTATGCTCATCACAATTTAAATCATAAATTTACATTTTTCCATGAAAAGTACCATCACAATTCAAAACATGTTCTATCACAATTTTCCAAAACATAATTTATTCAATCCATAACAATACTTAATACTTATGGAAATACCATTTCACAAAACCAAATTCATACATACTATAACAATTTTCAATAATCATTGAATTAAATCCAATGCTTGTTAAACATAATTCATAAGAAAAATATGTCATTTAATCATATGAAA
Source organism: Hevea brasiliensis (assembly GCF_030052815.1). NCBI lineage: Eukaryota > Viridiplantae > Streptophyta > Magnoliopsida > Malpighiales > Euphorbiaceae > Hevea > Hevea brasiliensis. The sequence continues at coordinate 57,059,652 of NC_079501.1, read as the reverse complement.
TATTCAAACAAAATCAGTTAAAAACTAGTTGTGCACAAACCTCTGATGATTGTCTCTCGATCCGACTCGTGTTTCCTTCCCTTTGCCGAGTCCTTGTTAATCGAGAAACATAATTTGAAGTGTTTCAAGATTAAATTAAACCGTTCAGATCGATGGTGTTTGGTAAATAATGCATCAACTCGCTTATTCACTTAATCACCTAATATACCGACCCTCATTGCGCTTTTAGGTAAATTAGGTTTTAGTGTCGTTAATATGTCACATTCGATAGGGTTTTAGGTTTGGTACGCTTTTACCAAAGTCATTTCCTTGTTTAGTGCATTTTAATGCAAATTGTCGATTCCGAACACCGGTTTGACCTAATCGACGATCTAGTTCCTCGGTTTTCGGGTCTCAGTCGAAACTACAAACTTGTAGATCTAGGTCTTATTGCACGCGTGCAAAATTTCAGGTCAATCCGAGTTAAGTAGACCAAGTTATGGTCATTACACTATTGCTGGTCAAGTGGTACCATTTTAGGTCAATTTTAGGTCAAATTGGTCAATTCTGGTTCGGCCAGTTTTTGGACCCGAACTTGTGCAAGTTGTTTGACTTGCTTATGGTCATTTCTGGGCTTTGGTGTCTTCATAAGACTTGTAGGTATGGGTCTTAACTATTCTTGGTCAAAATTTCAGGTCAATTGGACCTGGTTTGAGTGAGTTATGGCCTAAACACTCACTGCTGCCCAATTGGTCATTTTTCAGGTCCTAATTGCACCTAATCCGAATTGGTCATTTTTTTAGGTCACCTTGCAAGCAGAATTTTGGCATGGTTTCTCAATGAAAGTTGGCACATTTTGTGCCTAGTTTCACCTCAAATTGGTCTCATACCAATTGAGGTTACACATTCAAGGTTATAGGCTAAAATGTACACTGCCCTTGATTACTTTGCTTAACACACATCAACTACACACATTTACTTTGCAATTTGTTTACTTCCCTATCAATCTGTTTTGGTACATTAACACAGTATAATCTACTTTACATTAACATTATTTTGGGCAGATTACCATTACCCTCAACACACCAAATATAATTCACATTTACAATATCTCAATACCATTACATACACACCTAAACACCACTAATTCTCACATACACTTTACACAATAATTTCATACACATATCCTTCATTCCTTAATGCCACAATTCTGCCAACACTCCCATGAATATACACATTTATTCAAGTGTCCCCAAGGCTGCCGAAATTTGTCCTTCAACATCAAATTGCCCTACAATCCATCAATTCTCATCCAAGTGCCAAAATCACCATATATATGTGAAACAATTCATTAGGATATTAATTTACCATGATCAACATTATTTCTCATCAATTATATGCATAATAAATCATCAAATGTGTGACCCCATGGCTGTCCAAAAATGGCTATCTCAATAACTATTTAAACTTCAAAATTTCCTTCACAAAACTAACACCCATAACATAAACATAAAGTTTAACAAGGAAATTCTCAAAAATGTAAACTTACCTTTGTTTGTAACTTGCTAAACCTTCACCAAACTTCTCAAAATTGGTATCAATATCTTCCTTGTGATGTGTAGACCATTTTTGTGAAGGAACTTAAAGGATTGGAGTTGAAATGGAGAGTTAAGAAAGCTTGCATGAAAAATGGCTATGGAGTTTCCTCTCACCTCATTCACGGCAATGTTGAATGCAAATGAGGAAGATGAATTATTCAGCTGCATTTTAAGTGTACACATGTCCCACTATGTGTTTAATTAATTCCCTTAGTGGTCCACAAAAAAATTAAATCATTTTATAAGTTAAACTTTCACTTAATCCCACATTAACCCATGATTTTAGCTATTTACTTTAGGTACCACCAAATTAATTTTTCATTTCATTTTCTAAGTGTAATATTATTTATTTTTAATGGACATTTAGGTCAAAAGACAATTCGGGATGTCAAATGACCATAATGCCCCTGTTCGGGTTACGTTCCCGATTTTTCGATATTACCGGGTTTTGTCTGTTTTTCGATTTCTCACTTTTCTTTGTACTATTTATTTAATTTTTCTTCGATATTTCTAATGAGATTTATTCTTCAACAAGGGTCTATTTATGTCCTAAAAATGTTTTCCAGGGTTTCCCGCAGTGGCTAGTCAACGGCCCACGCCGTGACTTCCTGCAAGGCCACCCATCGCTAGGGTTCGCGGCTCGCTTAACTTGGTTACATTTTTTTTTGCTATGATTTTTCCTTTGTTTTTCTTGCATTTTCTTTTCTTGTATTTCATTATTTTATGTCTCCTCACTCATATCAAGGTGTAGTTCTAGGCATCCTAGCTGTCCGGATAGCACTGGTCACCGGAACAGCAGAACGCACTACCGAACTTAGGGGTGTTACAATTCTCCCCCCCTTAAATAAATTTCGTCTCGAAATTTTACTCGCATTAGTCTCGAACAGCTTGTGGGTGCTGTCTCCTCATATCCTCTTCACGTTCCCAAGTAGCTTCTGGCCCGAATGATGGTTCCACAAAGACTTTAACCAGTGGGTATCTGCTTGTTCCTCACCGCTTCACCTCATAAGCGTAATTTTTATGGGTTCTTCCTCATATGAGAGGTCCGGATTTACTTCAATCTCTTCAATCGATAGTACATGAGATGGGTCTCATCTGCACTCTCCTTAACATGGGCACATGGAAGACATTGTGTATCCTTGCTAACTCGGAGGTAATGCCAACCGATATGCCAAAGGACCCACTCTTTCCGTAACTTCATATGGTCCGATGAAACGAGGACTCGCTTTCTTTCTCGCCAAATCTCATAATCCTCTTCCAAGGAGAAACTTTGAGGAATACCTTATCACCCACTGCATACTCAATATCTCTTCTCTTCAGATCAACATAGGACTTCTGACGGTCTGATGCAGCCTTAAGTCTATCTCTAATCAATCTAATCTTTTCCTCTGTCACGAACAATTTCGCACCCAATCATCTTCCTTTCACCTACTTCATCCCAACATAAAGGAGTTCTGCACTTTCTGCCATACAAAGCTTCATATGGAGGCATCCCAATGCTTGATTGGTAGCTGTTGTTATAAGCAAACTCAATCAAAGGCAAGTGTGTATCCCAACTACCTTCAAATTCAATCACACAAGCCCGTAGCATATCCTCCAATATTTGAATAACCCTTTGAGGTTGGCCATCTGTCTGTGGGTGGAATGCTGTGCTAAAGTTCAATCTAGTTCCTAGGGCTCTCTGAAGACTACCCCAGAATCTAGAAGTGAACAAAGGATCTCTATAAGATATAATCGATACTGGCACTCCATGCAATTTTACAATTTCATATATGTAAAAATCTGGCCAATCTCTCCAACTATAGTCCATTTAGAATGGAAAAAAGTGAGTAGACTTGGTTAGTCTATCAATTATAACCCATACTGCATCATGACTATTTTGTGTCCTCGGAAGTCTCATCACAAAATCCATAGTTATCTATTCCCTTATAATGTTTTCATAGGGTGCCACTTGTATGCTAGCTTGACACTTATTAATGTATACAAATTCTATTAGTGGGATTTATCTCCCATCTCCCTACCTGATTCAATGACGTAAGTTCTCGATATTCTCGAGGGTTTATTACATTTTACAAAGTTATTATTATCATTTCATTTCATTATTTACGTAAATCCAATGAGTTTCAAAATTTACTGAATCACTTGTTTCGATCGGCCCATCCATCCGAGGATAATAAGTCGATCGATATCTCTAAGCTTATAGCAATTACTATGGTATGTAATTCACACTAATGTAATCGAGTCACCGACTCTAGCTACCTTACAAGTGTAGTCGTTGATAGGCTAGTTCAAGTTTTAAATTTCGACTAAAATTTCCACATTTATTTCAAGAATAGTACTCTATTAAGTGCAATCGTATCAATTTATAGATTACTTACAAATATTCTTACTTATTGTACCACGAGGAAACACGTAGCTCTACACAATAATCCTGCCTGCATCAGAATCTGCAGCTTACAATACAAACATCGAGAACATTACATAGTCACTACGTTATAACCTCATGGACTAGGTTTTCTAACATCTTATCCTTCTCGAATCCACTAATATCCCAAACCGATTCTCGATTACAATTTCCTTTAACAATTACTAATAGTAACATTTTTGCCCTCATCTAGAGCAATTCTATTATCAGAATTTACTTTTAGGTCCTCTTGCCTTACATTAGTAGGCTCGCCAATTAGCTTTATAATTTACGGTATGTTAGAAAATACTTTTAGCTAAAATTCTTCCAAAATTAATGTCAATCATACTTGTTATTACAATTATTATCCTAAAAGACTAGTCACTAATACATCAAAATTCATTCCCATGTAAAGGAATAACAACAGACCATATAGTTCTGACACTAACACACAACTAAGTAGTGCTGGATCAAATAATAACTAATTGTTTCTTTCAAAATTTAAGAACTTACCAAGAGCTACATCCAAGTTTCGCTCTTTCTCCTTGGCGCATGGACGCCCGATCGTGCACTACCATATTCGGGTTGATTCACCGTGTTATAGTGGTGAGGAGTACTAACTCTATTTCTATCTTGACTGATCGACGGTCCGTGGAACTCTGGAGAGCAGATCGAGGTGGTTTAGTACAATTTTTAGCAAAGTGTCCAAGTTTTCCACAATTGTAGCAGCTCCAGAGGACTTATAACATATCCCACCATGATATTTTCCACAAGTTTCACATAGGCGGAAGGGTAGGAACTTCTAGTTGTTCGACGACCGACCTTGGTGGTCTCTGCCTTAATGATCCACCTCTATCGTATCCCCGAGCTCGGGGTTCCTCAAATTCTTTTCTCTTTCTCAAATTACTGCTCGAGCTCGACCCATAGGTTTCTCCTCTTTTCCATTTCACACCGCCCTTGTGGGGTTGGGTGCAGATTGGGCTTGGACCGACAGATTATCACCATTTGTTGGAAGAAACTGCCATTTGTCGGGCCATTTGTGCAAGAATTTGTACTGTAAATCGTACAATGCCTTCGACACTTTGTGGAGTGGGCCTCAACTTGTACTTCGCCATCATGGACTGTTTCTACGGTCTCATTTTTCTCTTCCATATCTTTCCACAAGATTCTCTATTCCTGTACAACCAACATAAGGAGATTCCTCTCCATTAGTTCATATTTATGATGTAAATGTACTATATGTATCAAACATTTGAGCAGTTGTAGTTACCGACAAAAAGATTTCAAATTCACAATTGAAATTTACTTTAAAACCATTGCTCGATACCACAAAACATGTCACACCCTACTCAGAAGATGTAACATGATCCCAGTAGTACACCTAATGAATTACCGTACTTCGCATACCGATAACCCATTAGATATACTACAAGGGACTTTAAAACAATTTCGTGCAATTTAAATCATCGTTTAAAATCTGGTGTTATAAAATTATTTTCAAAATTTCGGCAAAGTGCCGATCGTATTTTGAGAAAACAGCTTCTTCAATCCTGCAAAAGAAAATTGCTCCCAATATGTTTTCTCAAATACAACTTCAAGAATTCAATTCAATTCACAATTCAATTCTCAATACACAATCAATTCATTTTCGAACTAATCCCATCATAAAGAAATATCTCATTCATTTCAAGACTCAAAATTTATATTACAAACTATTGATAATTGAAATTCCAAATTTACATTTACAATAATTTACATTTGATTACATACCAAAATATTTTACAAGAGTTTTATATACAATCGCTCAAATAATTTACATACATATTATTACATGCTTACATCAAAACCTATGTACATGGGTATACCTATGATATACCCGAGCTTATCCGAATATATCTTCAACGAAATTTACTTATCGCTTCTATGCTCTTCTTACTCATGACAAAGATACAAAGCTATCACTGAGTGGTGAACTCGATGGTGCACAACTATAATTTAAAACATAGTACAATATACATTGACAAATTTTACAGTAAAAAATTTAAGAATCTGAATACTGATCAAATTTCACAACTCAAAATACTCATTGCCAATAATGTAAATCATTTGTATAAATGACTTGGAGCACAAAATTCAATTTATCAAATCATGACTATCCATTTAAGTAATTTCAACAAAATCAATTATACATAAACCATAATTGAAATCACCATTCCTTACCATTCAAAAGCCATTCTATATATCAAAAATCATTATGTATCTCAAAAATCATATCAGATCTCAAAATCATACTATATCTCAAAAATCAATCTTTATCTCACTAATATGCAAGACTAATCCGAAGGGCCATATTCGATGTGATTCTAACTCCCTATGGTCGGGAGGTCGAATCGATTCTAACTCCCTATGGTCGAGGAGGTCGAATCATCGTGCATGCACCATCACAATAATGAATCTTCCGAAGGGCCATAACGATAACATAAACTTAGATCTAACCTCAAATCAGAGGAAAATCTAAGCCTGCACGTACTCATGGTAATCAAAACATAACTAACTCCATTGTCTTCTCAACAAATGAGAGAGACGGGTAATAACCTAGTCAAGCATCTATAGTGAGATATAAAACAATATTATAATCAATTTAGTGAGCATAAATTACAATATAATTCGATTCAAAGTCAATTCTAATATCCAATAATTTTTATGCTCATCACAATTTAAATCATAAATTTACATTTTTCCATGAAAAGTACCATCACAATTCAAAACATGTTCTATCACAATTTTCCAAAACATAATTTATTCAATCCATAACAATACTTAATACTTATGGAAATACCATTTCACAAAACCAAATTCATACATACTATAACAATTTTCAATAATCATTGAATTAAATCCAATGCTTGTTAAACATAGTTCATAAGAAAATATGTCATTTAATCATATAAAATATTCAGAACAAAATCAGTTAAAAACTAGTTGTGCACAAACCTCGATGATTGTCTCACGATCCGACTCTGTTTCCTTCCCTTTTGCCGAGTCCTTGTTAATCGAGAAACACAATTTGAAGTGTTTCAAGATTAAATTAAACCGTCAGATCGATGGTGTTTGGTAAATAATGCAATCGAACTCGCTTATTCACTTAATCACCTAATATACCGACCCTCATTGCGTTTTAGTGTCGTTAATATGTCACATTCGATAGGGTTTTAGGTTTGGTACGTTTTACCAAAGTCATTTCCTTGTTTAGTGCATTTTAATGCAAATTGCTGGATTCCGGAACACTGGTTTGACCTAACCGGACGATCTAGTTTCCTCGGTTTTCGGTCTCGGTCGAAACTACAAAATTGTAGATCAAGGTCTAATTGAAAGCGGTGCAAAATTTCAGGTCAATCCGAGTTAAGTAGACCAAGTTATGGTCATTACACTATTGCTGGTCAAGTGGTACCATTTTAGGTCAATTTTAGGTCAAATTGGTCAATTCTGGTTCGGCCAGTTTTTGGACCCGAACTTGTGCAAGTTGTTTGACTTGCTTATGGTCATTTCTGGGCTTTGGTGTCTTCATAAGACTTGTAGGTATGGGTCTTAACTATTCTTGGTCAAAATTTCAGGTCAATTGGACCTGGTTTGAGTGAGTTATGGCCTAAACACTCACTGCTGCCCAGTTGGTCATTTTTCAGGTCCTAATTGCACCTAATCCGAATTGGTCATTTTTTTAGGTCACCTTGCAAGCAGAATTTTGGCATGGTTTCTCAATGAAAGTTGGCACATTTTGTGCCTAGTTTCACCTTAAATTGGTCTCATACCAATTGAGGTTACACATTCAAGGTTATAGGCTAAAATGTACACTGCCCTTGATTACTTTGCTTAACACACATCAACTACACACATTTACTTTGCAATTTGTTTACTTCCCTATCAATCTGTTTTGGTACATTAACACAGTATAATCTACTTTACATTAACATTATTTTGGGCAGATTACCATTACCCTCAACACACCAAATATAATTCACATTTACAATATCTCAATACCATTACATACACACCTAAACACCACTAATTCTCACATACACTTTACACAATAATTTCATACACATATCCTTCATTCCTTAATGCCACAATTCTGCCAACACTCCCATGAATATACACATTTATTCAAGTGTCCCCAAGGCTGCCGAAATTTGTCCTTCAACATCAAATTGCCCTACAATCCATCAATTCTCATCCAAGTGCCAAAATCACCATATATATGTGAAACAATTCATTAGGATATTAATTTACCATGATCAACATTATTTCTCATCAATTATATGCATAATAAATCATCAAATGTGTGACCCCATGGCTGTCCAAAAATGGCTATCTCAATAACTATTTAAACTTCAAAATTTCCTTCACAAAACTAACACCCATAACATAAACATAAAGTTTAACAAGGAAATTCTCAAAATGTAAACTTACCTTTGTTTGTAACTTGCTAAACCTTCACCAAACTTCTCAAAATTGGTATCAATATCTTCCTTGTGATGTGTAGACCATTTTTTGTGAAGGAACTTAAAGGATTGGAGTTGAAATGGAGAGTTAAGAAAGCTTGCATGAAAATGGCTATGGAGTTTCCTCTCACCTCATTCACGGCAAAGTTGAATGCAAATGAGGAAGATGAATTATTCAGCTGCATTTACAGTGTACACATGTCCCACTATGTGTTTAATTAATTCCCTTAGTGGTCCACTAAAAAAATTAAATCATTTTATAAGTTAAACTTTCACTTAATCCCACATTAACCCATGATTTTAGCTATTTACTTTAGGTACCACCAAATTAATTTTTCATTTCATTTTCTAAGTGTAATATTATTTATTTTTAATGGACATTTAGGTCAAAAGACAATTCGGGATGTCAAATGACCATAATGCCCTGTTCGTTACGTTTCCGATTTTTCAGACACGGTTTTGTCTGCTTTTTCGATTTCTCACTTTTCTTTGTACTATTTATTTAATTTTTCTTCGATATTTCTAATGAGATTTATTCTTCAACAAGGGTCTATTTATGTCCTAAAAATGTTTTCCGTGGTTTCCATGTCCGAGCTAGTCAACGGTCCACGCCGTGACTTCCCGGTGCGGTCACCCATCGCTAGGGTTCGCGGCTCGCTTAACTTGGTTACATTTTTTTTTGCTATGATTTTTCCTTTGTTTTTCTTGCATTTTCTTTTCTTGTATTTCATTATTTTATGTCTCCTCACTCATATCAAGGTGTAGTTCTAGGCATCCTAGCTGTCCGGATAGCACTGGTCACCGGAACAGCAGAACGCACTACCGAACTTAGGGGTGTTACATAAAAGCCATGAATACGGGCATAAAGCCATGAATACAGGCATAAAGCCTTTCGCAGTACTGCTAAAAAAATACCCTATTGGCATGCCAATCTATCCAAACCAATCACATTAGGCCTACTAGGGCATTTTGCACTTTTAAGTTTCACAATTTTTGAATTTCAAGTTTTCATGTCACTATTCTTTTCATTAGTCAACTAAAATGTTGACCTTTGCATAAACAATAGGTACATTGGTTTTAGTACTCCCAACATACCACATTTTGTATTCAAAACTTGTTGGTTTTGGTCACTTTCTCAAAGCTTAGGTCATTTTGGCAAAATTGCCAATTTTTGATTTTGGTGTCACTATTCACCTCATTGGTCAACAAAAATGTTGACTTTTGGATAGAAAATAGGTGTATTGGTTTTAACACCCCAAACATACCACGTTTTGTATTTAAAACTTGTTGGTATTGGTTGCCAATACCATTTCTAAGCTTAATACTAATTGAACAAAATTTTCAGATTTGGTGCTTCATCTTTACTGTTCTATTTGTTATTTTTACAGTGGGAATTTGAGGAAATGGTAAACATGAAAGTTGTTCCTTATTCTGTCTAGTTGAATTTCCTTTTTTGAATCACTCCATTTGGAGTTTTGTAGCTCAAGTTATGGCCAAAATAAGTTTACTGTTCACGTGCACTGTTCATGCTGCACTTTTGGGTTTTGGCAGATTTTGGTCCAACTTTGGTCAGTAATTTGATCAAGTTAAGTTCATAATTTGGCCTAACTTTCTTCATATGAAATGTTCTACTATGCCTTAGGTTTTCATCGGTTCAAGAATCGCCTAAATCTGGGTTTTCTAGAGAGAGTTATAGCCATCCAAACATTACTGCTCAAATGAAAATTCTGGAAATCTCAGTACAGTAAACTTCACTTTGCTCAATGATTTGATTAGGTTAATGGCATAATTTAGATTGGTATCCTTCATGAAAGTTGTTTGTCTATATCTTATCTTGTTCCTGTAAAAATTTCAGGTCAATTGACCATATCTACAGTGAGTTATGGCCAAATGAACAGTTACTGTTCATTTGGTCATTTCTGCAGGGGCTGTTTGCAGGGTATCCGGATTGGGGCAAAGTTTTGGTCCACTTGCTTTGGTCTTTTGGGCATGGTTTCTTCAGCAAAAATGTGCCATTATAAGCCTAGTTTCATGTCCAATTGGCCAAACACCAATTGGACCAACACAGCCAAAGATATGGCAGTCCAAGTGGACTGAAATCTCAGCCACTATGCTGCTGTCCCTAGGCAGCCTACCATTCCACTTTTCCATGCCATATTTTAGTCCAATTTATGGTCAACTCACCTAAAATGGTCACTAATTGACCATTAAGATGTTTTCTAACAATTTCCTAAGCCAAGTCAATTTTTCACTTCTCAAAACCCTAGTTTTCCCTTATGATTCACACATACACCTAATTAAGCACTTCCATTCATTATTTATGTGTATATACACCTTAAACATAATCTCTAATTCATTCTAAGTCCATTAAAACCATCAAAAACACTCCACCTTTGTTCCTTCCTTAGGGCAGCCGAAATTCATAGGGTCCATATACATAGATTCCATTCATTTAATTTACAAAACCTTACTCACTTTAAGTCTTTAACATGAATTAAAAGAGATTTAAGTGTAAATAGGCACTAACCTTTAGGTGGCAGATTTTTCAAGCTACCCAAACTCCTTCTTTCTTCTTCTTTTGGCTGCCTAGAGGTTGCTTAGGATGTGGGGACAAGTTTTAGTGAAGATAACTTAGGGTTTTGAGGTGAGAAAGGGTGTGGATTCAAGCTTTGTAAGCATGAAAATGGAGAAGGGAAAAGAGAAGCATGAAACGTTTTATTGGGGAAGAAGAGTAGCTGCAGAAAATTCTCTAAAATGGTCTTCTTTTTCTGCCCATTTATGTGTTATAAATGTCTTTCTTTAATTTGATTGGCTAAGGGGTTCTAATTACATCAAGCTTATGTCATTAATGCCTTTTTATTTGATTTTTCTTTCTTCTTTCTTTAACTCATTTCCAATTAAATTTTTACTAATATTTATTCATATTTTAGATCATAATAATTATTTACTTAACTGGACAAGTCGGCCAAAAATCACCTCTGAAGGCGAAATGACCAAAATGCCCTCCGTTTGGCTTAACGGGTCAAAATTGGCTGTACCGATTGAAAAATTTTTCTAAATATTTTCTTGGCATTCTAATGCCATAGGAACCTCAATGACCCTTCTCTGGAGTCCCAAAAATTATTTTATGAATTTTTTTCTGGGTCTAGGGCTCCTCGTTATAGAACCGCAACTTCCTCTCGAGTTACCCTCGCTAGGCACCTACTGCTTAACTTGGTAGTATTTTATTTCTAAAATTTTTACTAAATTTTTCTTATTAATATTTGAGTTAATTATGGTCCCTCACTTTGATTTAAATATTTTTTCGGACGTTCTAGCTGTCCGGACCGACACCGGTCACCGGAACAGTAGAATGTACGGAGTTGCTACCGAGAGGGTGTTACATACACAAGTTATCACCTATTTAAATATGATTTAATTAATTAATTAAAGAGTTTAATTGATTAATTAAATAGGTTTGGTTTGCAATTAAATTGCAAAGTCCCTAGCATGACTTGAAACCAAATCTAGATTATTGGATGTGTAGTACAAATTAAATTTATATTTAAAGTGTTTAAATATAAATTTAATTAATGAGAAATTAATTAATAGAGATTAATTAATTAATTTATATTTGATATAAATTAAGTAGAAGAAGAAAAATAATTATTTTGGGTTAAGAACTCAAAATTAACACACAGGGGCATTTTGGTCATTTCACAGTGTGACACATGGCACCATGAGATGGTGACACATGGGAATACACATAAGCTTGCCAAATGTTTTTTAATCATGTAAGATGATTAAAATCAAGATTAAATATAGGTTTGACACTAGGCACAATGTGATTATGTCACTTAAACCTAGAGCTAATCAAAGGGTTTAATGTGGCAAGGGTTTAATGTGTTAACCTAGCTATTTAAGTGTGGTTATGAAAAGAAAAAATAACCAGCAGCCACTCCTCTCCTTTGTCACGCCACTATGAGGCTTTTCATCTATTCTTCTTCATCTCTCATAAATTCAAAGAGATTAGCCATCAATCTCTTGAATTAAGAACACTAGAAATTGTTTCTAGTGTCCTGTTTACATCTCTAATCTCTTAAAAGGCAGAACTTGAATTTCTAATTAATAGAAAAAGCTTTAGAAGCTGTTCAAGGGCTGCCATAGGTGTTCTTGGTGTGGACAAGCTAGAGAGACAACATCTGCTGTCCTGAAGATGAATCTCAAAGGCGCAGACACGCTGCAGTGCATCAAGAGGTTAGTGTAATCGTTCTTGATTCAATCTAGGGTTCTAAAATTAATCTGATTAATTTTAAAATCTTAAATGGCAAATATAGATCCAAAAACATATTAAAAGAGTTTTAATATGTTGTTTATCATTGAAATCAAATATATAAAAATAAATCTTGCATGATGCATGTGACCCTAGGTGAAAATTTATGAATTCAATGGTATAAACTTGTATTTTTCATGCTTCCGTTCCTTCAACAAAGACTAGCTAGTATATATGAGTACTCATTCAAACTCTTCCCCAACTGGCAAGCCAGAGAGGAAGGAACTCACCCTATCAAGTGGAGGAGATATCTCACTAGACAAGCTAATGAGAATTCACAACATATATTGCCATGTCAACTGTCGTTTCAAATCATATTCAAACAATTTCTACTTACCAAGTGTTTACAAACCATTAACATATTTAATCATCATAAATTCATGCTCAAGATTGGCAACACATCAAACTTAAAATTTACAATCCTCAAAACCATGCAATTAATTCTTAAATGTATAAGAAAATTTATATTTAATTTATACAATTTCATTCAACAAATTAAAATCCCCAGCACAATAAAATTGTAAATCATAAAATAAACTTGTTCAAATCAATTTAGAAGTGAAAGGTAATAAAATAATTAGTTGTGCACAAACCTTATACGAGTCTCCTTTTGGTCTTGACTCGATGTCTCGGGTTCTTTCCTGGTATTCTTTTCCACTGAAACACACAGTTTCACAGTATTTCAGTATCACCATTTATCATTACTCTAAAAATAAATTCAAATCTTCTTATACCTAGTTTTAATATGCTAAATTTGACGTTTTTTAAAATTTGTATTTCGGGGTTACTATTCATGATACTATTCAAGTCAATTTGTTGACTTTCTAATGCTTAATAGGTATGGGAATTCTAATTTCACCCACATACCACATTTTGGTTACCTAATTTGTTGGTTTTGGTTGTTTTCTCAAAACTTAAGTCTTTTAGGCAAAATTTCAAATTTTCAGTTTTGTTGTCCTATTTTGCACTGTTCCATTAGTTATGTTGCTGTTATAATTTGGCTAAGTTTTCTTCATAGAAATTGTTCCTTATTGTCTTAACTTTATTTCTCTCGTTGAGTAACTCCGATTGGAGTTTTGTAGCTCAAGTTATAGCTATTTGAACATGACTGGTCGGATTGGTCTAACCCAGATTTTCTGGGCACCAACTGGGTTCTGACAGTTTTAGGTCACCAATTTTGTGTGGCTAAATGATTTCGTTAAGGGCATAATTTGGACTTATGTTCTTCATTAAAGTTGTAGGGCTTATCTCAACTTTCTACTAGAAAAATTTTAGGTCATTTGGACCAACCTAGCCCAAGTTATGGCCAAATGAACAAATATACTGTTCATTTGATCCATTTTGTACTGGTCAGTTTGCCTAATTCGGATTTGACCAATTTGTTCACTATACTATGGTCACTTTCTGGGCATGATTCCTAAATGAAAAATGTGCCATTTTGTGTCTAGTTTTTTTTTCTCAATTGGTCTCACACCTATTGAGTTGGTAAATTTTCAGTTTTGGTCCCTGAAAGGGACCTTGGTCATACTGCCTGCAGAATAACCATAAGCAATCCGAATTTAAACCTAATTCTAACACTTCCTACACACTACAATTGGTCATACATGACCATTTTTCAACTCAAGCAAGGTCAAACACATCATTTGGCTAATTCTCACATTTTTCCTCCTAAAATCCTAGGTGCCAAAATCCTAAATTTCATGCTTAGCTCAATTCATGCAATTTAAACATACAAATCACCTATGCAATATTAATTCACCAAAATTTCATGTATAACCTAACTAAAAACCATCAAACTCTAGGGTACCATGGCTACTGAAATTTCTATTTGGTCCTCCATAATAGTTTTCTTTTAATTTTAAGTATATTTCTAAGTTAATTGAACTAAGAACATAAACATTTAACTAAAATATCCAAGTTTAGATTACTAACCTCAAACTTTGACTTCCAAATTTTCCAAATCTTCAATTCCTTCCTTTTCTTTGTCTCCAATCTTCTTTTCTACTTGAGTTAGCAAGGTTTTATGAAGAAATTTAGGAGAAATTAGAGGTATGTGCATAGAAATCAAGCTTGAAACCAAGCTTTAATGATGGAATGTATGGAGAGAGAAGAGAGTTCACGGAAAAAAGAAGAAGAAAGGGAAAAAAATGAACTTTCTTTCAATTTTTGCTATTTTTATATCTATTTTCACTTAATTGACTTGGTCAATATTTGTAGGAAAAAAACAAAATTATTTATGATGTCATAATAGTGATGTAAGGTGATGTAATAAACTTTTTCCTTTTTCTTTTTTTTTTCTTTTCTTTTTTTATTGTTTTTATGTAATTATTTAGCTATTTGACTTGGTCAAAAAGGTTGAAAAATTAAAATTAATTTTGACATCATATATGATGCCATCATTATGATGTAATAAGTCCCATTTTTATTCTTTTTCTTTTTTTTTCAATTTTTCAATAGTTTTTTAATTTAATTTTCGATTCCAAAATGTTCATTTCTTCAATTTTATTTGACAGTTTAGTCAGGAATCACATCTATGGGTGAATTGACCAAATTGCCCCTCACTGGTCTGATTCGGTTTGTAAGTTATTCGATATTTCTTCTGGATCCCTAACCTAATTATTTGACCTACTTAAAAATTCTTTTCTGCGATTTTCTTTTTTTCACTATGTTCGCAATAGTCCTAAGGACCACGGCGTCACATTTTCCGATTCAAAATTTGAGTTTAGACTGACCTCGGAGTCACTTCTCGGGAAGGTCACCCATCGCTGTGACTCCCGGCTTATTTAACCTTTTATGTTCTGTTTTTCTTATTTTACTTTTCCATCTGGTGTCGCAATGGGATTTTGCGGTCGCCCGGACGATCACTCACCGAAGTGGGAAAGAGTGAGGAGTCGCCACCTTAGTTTTGAGGGAAACTAAAGAAAACCATTTGAGAAGTTAAATTAAAAATGAAACCACTTTAAAACAGAGATTCTAAGTTCGGGGTCCGTAAACGGGTGGGGAAGGTGTTAGGCACCCCACCTCGTCCCTTAATAAGGGTAAGTAGATTTAATTCTGCGTCCTTTACAAATTAGTTAGAAGGGCTTAGGCGGCAATGTTAATCCTCTTGGTAGAAGGAATGTTTGATTTTTCACTAAATTTGGATCACTCAGATACATAAGTAAATGAGACAACCTTAGTGAACGGGTGTGAGAATCGGATAAGAACTCTCCTCCGATCTTTTTTAAGTTGTTCATTAAAATTTTGAGGGGAGACCGGATAAGAACCCTCCTCCGGTCTCTTTTAAGTTATTTATTTGAAGTTTTGAGGGGAGACCGGATAAGAACCCTCCTCCGATCTCCTTTTTATAGTTATTAGAATTTTAAATTGAGACCGGATAAGAACTCTCCTCCGATCTCTTTTAAGTTATTTAGGTCTCGAGTTGGGACCGGATAAGAACTCTCCTCCGATCCCTATTTAATAGTTAGCAAAATTTTGAGTTAAGACCGGATAAGAACTCTCCTCCGATCTCTTTTAAGTTAACAGAGCACGAAAAGACTTTTCTGATCTCCTGAATTTTGATGTCCTAAGAACCTAAAGTTAAAGATCCTGGCGTTCAAAGATGTCAGGGATAAGGCTTCTCGATACCTTTTGGCTAGACGGGGAAAACTAGACTTGATTTACCGACCTTCCAGATATTTATTTTTACCAATATCTGTTAATGACCGATCTATTCTATTTCGTTTACTTTGGTTTTGTCTCACTTTGTGGCCTCTTTGCTGATCTGCCATTTATGTCAGCCTAATAGTTTGGCTATTTTCCTGACGTGTTATTCATGTCTTCCCTCAAAAGAGACCTCTAAGTCGCAGTTGCCTACGTTTACCCAAACATTTACATACTACTGGGAGTTAGAAAACTTGCTTTCAGAAATGATGAAGATTAATAAAAATAAACTGATCACTAAAGAAATGATTTAGGAGTGTCATTCTTTGGGGATCGTTCGTGGAAAAAGTAAACTTGAAGAAAATCGCAGATGTAAGAAAACAAGGAAAATACGGGAAATAAACGTAGACGCTTAATAAAACAGTAACATGAACTCTTATAACAATATTTTCTCTTGGGTTCTCTTGTACAAAATACCCTTGAAGAAAGTTGCAGATGTATGAAGAACAAAGGAAGTGCAGGAAACAAACGTAAACAGTAGTGTGAACTCTTACCTGTGAGGAGCCAAATATATTGAAATAACTGTGAAGTGGTAAACAGTGATGGCGGATTGATCAGCCTGAGAGTTGATGTCTGTCGTGAAACCGAGAGATGCTTTAGCTAAAAGGTAACCGGGTAAGAACCAGGTGAAAGGAAGTTGAGCTTGAACAGTGGTTAGGTAAGCAGAGTTTATGTGAGTTTGACCATATTATGAACAAACTGAAATGTAGAGTTCCAATATTCAAAATCTTTTCAAGAAAACACTCCAAAACTAGTTTCAAAAGTATTTTTAATCACTACAAAACAGCAGAGTAACAAATGAATGAAGTTTGAGTTCCTCCACGATAATAGCGACCTCTTGCCTATATTTTTGCCCGCTTTTTTTCGTCCCTTGAGCAGCTTTTTCATGCAGTATTTATAGGAATCGTGCTCCCCATGAAGGGTCAGATTCATTTTGAGGAGATGGAGGGTCGATTTTGAAGTACATGATCGGATGTTCAGAATTAAAGAGAATCAAAACGAATGGTGAGATCGCTTCTCAAAGTATTTGTCCTTTTCCTCTTTTAATCCGACGGTCTTGAATCCTCTTGTCCGAACGATCCGAGGGTCGAGTGAAAAACTGGTATTGTCATCTTCTCTTTGATCCAAGGGTTCGGATTCATCCTTACAAGTGAGATCAACGGTGGAGATTGGGATGTACAGGATCATGACATACCACGCACTGCACAAGATTAAGGCGATTCTTAGGCGTGCGGTGGAGATCTCGTCGCCACGCTTTAACTACCTCGCTCGATTCTCGACGGTTATTGGAATTTGTCTTATTCTTTTTGTCTTCCGATCCTCCCCTAGCTCCTATTCCGATCTCTCATGCGATCTCCTATCTCCGATCTCTTTTATCCCTTGATCACCTGGATTCGGTCCAAGCATTAATTACATCTCGATTTTGAGCGTCCGCCGCTTTCCGCCAAGCATTAAATGCCCATTTTCCCTATATATACCCTCGTTGATAGTGGCATTTCCTTCATTCGATTTTTCTCTCTTTCTCCTTGTTTCTTGGTTCTAGCTGCTCCGGGAAAGTTAGGCTACAATCGTGGTTTTGATCCTCTTCCGATGGAATTCCCTATTCCTCGATGAAAATTTACGATCCTTGATTGGATGGTCCTAATCGACGATGGTGAGAGAACTGGATTTGACCGATCCGTATTGGGCTTCGTTGTACCGATCTCGAGTTGCTCAACCGAGTTCATTCGCTTCTCATCACATTGAGTGTTCCGACAATGATTCTCGATCCACATTGGGTGTTCCGACAATGGATTAAGCTTCCGGCAATATCCTTGGGATCGATTATAAATCGATCCTTAGATCTCCTAGGAGTATCCTTGAATTAGTTATAACCGATCCATGGATCTCCGGGAGTATCCTTGGGATCGATTATAAACCGATCCTTAGATCGACCTCTTGAGATAGGATTTTTCACGGTCTCTAGTGATCGGCCAACGGATGTAATTTTTCAATGTAATCAGATCTCTAGAGATCGGCCACATGATGTAGCTAGACCTTTATTGTAATCCGATCCCTAGAGATCGCCCAAATGATGTAATAAAGACTTTATTTTGTCGGTTATCATCTTATTTTTTCATTGATTATTTTCCGATCTCTACTGTGTTTATCCGATCTGGTTCTTTACCTGAATGACACTTAACTGATCCTTTATTCAAAATATTTAACTTATTATGCCGATCTCCAATTAACCGATCTCTGAACATTCGGATATTTGAGAGAAGTGTCAGAACAGCTGTCGAGTCTCACCAATCGATGCGCCGCCAGAACCACCCCAGCAATAAAAGCTCGGACTACTATAAATAGGGAGGGTTAGCGGTTGTTCTCTCATTCCATTTTCAATCCCCTGCTCACAACTTCGAAGGTCTCTCATTTTTCCAGTTTCTCCGACGCCGATCAGACTCCGGTAAGGGCTTTAATCCTCTTTTTAGTTTAAGTTCTTTGTTTTTTCCTTGAAAATGAGCGGTGCCGAAGGTCAGAGAGCGGCGAGCCCTCCTTCCATTGAGTTCTCTTGGTCATCGTCTGATGAAGAAGAGGCAGTAGGGCCAAACGCGCAACCTGGACCCCTTAGGGTCCTCGCTCCAGTCGTATGGTCGTATCATTAAGGCGCACGCGCCCTTCTTCAAGGAGAGACCTTCCCATAGACGAGCTTCCATCGGTTCTTCGAATCCGACCGCAATCGCTTGTTCAAGAATACAACATTTGTCCTGATTCATATGAACTGATCAAGTGCCATGGCGATGTTCGTGTCGATCACTCCTTTGAAGAGAACGACATAGTCATGGTGTATGAGGAACAGTTAAAGGCCGGTCTTCGATTCCCCCTGGATGACTTCTATAAGGAGGTCCTAAAACTTCACCGGGCGAGCAGCATCGTTCAGATCCACCTAACTCATGGCGATTTTAGTAGCCTTCCGAGGCCTATGCCGAGCTAAGGGAATCGACTCACGGCTAAGGTGTTCGCCGAGTTGCACGGCTATCTCACCGAAAGGACGATGACCATCGGTTCTTTCAGTGAAGCCTCGTTATGGCTCTTTTCCGATCTGCCTCGTCTCTTAAGAATTGGAAGAATCGCTTTCTTCATTGTGAGGAGCAAAGATCCGAGCCATTTTGAGGACTTCCGCACTGGTGGTACTGTGGACCTTGCTTCCGAAGCACATCACCCCGAGCCAAGATGAAAGCCTAATAGTGATGGATTTGAAGAGTGAGGCTGCCACTAAAAGTATTCTTGTTTGGATGCGGTGATCGCGAGCTACACCATTGGACTGCTCACTGGCCAAGACCGCGAACTTCCGCTCTCTAACCTCGGCATCGGTATTTTCTATATCTCAATTCTCACGACCTTAGCGATCTCACTAACCTTTTCTTTTTGCAGGTATGGCGGGTGGTGAGGGTTCAAGGAAACGGAAGAAGGAGAGAGAGATCTCCCGGAAGATAAAGGAGATAAAGCGTTCGGAACGACTCCAAACGCCCGGCCACGAACACCGGGAGATACAAAGTGATCCTCCCAACCTTCGGGTCCGCGACCACCGGCTACCCGATCTCCTCCTAGATCGGAGGAGTAGCCTCCGACTCTTGCAGTTGTTCCAAGCAGGGAAGGGGGGCCTACTCAAGCTTCTGGGAGGACCTCTTCTGGGTGCCTGGCACCGATCGATCGCTTGAGGAATAATCGGATCGCAAGGAGAACTCGATTTCGCCAAAGTCCCGGGTCTACCATCTTCTTCCGAGGATCGGACAGTTATCCTGAATGGTCTCGACGACATATTGACTCGGACCATGAGCTTAAACGTGGAGTGTCCGTGAACCGGACCATGATCCGAAAGGATTCAGCACGGGTAAGGAGATCGGGAAGAAGAATCGGAGGTGGATTCCTCCGATCCCAACTCTCATCCGCCGGATTATATATCTCAAGTCGAGGGACGGCAAAGCTCCATGAAGACCGGTTGGCCGAATGAATCGTGCTTTGGATGAGAGGGACCGTGCTCTTAAGGAAGTCCAGTGCTTCACGCCAACGGTCGCCAGTCGCTCAACTTATAGAGGAACTTGAGGCGAAGGATAAGGAGCTTAAGGAGAAAGACAAGGAGCTTAAGGAGAGGGATGAGGAGATGGTGACGGAATAGCCGAGGCCTATGTGAAGGCTCACAAGGATCTCATGGCCGCACTCGAAGCGTTACCGTAAGAAGACTTCTCTTGGATGGCGACGTGGCTCCCGAGGACAATGATGAAGACAGTGAGGATGAAGCCAAGGTGAGGGAGAGAGGAGAGTGATCCAAATGTAGATCAGTGGGGGTGATCCTCACCAATAACTTGTACAAATTATGACATGAAATGGAATGCCTTTTGTTCAATGAATGATTGTGATCGGAAAATTTTAAACCATTATTTGTCCGAGTATTTGATTGTATGAGCACAAAGAAACAAAAACTAAATGTGATTATTAATCTAAGTATGAGAGATCGGAAAGCACTTTAAACATGAGATCTAGGGGAGAAATCTTGAACCGAACTTGACTGAAAATTTAACTCGAACACTTAAGATCGAATCGAACCAAAACTTTAGCTCTTAAACTTTCTAAAGGAGGTCGGCAATAAACTGTAGGAAAAGATCTAGTGCAGTTCATTTCATTTATCAACAGAGATCAGAATATTCTTGACAGTCCGAATCCGACATCGGGTTTGAGAGGTCGAGAAATGATTTTGAGAGATCGCGAGGCTTTAATGAATGTGAGGACTTAGCATTGATTCAATTCTCTGTGAGGAGAGATCGGAAATGTGACCGCCTATCAAAGAGGGACTGAAACGTGATTAGCTGTTCAAAAAGAATTTTTATTGATTATAGGATCGGCCAAAATATGGTGTCGACAATTGCCCCTCTTTACATAATTTCAATTAAAGGAAAATTTCCGTATAGGAATTATGTAAAGATTCCGACTCATATTTTGGACGATTAGGTATTTGAAATTAGGGAACTAAAGCACACCTAAGTTAATGACCTAGAAAATTAAAATCAACTTGGATCTAGAAACCAGAGGTTGATAACAGGAATGTAAATTGCATGACATTAAAATCAACTTGGATCAAGGATCCAGAGGTTGATGGTGGAATTGCAGGAAATTAAAATCAACTTGGATCAAGGATCCAGAGGTTGATAGCAGAAATTTAAATTGCAGGCAATTAAAATCAACTTGGATCAAGGAACCAGAGGTTGATAGCAGAAATTTAAATTGCAGGAAATTAAAATTAACTTGGATCAAGGAACCAGAGGTTGATAGCAGAAATTTAAATTGCAGGAAATTAAAATCAACTTGGATCAAGGATCCAGAGGTTGATGGTGGAAATGTAAATTGCAGGAAATTAAAATCAACTTGGATCAAGGATCCAGAGGTTGATAGCAGAAATTTAAATTGCAGGAAATTAAAATCAACTTAGATCAAGGAACCAGAGGTTGATGGTAGAAATTTAAATTGCAGGAAATTAAAATCAACTTAGATCAAGGAACCAGAGGTTGATGGTGGAATTGCAGGAAATTAAAATCAACTTGGATCAAGGATCCAAAGGTTGATGGTGGAATTGCAGGAAATTAAAATCAACTTGAATCAAGGATCCAGAGGTCGATAGCAGAAATTTAAATTGCAGGCAATTAAAATCAACTTGGATCAAGGAACCAGAGGTTGATAGCAGAAATTTAAATTGCAGGAAATTAAAATCAACTTAGATCAAGGAACCAGAGGTTGATGGTAGAAATTTAAATTGCAGGAAATTAAAATCAACTTAGATCAAGGGACCAGAGGTTGATGGTGGAATTGCAGGAAATTAAAATCAACTTGGATCAAGGATCCAAAGGTTGATGGTGGAATTGCAGGAAATTAAAATCAACTTGGATCAAGGATCCAGAGGTTGATAGCAGAAATTTAAATTGCAGGAAATTAAAATCAACTTAGATCAAGGAACCAGAGGTTGATAACAGGAATGTAAATTGCATGACATTAAAATCAACTTGGATCAAGGATCCAGAGGTTGATGGTGGAATTGCAGGAAATTAAAATCAACTTGGATCAAGGAACCAGAGGTTGATAGCAGAAATTTAAATTGCAGGAAATTAAAATCAACTTAGATCAAGGAACCAGAGGTTGATGGTGGAATTGCAGGAAATTAAAATCAACTTAGATCAAGGAACCAGAGGTTGATGGTAGAAATTTAAATTGCAGGAAATTAAAATCAACTTAGATCAAGGAACCAGAGGTTGATGGTGGAATTGCAGGAAATTAAAATCAACTTGGATCAAGGATCCAAAGGTTGATGGTGGAATTGCAGGAAATTAAAATCAACTTGGATCAAGGATCCAAAGGTTGATGGTGGAAATTTAAATTGCAGGAAATTAAAATCAACTTAGATCAAGGAACCAGAGGTTGATAGCATGAAATGTAAATTGCATGAAATTAAAATCAACTTAGATCAAGGAACCAGAGGTTGATAGCATGAAATGTAAATTGCATGAAATTAAAATCAACTTAGATCAAGGAACCAGAGGTTGATAGCAGGAAATATAAATTGCATGAAATTAAAATCAACTTAGATCAAGGAACCAGAGGTTGATAGCAGGAAATATAAATTGCTGGAAATTAAAATCGCAGGAAATCAAAATCAACTTACAAGGCAAGTCTAACCCTGACACATGAAGTTCTTTCCTTGACGAAGTGTACTTAACAGGATCCCGAAAACCGATGATTAATGGAAGACGAGTTACAAGACTTGGCCTACGACCTCATTTCTTCGGATGCCCCTTTTCTGTTCTTGACTTTCCTCAAAAAGCGCCCTTGCGGGTTTTCACTTTCCTTTTTCCCTTTTGACTAGAAGCGCCCTTTCGGGTCTTCACCCCTAGTTTTTTTTTTTTTTTTTTTTTTTTTTGATAGCTCACTTTTTCAGGATGCCCTTTCGGGTTTTCATCCTTCACTCATTTTGCAGAAGGCGCCCTCTCGGGTTTTCACCCTCTTTCACACATTTTACTAGGAGCGCCCTTTCGGGTTTTCATTCCTACATTTTCTTCTTCTTCTTCTTCTTCTTCTTTTTTGTTCAAGTCCCAACTTCCCATATCAATAGGTTGTGTGTTCACTGCTTAGTCATTCCCTATAATTCTCAATGCAATGTATATAAAGTTACCTGTGTTTAAATTCTTAACTCATAATAAAGCATTAACAAGTTAACAGCGCATGTTCCAAGGTAAATGGGCTGATGGAATATGAGAAAAATATGGTTTTTAATAACAAAGAATAAGGATATGAATTTGGAAGAAAGAGAAATCTCACGAATTCCTTTATTAACTTTTCTAGACCCTTTATTGCCCCAAATACTAATAGTCTGAGAAGAATCCTTGTGCCATGGTCACTTGCTACCTTTTGACTCCATTTTACGTTCTCAATAAGGTTTCATGTTGCTAGGCGCATCCTTTGAGATTTTCAATCCCGATAACTCACTTTTTCAGGATGCCCTCTCGAGTTTTCATCCTTCACTCATTTTGCAGAAGGCGCCTTCTCGGGTTTTCACCCTCTTTCCTTTCGCCCTAGAAGCGCCCTTTCGGGTTTTCACCCCTACTTTTTTTCTTTTTTTTTTTTTTTTTTTTTTTTTTAAAGCCCACATTTTGTAGTATTTTCCTTCGATATAAGACCTCTTGGTTGGAGCTCCCGAGATTGTTCATTCTTATTCAAGCACCCTGGCCTTTCTTCTTTGGTATAACCGTCCATGGTAGATTTCGAATCTTGTTTTGACCTATTCGATTTCATCTAGCTCTGTTCTCCATTAAGATTCACAGAGAAGGAATTTCCATCTTTATTGGCAAAACTGCTTCCATGCCATATACTAACGAATATGGAGTTGCTTTAATCAATCATCTTTTCGATCATTCATTTGAGATTCTTGTTTACAGTTTCCATGGCGTTGTTCATTTGGGGCCGATAAGGTGATGAATTAAGATGAATCACCCCGGAGGCTTCCGATGACATCGATGCCCCGCATTGCAATCGATCATGGGACGTTTTTCCACCAACATATGTACAAAGACTTGTGACATTTTCAAACATACTGATACGCTTTTTCTTAGCCATCGTGTTCGTTAGCTTGCGTGGCATAGTTTCCCTTCATCGAATCACTAGTATTCAGTGGCAATTATTCGTCCTTAAAAGTTAACTTCATGAATATCATAGTTGATTGAATCATTATGTATTGGTTGGAAATGGGGCGGTTACAAGAGGAGAATTAAGTGGTTTTATTAAGCAAAGAAAAGGCTAAACAAAAGAAGTAATCGGATATGAAAATTTGGAAAAATGCGCTATTAACTTACTAATACTTAATCATGAGAGAAGGTCCATTCACAATTCACTTGACACCATGGACAAAGTAGTCAAGTGTTGGTAACCAAATATTCATTACTCAGAGAAAAGTATAAGGATATCCTTTGCCCCCCAAGTATCAAGCTCTTGATTTCCTTTTATTTGCACAATCAGCATTTCTGGTTCCAACGCATCCCCTATGCATTCTTTCATGTGCACATTCTCTTTACCAGTGGTTAGGCAACATTAGGAATTGCACTTTCACTTTCCATCTCCAACCACCCATTTCGATAAGGGATCAGATTTTTACCTTTGAAAGCTCCACAATTGTGTGTTGAGTGACCAATTGCCCCCCCTATAGTAGTCACAATGAGCATTTGGATCACACCTCATTGGATATGGGGATTGTAAAAGGTCAAGTGGAATGGGAGCTATCTGGTTTATGCTTAAAAGGTAGCAATAAATCTCGCTTAAGGGTATAGGCAGTGGTGGGTCGGGATTGGGGAGTGGGTGATTTAGATGAACTAGTTTGTTTGAGTCGGCAGACGTGAAGTGTAAGCAATTGGTTATGGGACCTATTGCGGTTGGGATAAGAAGAACTTGTGGTGGAAAATTGGCTACCATTAGGTTTTGGGAAGGAAATCGAGAACGGTAGGTGTTTTGTGGGGGGCATGGTTGATAGGCTTGTTACATCACATTGTGCACCTCCCCTAGTCTCAAATTTGCCTCAATTCTCTCCCCAGTCTGTATAATGTTAGCAAAGTTGTTGGAAGTGTTCTCGATCATCAAATAGAAATAAGGAGCTTTCAAGGTCTCAATGAAGAGAGAGCAAAGCTCATTGTCAATAACTGGAGGGTATATCTCCGCTGCTTTCTCTCTCCATCTCTGAGCATATTCTTTGAAGCTTTCCCTGTCCCTCTGCACCAAGTTTTGGAGATCTCTCCTTGTGAGGGCCATGTCGCAGTTGAATTTGTATTGCTTCAAGAAGGTATCAGCCAAATCTTTCCAGGAGCGCAGCTTGCTCCTGTCCAATTGTATGCACCATCTCAGAGCTGCTCCGGAGAGGCTCTCGTGAATGAGAAGCCTGTCATCTTCTGTTAGGGCACACATTTTGGCAATATAGGTTGCCAAGTGAATGCGAGGGTCTGAATTCCAGATACTTATCAAATCGTGACCTTGAATTTGGGTGGCACCACCACATCCGGTACTAATCTTAATGATGCCACGTCAACTGAGCCATACATATTCAAGCCCTCTATAGCTCTTAATCTCTCTTCCAGAGCAGACAGCTTCTCATTTTCTCCCATCTTATTTTCTCCTCCTGATGTGTGAGGTACTCCCCCAACTGGGAAATGAGGGGCGGAATGAATTGGAGGGTTCGGGACCGAAAGGGATGGTTCGGCATTCGGGATGGCTGGATAATAAGAGAAAGGAGGTTCATTATTTAGTGGAACTAGATTGACAGTGACCGTCGGATCCGGTATTGATGGCTGGAAAGTGAAAGAGGTTGAAGCGTAGTGAGAATCGACCGTTGTAGGAGGTGGAGGAGGTAATGGTAGGTTAAGGTCCAAGTCGGCTTATTTTGGGACATCTCCTCATCGCCTTCACAAGTTACGAAACTTGGTCTTTATTTGAGACACTTGCCCTCGTAGGTTCTGTACTTGTTCTGGTCTTCCATTATCTTCTTTGTCCGGATCTTGTTAAGTACACTGGGGTTGAATCGCGTGCTTGGTCGACTTGCCTTGTTCAAGCAATGTTGTTTTTACGTGAGGAAGTAAAAACTTTTAATAAATTTTGGATTTCAGAAACTAAAGGTCCCGTTAGGACGAGGGATACCGTGTGGCATCCGGGAGCCAAAATGGGGTCCGAGAAGGATAATTGCATCAATTTTATCATGGCATTGTTCGATAGTCCGACGGTGAATGATCGGATTGAACACGCCTCTATAGTACTTGTCCATATGGCGCCCCAACTTTTCGCATAACCCTAACGAGGAGTACCTACGGAGTCATACTATCCATTCACAATTTGGCTAAACCATGGCCCAACCGCCATAGGTTCAACAATGGTTTAGCATTCGTTATGGTCTAAGAACTTCTTCCGCTAACCGACTTGAGAATGCCATGTTAAAAATTATGCTTATCTTTCATAGACCTTAATTTAGTGATGTCTACAGGAAAAACTTATTAGCGGGATAGATTCATGTAATCTTGGATTATATTGTTGGCAGAGTGGTACCTACACATTTATCAAAGTAGGAAAATGTGCAGGTTTTCTTAACAACATGATTCAAGATTACCCTTAAAAGTAAGAACAAAGTAAAATAAATGTAATAGGTAAGAGTAAGTATGCCCTTTGTCCTAGCATAGGAGACTCACGATCTGATGAGTGCTACCTAATTGGATAGTTCTATCTTATAAGGTAGCTTACTACGGCTTTCAGCTATTGTGATAGTTTAGCTCAAGGTCTAACTTTCTAAAAGCCACAGGTTCCCAAATTGCCCCTCATCAGAACAAGAGAGCCCCATTCTATAACCATGATATTGTCGGAAAATTCCACGTATCACGGTAAATAGAACGAGTTTCAATTTGAGCGAAGCCTTCACGGATACTAACGGGGTAAAACCCATGGGTACTGCTACATGACCCCCTCCTACTTTCCTAAAAGGGTAAGAAAGCCCGGGTTAGGACCATAGTGTGTGAGGACATTGTGTGAGTGTTCAGTGTGTGAAGGGACACCTTTTACCTCTTCCCAATTCAGGGGGATTTTATTTTTCCATTTTTCCTTTTCCTTTTTCTTTGAAATGAAGAGCACTGTGGGAGATAGAACAGGCAAAACAAAATAGTTAGTAGCAATAATAATTAGCATATAAGACATCGCCAAGTGAGCCCCTCTAAATATAATTTGATCGGACAAAAATTAAGCCTACTTTTGGACCTCTAGACTGGGGTTGGGTCCCTAGTTTCCCCAGTGAGTCGCTAAGTCGCCGCAGAATGGGATTTTATGTCGCCCGGACGATCACTCACCGAAGTGGGAAAGAGTGAGGAGTCGCCACCTTAGTTTTGAGGGAAACTAAAGAAAACCATTTGAGAAGTTAAATTAAAAATGAAACCACTTTAAAACAGAGATTCTAAGTTCGGGGTCCGTAAACGGGTGGGGAAGGTGTTAGGCACCCCACCTCGTCCCTTAATAAGGGTAAGTAGATTTAATTCTGCGTCCTTTACAAATTAGTTAGAAGGGCTTAGGCGGCAATGTTAATCCTCTTGGTAGAAGGAATGTTTGATTTTTCACTAAATTTGGATCACTCAGATACATAAGTAAATGAGACAACCTTAGTGAACGGGTGTGAGAATCGGATAAGAACTCTCCTCCGATCTTTTTTAAGTTGTTCATTAAAATTTTGAGGGGAGACCGGATAAGAACCCTCCTCCGGTCTCTTTTAAGTTATTTATTTGAAGTTTTGAGGGGAGACCGGATAAGAACCCTCCTCCGATCTCCTTTTTATAGTTATTAGAATTTTAAATTGAGACCGGATAAGAACTCTCCTCCGATCTCTTTTAAGTTATTTAGGTCTCGAGTTGGGACCGGATAAGAACTCTCCTCCGATCCCTATTTAATAGTTAGCAAAATTTTGAGTTAAGACCGGATAAGAACTCTCCTCCGATCTCTTTTAAGTTAACAGGAGCCTGAAAAAGACTTTTCTGATCTCCTGAATTTTGATGTCCTAAGAACCTAAAGTTAAAGATCCTGGCGTTCAAAGATGTCAGGGATAAGGCTTCTCGATACCTTTTGGCTAGACGGGGAAAACTAGACTTGATTTACCGACCTTCCAGATATTTATTTTTACCAATATCTGTTAATGACCGATCTATTCTATTTCGTTTACTTTGGTTTTGTCTCACTTTGTGGCCTCTTTGCTGATCTGCCATTTATGTCAGCCTAATAGTTTGGCTATTTTCCTGACGTGTTATTCATGTCTTCCCTCAAAAGAGACCTCTAAGTCGCAGTTGCCTACGTTTACCCAAACATTTACATACTACTGGGAGTTAGAAAACTTGCTTTCAGAAATGATGAAGATTAATAAAAATAAACTGATCACTAAAGAAATGATTTAGGAGTGTCATTCTTTGGGGATCGTCAGGAAAAAGTAAACTTGAAGAAAATCGCAGATGTAATAAAACAAGGAAAATACGGGAAATAAACGTAGACGCTTAATAAAACAGTAACATGAACTCTTATAACAATATTTTCTCTTGGGTTCTCTTGTACAAAATACCCTTGAAGAAAGTTGCAGATGTATGAAGAACAAAGGAAGTGCAGGAAACAAACGTAAATGAGTGTGAACTCTTACCGTGAGGAGCCAAATATATTGAAATAAGCGTGAAGTGGTAAATAAGTGATGGCGGATTGATCACCTGAGAGTTGATGTCTGTGGAAACCGAGAGATGCTTTAGCTAAAAGGTAACAGGTAAGAACCAGTGAAAGGAAGTTGAGCTTGAACAGAGGAAAGGAAAGCAGAGATGATGAGAGTATGACCAGATAATGAACAAACCGAAATGTAGAGTTCCAATATTCAAAATCTTTTCAAGAAAACACTCACGAAAACTAGTTTCAAAAGTATTTTTAATCACTACAAAACAGCAGAGTAACAAACGAATGAAGTTTGAGTTCCTCCACGATAATAGCAGCCTCTTGCCTATATTTTTTGCCGTCTTTTTCGTCCCTTGAGCTTTTTCATGCAGTATTTATAGGAATCGGTGCTCCCCATGAAGGGTCGATTCATTTTGAGGAGATGGAGGGTCGATTTTGAAGTACATGATCGGATGTTCAGAATTAAAGAGAATCAAAACGAATGGTCGAGATCGCTTCTCAAAGTATTTGTCCTTTTCCTCTTTAATCCGACGGTCTTGAATCCTCTTGTCGGAATGATCCGAGGGCCGAGAGTGAAAACGCCGGTATTGTCATCTTCTTTTGATCCAAGGGTTCGGATTCATCCTTACAAGTGAGATCAACGGTGGAGATTGGGATGTACAGGATGTCATGACATACCCCGCACTGTCAAGATTGCGGGCGATTCTTAGGCGTGCGGTGGAGATCTCGTCGCCACGCTTTAACTACCTCTACCGATTCTCGACGGTTATTGGAATTTGTCTTATTCTTTTGTCTTCCGATCCTCCCCTAGCTCCTATTCCGATCTCTCATGCCGATCTCCTATCTCCGATCTCTTTTATCCCTTGATCACCGATTCGGTCCAAGCATTAATTACATCTCGATTTTCAAGCGCCCGCTGCTTTCCGCCAAAGATTAAATGCCCATTTTCCCCTATATATACCCTCGTTGATAGTGGCATTTCCTTCATTCGATTTTTCTCTTTCTCCTTGTTTCTTGGTTCTAGCTGCTCCGGGAAAGTTCCGCTACAATCGTGGTTTTGATCCTCTTCCGATGGAATTCCTATTCTCGATGAAAATTTACGATCCTTGATTGGATGGTCCTAATCGACGATGGTGAGAGAACTGGATTTGACCGATCCGTATGCGGGCTTGTTGTACCGATCTCGAGTTGCTCAACCGAGTTCATTCGCTTCTCATCACATTGAGTGTTCCGACGATTCTCGATCCACATTGGGTGTTCCGACAGCGGATTAAGCTTCCGGTCGGCAATATCCTTGGGATCAGTTATAAACTGATCCTTAGATCTCCTAGGAGTATCCTTGGAATTAGTTATAAACTGATCCATGGATCTCCTGGGAGTATCCTTGGGATCAGTTATAAACTGATCCTTAGATCAGCCTCTTCAGATAGGATTTTTCACCGGTCTCTAGAGATCGTCCAAATGATGTAATTTTTCAATGTAATCAGATCTCTAGAGATCGGCCACATGATGTAGCTAGACCTTTATTGTAATCCGATCCCTAGAGATCGCCCAAATGATGTAATAAAGACTTTATTTTGTCGGTTATCATCTTATTTTTTCATTGATTATTTTCCGATCTCTACTGTGTTTATCCGATCTGGTTCTTTACCTGAATGACACTTAACTGATCCTTTATTCAAAATATTTAACTTATTATGCCGATCTCCAATTAACCGATCTCTGAACATTCGGATATTTGAGAGAAGTGTCAGAACAGCTGTCGAGTCTCACCAATCGATGCGCCGCCTAGAACCTCGCGAGCATTAAATGCTCGGACTAGTATAAATAGGGGAGGGTTAGCCAGTTGTTCTCTCATTCCATTTTCAATCCCCTGCTCACAACTTCGAAGTTCTCTCATTTTTCCAGTTTCTCCGACGCCGATCAGACTCCGGTAAGGGCTTTAATCCTCTTTTTAGTTTAAGTTCTTTGTTTTTTTCCTTGAAAATGAGCGGTGCCGAAGGTCAGAGAGCGGCGAGCCCTCCTTCCATTGAGTTCTCTTGGTCATCGTCTGATGAAGAAGAGGCAGTAGGGCCAAACGCGCAACCTGGACCCCTTAGGGTCCCTGCTCCAGGTCAGGGGCGGGTCGTATCATTAAGGCGTACGCGCCCTTCTTCAAGGAGAGAGACCCTTCCCATAGACGAGCTTCCATCGGTTCTTCGGGAATTCGATCTGCAATCGTTTGTTCAAGAATACAACATTTGTCCTGATTCATATGAACTGATCAAGTGCCATGGCGATGTTCGTGTCGATCACTCCTTTGAAGAGAACGACATAGTCATGGTGTATGAGGAACAGTTAAAGGCCGGTCTTCGATTCCCCCTGGATGACTTCTATAAGGAGGTCCTAAAACTTCACCGGGCGAGCATCGTTCAGATCCACCCTAACTCATGGCGGATTTTAGTAGCCTTCCGAGGCCTATGCCGAGCTAAGGGAATCAGACCTACGGCTAAGGTGTTCGCCGAGTTGCACCGGCTATCTCGCCGAAAGGACGATGACCACTGGTTCTTTCAGGCGAAGCCTCGTTGCGGGCTCTTTTCCGATCTGCCCTCGTCTCTTAAGAATTGGAAGAATCGTTTCTTCATTGTGAGGAGCAAAGATCCGAGCCATTTTGAGGACTTCCCCCGCAGCTGGTGGTACCAGGGACCTTTGCTTCCGAATCACATCACCCTGAGCCAAGATGAAAGCCTAATAGTGATGGATTTGAAGAGTGAGGCTGCCACTAAAAAGTATTCTTGTTTGGATGCGGTGACTGCCGAGCTACACCATTGGACTGTTCAGCTGCTCACTGGCCAAGACCGCGAACTTCCGCTCTCTAACCTTGGCATCGGTATTTTCTATATCTCAATTCTCACGACCTTAGCGATCTCACTAACCTTTTCTTTGTGCAGGTATGGCGGGTGGTGAGGGTTCAAGGAAACGGAAGAAGGAGAGAGAGATCTCCCGGAAGATAAAGGAGATAAAGCGTTCGGAACGACTCCAAACGCCCGGTCACGAACCTGGGGAGATACAAAGTGATCCTCCCCAACCTTCGGGTCCGCCGACCACTGAAGCTACCCGATCTCCTCCTAGATCGGAGGAGTAGCCTCCGACTCTTGCAGTTGTTCCAAGCAGGGAAGGGGGGCCTACTCAAGCTTCTGGGAGGACCTCTTCTCGGGCGCTCAAATCGATCGATCGCTTGAGGAATAATCGGTTGTCAAGGAGAACTCGATTTCGCCAAAGTCCCGGGTCTACCATCTTCTTTCCGGAGGATCGGGACAGTTATCCTGAGAATGGTCTCGACGACATATTGACTCGGACCATGAGCTTAAGCGTGGAGTGTGCAGTGAACTGGACCATGATCCGGGAAAGGATTCAGCGCCTGGGTAAGGAGATCGGGAAGAAGAATCAGGAGGTGGATTCCCTCCGATCCCAACTCTCATCCGCTCGGGATTATATATCTCAAGTCGAGGGACGGGCAAAGCTCCATGAAGACCGGTTGGCCGAACAGAATCGTGCTTTGGATGAGGGGGACCGTGCTCTTAAGGAAGTCCAGGTGCTTCACGCCAACGAAGCCGCTCAGGTCGCTCAACTTATAGAGGAACTTGAGGCGAAGGATAAGGAGCTTAAGGAGAAAGACAAGGAGCTTAAGGAGAGGGATGAGGAGATGGTGACGGGAATAGCCGAGGCCTATGTGAAGGCTCACAAGGATCTCATGGCCGCACTCTAGAAGCGTTACCCAGAAGAAGACTTCTCTTGGATGGCAGACGTGGCTCCTGAGGACAATGATGAAGACAGTGAGGATGAAGCCGAAGGTGAGGGAGAGAGGGAGAGTGATCCAAATGTAGATCAGGCTGGGGGTGATCCCCCAGCCGAATAACTTGTACAAATTATGACATGAAATGGAATGCCTTTTGTTCAATGAATGATTGTGATCGGAAAATTTTAAACCATTATTTGTCTGAGTATTTGATTGTATGAGCACAGCAAAACAAAAACTAAATGTGATTATTAATCTAAGTATGAGAGATCGGAAAGCACTTTAAACATGAGATCGGTAGGGGAGAAATGCTGAACGGAACTTGACTGAAAATTTAACTCGAACACTTAAGATCGGAATCGAACCAAAACTTTAGCTCTTAAACTTTCGGAAAGGAGGTCGGCAATAAAACTGGTAGGAAAAGATCTAGTGCCAGTTCATTTCATTTATCAACAGAGATCAGGAATATTCTTGGCAGTCCGAATCCGACATCGGGTTTGAGAGGTCGGTAAAATGATTTTGAGAGATCGGCGAGGCTTTAATGAATGTGAGGACTTAGCATTGATTCAATTCTCTGTGAGGAGAGATCGGAAATGTGACCGCCTATCAAAGAGGGACTGGAAACGTGATTAGCTGTTCAAAAAAGAATTTTTTATTGATTCTAGGGATCGGCCAAAATATGGTGTCGACATCTGGTAATCACTATTTATTTTCGATCAGGGCTTTTCTAGGTGTCTTAAACATAGTTCTAGTCCTTTTAATTGTCCGGATCGATACCGGTCATTGGAACAGTAACATATACTAGGCTACGCAAATAGGGGTATTACAATTCTGCCCCCCTTAAAATAAATTTCGTCCTCGAAATTGTGTCCACTATCTATGCTCAAATAGTCATACGTGTTTGTTTCCTCATGTTTTATTCACGCTCCCAAGTAGTTTCCTGGCCAGAATGATGGCTCCTGAGCACTTTAACCGATACTATTTACTCATCGATTGCTTACCTGGTGTGCTAAGTTCCTTATGAGCTTCTGTCACAAGTTAGATTCAAATTCATTTTAATTTTAGAGGTAAGCAAATCTGTGTGCTAGTGGATCAACTCTTTCTAGGACCTCGTACGATCCTATGGGTGAGAACTCAGTTTTACTCTTTTCTTATCAAATCTCTTGATCATTTGATGCAACCTTTAGTTTATTTTAGAATATTTTTGTCTTTTCTTGCTGTTATTTTAGCAATTATTTTCCTTTGTAGTCTTTTTTTTTTTCATTCCACAGCTTAACTTTAATTATTTTATTCCTTAATCTTATCTTCTTTCTTAACTTGACTGTTGAGTCATGATTTAGCACCTCTTATCGTCCCTAATAAATCCACTATACTTCAATATTACTTTGATTTGGTCCTCTGACCATTCTAGTCAACACTTTAATTAATATTCATAATGTTGCTTTATTACATTTGCACCAGCTATTCTAATTTTTACTTCTATATTTTCTTTTATCTACTTATATTCTATTGCTTATTTTCCGCTGGTTTGCGATCATTACCTTTTTTTTGAACCATAAACAATTCTTTAATCTTAATAAGGGAGTCTATCGGACTCTCCTTTTACCCATGCTATTCAAAAGTTTCGCTTTAATTCTAATCTAATCCTTATGATCCGCACAATAAAATTGTGCTCTTCCTAAAGAATACCTGACCAACTAGTTCCTATCAAATTACTGTTATCAGTGGAACATCATTTCTTTACTATTTTATAAGTTATAATTGTCATCCATAGCATCCTGTCTTTTCTAGGGGAACAAAATCATATTTCGTCTCTCACTATCACACAAATAAAATACTGTTCCTTACTAAACTTTGAGCAAAAGATCCATTGCAATACCAGAACAACTATAAACCCCATATCAGAGACTGGATGACTTAGCCCTATAGGTGTTATTTTTAAATTTTGACCATGCTAAAATCTCTAGTCCCACAACAATTCCTCATGTACTGTAATTCGTGCTAAGGTAACGGAGTCTTTAACTCTCACTACCTTGCAAGCATAATATTTTGATATTCTAATTATAGAGTTTTAAATCCCAAATTAGGATTTTCAAACTCAGTTCTAGTAATAAAACTCTATTCTAGTATATTTGTACCAGAGCAAAAGCCATTTGTAACTATTCTTATCCTTGTGTACTATTGAGTAGTACGTAGCTCTACACAATAAATCCCAAGTCAGTACTGTAATCTGTAGCTTACAGCATAAACATCAAGAATATTGTATAGTTACTACGATACATCCCAATAGATCAAACTTCCCTACATCTTATTTCTCTCAAATCCACTAATATCTTAAACTTATTTTGATTATGGTACCCACTGACATCTATCAGTAGTAATACCTTTACCCGCATCTATGGTAGCTATATTACTATAACTTACTTTTAGGTCCTCTTGTCTTACCTAATTAAGCTTACTAATTAACTTTATAACTTATCGTAGTCTAGGAGATGTCTCTCACTAGAAACTTTTCCAAAATTAATTCCAATCACGCTTATTATCGCAATTCTTATCCTAAAAGACTAATTACTAACACATCAAAATTTATTTCCATGCAAGGCAATAGTAGTAGAATATATAATTTTGCATTAGCATATAAATAAGTAGAGCCGGAATCAAATAATACATAATTATTCCTTCCAAAAGTTAAGAATATACCGGCAACTACATCTGAAGTCTCTACTTTTTCCCCTCGATGCATGGCATTTCGTCTTTCTAGTGTATTCCTCTGCTCGGGTTGGTCCATTGTGCTAGGATTACCAGAAGTGTTGTCTCTACTTCTACCTCTGCCCCTACTAACTATTAATGAGCCTCTAAAACCAAAACCTTGGATTGATTCTTCTGGTGTAGTATGTGGCATAAATCTACATGCGCTAGCACAATCTTGGGTGAATGTCCGATTCCGCCATAATTGTAGCAGGCTCTAGTGACCCTATAGCAAATACCCCCATTTAATTTTTCACAAACGTCACAGATACGAATAGGGTAGGAACTTTTGGTTCTTTGATGAATGGTTCTTCATTACTTCTGCCATGAAGATCTGCCTCTGTCATACTTAGGAGCTCGGGTTCCCTTAAAATCTTTTCTCTTTCCCAAATTATTACTCGAACTTTGACTGATAGATTTTTCACTTTTCTCTTTTTTATGCTGCTCTTAAGGGGATTGGGTTTGTACTTAGGCCTGGGCTGACAGATTATCAGCCATTTGTTGAAAAAACTTAGCTATCTGCTGGGCCATTTGTGCAGTAATTTGTAAAGGAGGGACTGGTGCAGCTGGACCTCCAACGCTCTGTGGAACGGGGGCCTCTCCTTGTATGTCAGCTGTATGAGATTGCTCTACCATTTTATCCCCCTTGTTCATATCTATTCACAGGATTTTTTTTTTCTATTTTCTGTACAACCTTCATAAGAAGATTTCTCCCCGTTAGTTCATATTTATGATGTAAATGTACTATATGTATCAAACATTTGAGCAGTTGTACTTATCAAAAAATATTTCAAATTCACAGTTCAAAATTTACTTTAAAAACTAGCTTTGATACCACTAAAACCTGTCACACCCTACTCCTCGTAAGATGTAACATGCTTCCGTAGTACACCTAATGAATTACCGTACTTCGCCTACCGATAACCCATTAAATATACTGCAAGGGATTTTAAAATAATTTTTGTTCATTTTTAAATTGGTGGGTAAATTTTTTTTTCAGATATTAAAAAAACCTTTATTTAATGTCCAAACATAAAAGAAAAAAATTTAGATATTTAAAATCTCCACAATTTTTACAAAAATTTCAGCAGAGTGCCGTTTGTATTTTGAGAAAATAGTTCTTCAAAACCTGAAAATAAAGACACTCCTAATATATTTCTCAATCACAACTCCATTAATCAATTTCATTTCACAAATCAGCACAAGCAACTCAATACACAGTTTAAATTAAATCAAACATTGAAATATCTCATTAAGGTAACAAAATTAATATTTACATTCATGGGAACATTAAAAATTTAGCAGTACAAAACTTTATATGTAAATAAAATCTCAAGATAATATTATAATAATTTGTATTTGATTACAGTCCAAAAATATAATACAAAAGAGTCGATACAACTGCTCAAATGAAATTACATACATATAATTACAGAATTACATCAAAATCTAATGTACAAGGGTATACCTATGATATACCCGAAGATAGCTTTGTACTATCTTTCAATAATCTCGCTCAGCTGCTTTATATTTTCTTTCACCTGCGACAGCATACAAAGCTAACGCTGAGTGGTGAACTCAGTGGTGCACAAGCGAATAATTTAAAACTTAATACAAGCTATGCTTGGCAATTCACAATAAATAAAAATTTAACATTTCTAAATTCTTAAAAATTCATAACATTCAAAAATTAATATTTTCATTCATGCAAATTATTCATTTGAATAACATTTTGATCAAATAGTAATTATTTATCTACATTTCATTCAAATCTTGAAACAATACAAAAATATTTTGAATAACTAACAAACTATTTATTTCAGTCACAATTTATGAAACTATGCATAATTTAAAGGGGGTTACCAACAATTCACACAGTTGAACCCATGACTCAAAATTCAAATAGATGCCATATTGTACACCACGACATTTCAAACTCTTCTAATAACTGAGGCTAAAAGGGAGGAACAAACATTAGCTAGTATATATGAGTACTCATTCAATCTCTTCCCCAACTGGCAAGCCAGAGAGGAAGGAACTCACCCCATCAAGTGAAGGAGATATCTCACTAGACAAGCTAATGAAAATTCACAACATATATTGCCATGTCAACTGTGATTTCAAATCATATTCAAAACAATTTCTATTTACCAAGTGTTTACAAACCATTAACATATTGAATCATCATAAATTCATGCCCAAGGTTGGCAACACATCAAACTTAAAATTTACAATCCTCAAAACTATGCAATAAATCCTTAAATGTGTTAGTAGTATGCCCTAGAGCATATCATTTAGTATGTATCTTGTATATATTTTTATTAATAAAAGGCATTTCAACTTTTCCGTTTACATAATATATTTATGTGTAATAGAAAAGGTCCATTGATATTTTGTTAGAAATATTATTCTTAAGTTGTTAAGAATATCAGTGACAATATTTCTAGCACAAAGTATCATAAATAGGTTCACAATCGAGGATACTTCATAATAAGGACATGACTTATCCAGAAAGATTGTATTCATGTTTGTTCCCAAGTTATTTATATGAGATAAAAATAAGATGGAATGGTGAGTCTCATGCCATATGACAAACATGATAGGCACTTATAAATGATAAGTAGGCCGAACCAGTGACACTTATGACAAGCACATGGAGTTTACTCTTGTCAATGTTTTGTCATAAATCATATCAGTGCATATAATCTTTAGACCTGAGATAGTACAGTTATCTTGTATATAGGTAGTTTGAGTTTGATACTGCTTTCATACTTGTACTGTGTATGGGTATATGG
Source organism: Hevea brasiliensis (assembly GCF_030052815.1). Taxonomy (NCBI): domain Eukaryota; kingdom Viridiplantae; phylum Streptophyta; class Magnoliopsida; order Malpighiales; family Euphorbiaceae; genus Hevea; species Hevea brasiliensis. Next base: position 57,021,102 of record NC_079501.1, on the reverse strand, counting down.
GCATGTGTTGGCTCCTACTAGTTATATATGGAGGTAGGTGTTGATCAAGATGGAATCTGTTCCTCTAAGTAAATAGAGATAAAATCCTATGTTTATTTAATTGTTCTTGATTTTTCAAGTTCCTGGCCAGGACAGATAGATTTATTCAGAAAAGAGTTTCTGATGAGAAAATCTTTTTAATCAAGAACTGGAATTAAAAGAGAACATAATATTCATAGCAAATGGAGTTTGACATAAACCATGACTCCAGCTTGAGTTGGGATTTTGTAACAGAGAGATTCTAGTGTATGGTAACATATGATTATAGGTTCATTTAAGGTAAACCTTATTACTAATTGGGTGGCCATGGCATGCTATGCTAGGTGTTAACCATTGTCTATGAGGTTCATAAAATGATTTAGAGAAATCATTTATGGTAAGAAAGAGTTCTGATGATATTAAGAGTTGATATCATGTCTCATTGCCAATTAGTGATGAGCCTAGTAAGTCACACACATACACAAGTTATCACCTAATTAAATATGATTTAATTAATTAATTAAAGAGTTTAAATTAATTAATTAAATAGGTTTGGTTTGCAATTAGATTGCAAAGTCCCTAGCATGACTTGAAACCAAATCTAGATTATTGGATGTGTAGTATAAATTAAATTTATATTTAAAGTGTTTAAATATGAATTTAATTAATGAGAAATTAATTAATAGAGATTAATTAATTAATTTATATTTGATATAAATTAATTAGAAGAAGAAAAATAATTATTTTGGGTTGAGAACTCAAAATTAAGACACAGGGGCATTTTGGTTATTTTGCAGTGTGACACGTGGCACCATGAGATGGTGACACATGGCATAACACATAAGCTTGCCAAATGTTTTTTAATCATGTAAGATGATTAAAATCAAGATTAAATATAGGTTTGACACTTGGCACAATGTGATTGGGTCACTTAAACCTAGAGCTAATCAAAGGGTGACATGTGGCAAGGGTTTAATGTGTTAACCTAGCTATTTAAGTGTTGTTATGAGAAAATAAAACACAACCACCAGCAGCCACACTCCTTTGTCACGCCACTTTGAGGGTTTTCATCTCTTCTCCTTCATCTCTTATCAATTCAAAGAGATTAGCCATCAATCTCTTGAATTAAGAACACTAGAAATTGTTTCTAGTGTCCTGTTTACATCTTTAATCTCTTAAAAGGCAGAACTTGATTTTCTTATAATAGAAAAAGCTTTAGAAGCTATTCAAGGGCTGCCATAGGTGTTCTTGGTGTGGACAAGCTAGAGGGACAACATCTGGTGTCCTGAAGACGAATCTCAAAGGCGCAGACACGCTGCAGTGTATCAAGAGGTTAGTGTAATCGTTCTTGATTTAATCTAGGGTTCTAAAATTAATCTGATTAATTTTAAAATCTTAAATGGAAAATACAGATCCAAAAACATATTAAAAGAGTTTTAATATGTTGTTTATCATTGAAATCAAATAGATAAAAATAAATCTTGTATGATGCATGTGACCCTAGGTGAAAAATTTTGAATTCAATGGTATAAACTTGTGTTTTTCACTCTTCCGTTCCTTCAATTGGTATCAGAGCCACTATATTTGCCATTTAGATTGATGTTTATATGATTTAATTGTGTGTTTGATCATGAGATCAAGAGTTTATTGCTGGTTGCAAAGTCAAAGTGGCGGCACAAATGATGAACACCATGGTGTGCATGGTTGATGCATCACAATGGTGTGCAAAGGTAAATGGATGGTGAATGTGCAATTGTTGTATGATTTAAGATCCATTTTATGTCTAATTAAATTGTTTAATTAGAATTTTTATCACACAATTAAATTATGATTCAAATCAGAATTTTAAAAATTGTTTGAATGTGATTCAAATCTGAATTTTAAAAGTTGTTTGAATGTGATTCAAATCTGAATTTTTAAAGTTGTTTGAATCATATTTAAATCTGATTTTTTAAAATTGATTGAATAAAATTCAGATCTGATTTTTTAAAAAATATTTGAATGTGATTCAAATCTGATTTTTTAAAAAATGTTTGAATGTGATTCAAATCTGAATTTTTAAAGTTGTTTGAATGTGATACAAATCTGAATTTTTAAATTTGTTTGAATGAGATTCAAATCTGAATTTTTAAATTTATTTGAATCATATTCAAATCTGAATTTTTAAGTTGAATATGAGATATTCAATTTAATTTAAGGATGTATGTTTTATTTAATTGTTGAATAGTGATATGCATGATGGATGATCATGGACTATAAAAGACCAATGTGATTGGATTTATTTCTTTTATGTTTCTTTGGGATTGTAAATTAATTAATTTATTTTAATTTATTTTGGGCATGTATTATTAAGTTTGTAATAATTTTTGGGTTGTAATTTCATTTATTTAAGTTCTTGTAAATTCGCCTTGGTATGCCAAGGATGACTACGTAATATTGGATTGCAAGAAGTTCAAGGAGGTCAAGAGCATTGGTGGGACCAGTGGGAGGAATTCAAGATCAAGTGTTGATTATGTACTCCTTTAGCAACTCTTGTAAAATGAATGAATGAAATGCACCTAGGAATGCCCTGATTCAATTCTTGGTGGCTCAGAATTGAATCCCTTAGAAAGTCCATGATCATACCATATTTACTGCTTATCCATGAATGCATGAGATGTATGGGAATGTATGCAATTATATGATATATGCATGCTAAATGGATAATGTGCAAAGTGAGACCTTAATAGTAAATAGAATGACCATAAAATCTTCCAAACAAATGATTAAGTTGGAAATGCTATAATTAAAGTAATTATAACACAGGCCCTCCATTGGGGCAATTATTTTAAGAAATTTTAAATAGTTGCATAAGATGCAATTTATTTAAGAGATTTTCTTAAGAATAATTATTAAGCATGAGATGTTGTAAATATGTAAATGGTTTAGTGGCCAATATTGGATGTACCTGAGGACATTAAAATTATTTGCATAATTACTGGCTCAATGGGATCAACTTAACTAATGCAAGATAAGTCAATAATGGATGTACCTGAGATTTTGAGCATTAGGGGCTAGGTAAAGGATTGCACCTCACATGAGATGTGATGGGCAAGGAGTTGCTCACTTATAGTTTATTGTAATTCCAATAATGGATGTACCTGAGGATGATCAATAGAATTATAAGAATTCAATCACACACTAGAAATCCATCCAACTAGGATTTCCGTTTTCTACTTTGGAAGTGTAGGATTCGCTAAGTTAGTGGGAGGACCAATTTGATTAAAAGACCATAATCATATTTGGTTAATTACATGATACATTTACTAATTAATCTGGTTATTTCTGCAATTAATTTTCTGATAAAAATGATCACAAAACAACCACCACCATCCAATATCCTTGCAAGCATACTTGATCACAATAGGTTGACAGGACCTAATCTGTCTGATTGGCTAAGAAATTTGAAACTTGTCCTGAACCTTGAACATATAGGATATGTTCTAGATTCAAATGTTCCTGGTCCCTTACCTCCAGAGGCCACACAAGAGGAACATGAACTTTGGACAAGTGGAAGGAGCATGATATGAGAGCTAAGTGTTACATGCTTGCTTCCATGAGTAATGAGTTACAGAAGCAACATGAGAACATGCAGAGTGCGAGTGAGATCCTCCTTCACCTACAAGAGTTTTATGGTGAGCACAGCAGGAATGCTAGGTATGAGATATCTAGGCAGCTGTTCCGCATGAGGATGTCTGAGGGACAGAATGTTGGGGATCATGTCCACAAGATAATTCGGCTGATTGAGCAGTTGGAATATCTTGAATTCAACATGGATTTCCAACTACAGACGGATTTGATCCTTCAGTCCCTTCCTGGGTCTTTTGGGAAATTTTGTGACAAATTTCCATATGACTCAACAGAAATGCACCTTAGCTGGTTTACTCAACATGCTGGTTATTGCCCAAAAGAATATGCCAGTTAATAAAGGAAAAAAGGTAGCTTTGGTTGCATCTTCTTCTGCTGGAAAGTCCAACAAGAAGAAGGGAAATAAGAAAAAGAAACCTCAGATTCCTGGTCCTTCTAAGAAAATAGCTAAACAGAAAAGGAAAACTAAAGCTGATGAAGGCAAAGGAAAGTGTTTCCACTGCCAAAAGGAAAGTGTTTCCATTGCCAATAAGAAAGTGTTTCCATTACCAGTAAGAAAGTGTTTCCACTGGCCAGAGTATAGCAATCTAAATGAAAGCAATGCTGTGGTGAAAAACAACTCAAGTTCAAAATATATTTGGCACTTAAGGTTATGTCATGTTGCAGAAGATAGGATTACAAAATTGGAGAAAATGGGGATTCTATCCTTATTGGACTCTGAGCCTACTCCAACTTGTGAATCTTGCCTTGAGGCAAAATGACTAGATCACCCTTTGTTGGACAGGCTAAGAGTGAAAATATTTTGGAGCTAATACATAGTGATGTATGTGGTCCATTTAAAGAAATGGCTAGAGGGCTTTCATTATTTTATTACCTTTCTTGATGATAAATCAAGGTTTGGGTATTTGTATTTGATGAAATACAAACATGAATCTTTTGAAAAGTTCAAAGAATTTAAATCAAGTAGAAAATCAAACAGAAAGAGTATTAAAGCTCTTGATCGGATCGTGGAGGTGAATATTTGAGTCTTGAATTTGATGAATACTTGAGAGAGCATGGCATTGTTTCTCGGTGACTCCTCCGGGAACACCACAACCGAATGGTGTATCCGAAGGAGAAATTGTACCCTATTGGATATGGTACGTAGTATGATGAGCTATACTGATATGCCAATCTCCTTTTGGGGATTTGCATTAGAATCAGCTTTGTATATTCTGAATAGGATTCCATCAAAATCAGTTTCTTCCACACCTTATGAGATATGGCATGGAAAAAAACCAAGTCTTAAGCATGGTAAGATTTGGGTTTGTCCAGCTTATATCAAAAAACTGAACACTGATAAATTGGAGACGGATCGTAAAAGGGTCGATTTGTTAGATATCCAAAAGATAGTTTTGGATATTATTTTTATTTGCCTACTTCACAAAAGGTTGTGATAAGTAGAGATGCCACATTTCTTGAACAACAGTTTGTTCAAGAAGGAGGCAAAGGAAGGCAAATAGAGTTAGAATTGGAGAATTCTGACCAACCAACATATCAAATGGATATAGATCCATCTAGTCAACCTATACCCGTTGATGAAACATCTACAGCTGTTCCTCGTAGAAAAACCAGGGTATCTCACCCACCAGTGAGATATGGTTTTCTTCATGAAGAAGAACAAGAGTTGTCTACTCATGAAGAAGTAGATCATGGAGATGATCCACTTACCTATGAAGAAGCTATATCAGATATAGACTCTTCAAAATGGATTGATGCTATGAAATCCGAGATTGATTCCATGTATAAGAATCAATTTTGGGATCTTGTTGACCCACCTGAAGGTATTGTACCTATAGGGAACAAATGGGTTTTCAAGAAGAAAATTGGTTCTGATGGAAAGGTAGAGACCTATAAGGCAAGGCTAGTAGTGAAAGGGTTTCACCAAAGGCAAGGAATCGACTATGAGGAGATTTTCTCACCTGTTGCCATGCTTAAATCAATTAGGATTTTATTAGCAATAGCTGCGTACTATGATTATGAGATTTGGCAAATGGATGTCAAAACAACTTTTCTCAATGGATACATTGAAGAAAACATTTTCATGGAACAACCTAGGGGATTTGAATCCCAAGATGGTTCCAAGGTATGCAAGCTAAAGCGATCCATTTATGGGTTGAAACAAGCTTCGAGGAGTTGGAACATCCGTTTTGATGAAGCCATTAAATCCTTTGGTTTTATCAAAAATGAGGATGAGCCATGTGTATATAAGAAGGTTAGTGACAGTGCTATCACTTTCCTTGTCTTATATGTGGATGACATACTGTTGATGGGTAATGACACAGGTATGTTGACGACTATAAAGGTATGGTTGTCAAATACATTCTCCATGAAAGACATAGGGGAGGCAACCTATATTCTTGGGATTCGCATCTATAGAGATAGAGCGAAAAGAATAATTGGTTTATCCCAAAGTCTATACTTGGAAAAGGTGTTAAAGAGGTTTAACATGCTTGATTCCAAGAGAGGATTGTTACCAGTGAGACATGGTATCCATCTTTCTAAAGAGATGTCTCCAAAGACACCTGAAGAAAGAGATAAGATGGCCAGGATTCCATATGCTTCGGCTATTGGAAGTTTAATGTATGCAATGTTGTGTACTAGGCCGGATATCGCATATGCTGTTAGTTTGACTAGCAGGTATCAATCCAATCCAGGTTTGGAACATTGGATAGCTGTCAAGAATATCCTTAAGTAGTTAAGAAGAACTAAGGATTTATTCTTGATTTATGGAGGTGGAGACTTGCAATTGGATGGTTATACTGATTCTGATTTCCAATCAGATATTGATGATAGAAAGTCTACCTCTAGATATGTGTTCATTTGTAATGGAGGTGCGATCGGTTGGAAGAGTTCCAAGCGAGCACGCATCGCAGATTCCATTATAGAGGTCGAGTATATTCTCGCATCGGATCTTGCAAAGGAAGCTGTTTGGATAAAGAAGTTCGTGATAGAACTTACAGTAGTTCCTTCCATTGAGTCAGCAGTTCCACTACACTGTGACAACAATGGAGCAGTCATATAGGCTAAGGAACTAAGGTCTCACCCAAAATCCAAACACATAGAAAGGCACTACCACATTATCAGACATATAGTTGGGCAAAGGTGATATAGCTATGCAGAAAAATAACATCAGCTGAAAAAAATTTAGCTGATCCATGCACTAAGCCTTTGTCACAAGCTCAGTTAGACTAACATCTTGAGAAGATGGGTCTAAGGTATTGTAATGAATAGCTCTAGTGCTAGTGGGAGATTGTTAGTAGTATGCCCTAGAGCATATCATTTAGTATGTATCTTGTATATATTTTTATTAATAAAAGGCATTTCCACTTTTCTGTTTACATAATATATTTATGTGTAATAGAAAAGGTCCATTGATATTTTGTTAGAAATATTATTCTTAAGTTGTTAAGAATACGAGTGACAATATTTCTAGCACAAAGTATCATAAATAGGTTCACAATCGAGGATACTTCATAATAAGGACATGACTTATCCATAAAGATTGTATTCATGTTTGTTCCCAAGTTATTTATATGAGATATAAATAAGATGGAATGGTGAGTCTCATGCCATATGACAAACATGATAGGCACTTATAAATGATAAGTAGGCCGAACTAGTGACACTTATGACAAGCACATGGAGTTTACTCTTGTTAATGTTTTTTCATAAATCATATCAGTGCATATAATCTTTAGACCTGAGATAGCACAGTTATCTTGTATATAGGTAGTTTAAGTTTGATACTGCTTTCATACTTGTACTGTGTATGGGTATATGGGCATGTGTTGGCTCCTACTAGTTATATATGGAGGTAGGTGTTGATCAAGATGGAATCTGTTCCTCTAAGTAAATAGAGATAAAATCCTATGTTCATTTAATTGTTCTTGATGTTTCAAGTTCTGGCCAGACAGATAGATTTATTCGAAAAGAGTTTCTGATGAGAAAAATCTTTTAATCAAGAACTGGAATTAAAAGAGAACATAATATTCATAGCAAATGGAGTTTGACATAAACCATGACTCCAGCTTGAGTTGGGATTTTGTAACAGAGAGATTCTAGTGCATGGTAACATATGATTATAGGTTCATTTAAGGTAAACCTTATTACTAATTGGGTGGCCATGGCATGCTATGCTAGGTGTTAACCATTGTCTATGAGGTTCATAAAATGATTTAGAGAAATCATTTATGGTAAGAAAGAGTTCTGATGATATTAAGAGTTGATATCATGTCTCATTGCCAATTAGTGATGAGCCTAGTAAGTCACACACATACACAAGTTATCACCTAATTAAATATGATTTAATTAATTAATTAAAGAGTTTAAATTAATTAATTAAATAGGTTTGGTTTGCAATTAGATTGCAAAGTCCCTAGCATGACTTGAAACCAAATCTAAATTATTGGATGTGTAGTATAAATTAAATTTATATTTAAAGTGTTTAAATATGAATTTAATTAATGAGAAATTAATTAATAGAGATTAATTAATTAATTTATATTTGATATAAATTAATTAGAAGAAGAAAAATAATTATTTGGGTTGAGAACTCAAAATTAAGACACAGGGGCATTTTGGTTATTTTACAGTGTGACACGTGGCACCATGAGATGGTGACACATGGCATAACACATAAGCTTGCCAAATGTTTTTTAATCATGTAAGATGATTAAAATCAAGATTAAATATAGGTTTGACACTTGGCACAATGTGATTGGGTCACTTAAACCTAGAGCTAATCAAAGGGTGACATGTGGCAAGGGTTTAATGTGTTAACCTAGCTATTTAAGTGTTGTTATGAGAAAATAAAACACAACCAGCAGCAGCCACACTCCTTTGTCACGCCACTTTGAGGGTTTTCATCTCTTCTCCTTCATCTCTTATCAATTCAAAGAGATTAGCCATCAATCTCTTGAATTAAGAACACTAGAAATTGTTTCTAGTGTCCTGTTTACATCTTTAATCTCTTAAAAGGCAGAACATGATTTTCTAATTAATAGAAAAAGCTTTAGAAGCTATTCAAGGGCTGCCATAGGTGTTCTTGGTGTGGACAAGCTAGAAGGACAACATCTGGTGTCCTGAAGACGAATCTCAAAGGCGCAGACACGCTGCAGTGTATCAAGAGGTTAGTGTAATCGTTCTTGATTTAATCTAGGGTTCTAAAATTAATCTGATTAATTTTAAAATCTTAAATGGCAAATACGGATCCAAAAACATATTAAAAGAGTTTTAATATGTTGTTTATCATTGAAATCAAATAGATAAAAATAAATCTTGTATGATGCATGTGACCCTAGGTGAAAAATTTTGAATTCAATGGTATAAACTTGTGTTTTTCACGCTTCCGTTCCTTCAAAATGCATAAGAAAATTTACATTTAATTTATACAATTTCATTCAACAAATTAAAATCCTTAGCACAACAAAATTATAAATCATAAAATAAACTTGTTCAAATCAATTTATAAGTGAAAGGTAATAAAATAGTTAGTTGTGCACAAACCTTATACGAGTCGCCTCTTGGTCTTGACTCGATGTCTCGGGTTCTTTCCCGGTATTATTTTCCATTGAAAAACACAGTTTCATAGTATTTCAGTATCACAATTTATCATAACTCTAAAAATAAATTCAAATCTACTTATACCTAGCTCTAATATGATAGACTTGATGTTTTTTAAAATTTGTATTTCGGGGTTACTATTCATGACACTATTCAAGTCAATTTATTGACTTTCTATTGCTTAATAAGTATGGGAATTCTAATTTCACCCACATACCACATTTTGGTTACCTAATTTGTTGGTTTTGGTTGTTTTGTCAAAACTTAAGTCTTTTAGGCAAAATTTCAAAATTTCTGTTTTGTTGTCCTATTTTGCACTGTTCATTGGTCATGTTGCTGTTAGAATTTGGCTAAGTTTTCTTCATAGAAATTGTTCCTTATTGTCTTAATTTTATTTCCCTTTTTGAATCACTCCAATTAGAGTTTTGTAGCTCAAGTTATGGCCATTTGAAAATGGCTGGCCGGATTGGTCTAACCCAGATTTTCTAGGCACCAACCGGGTTCTGACAGTTTTAGGTCACCAAATTTGGGTGGCTAAATGACTTCGTTAAGGGTATAATTTGGACTTGTGTTCTTCATGAAAGTTGTAGGGCTACATCTCAGCTTTCTACAGGAAAAATTTCAGGTCATTTGGACCTGCCTAGCCCATGTTATGGCCAAATGAACAAACACTATTCATTTAGTCATTTTTGTACAGGTCAGTTTACCTAATCCAGATTTGGCCAATTTGTTCACTATGCTATGGTCACTTTCTGGGCATGATTCCTAGATGAAAAATGTGCCATTTTGTGTCTAGTTTCATTCCCAATTGGCCTCACACCAATTGGGTTGGTAAATTTTCATTTTTTGTCCCTGAAAGGGACCTTGGTCATGCTGCCTATAGAATAACCATAAGCAATATGAATTTAAACCTAATTCTAACACTTCCTACACACCACAATTGGTCATACATGACCATTTTTCAACTCAAGCAAAATCAAACACATCATTTGGCTAATTCTCATATTTTTCCTCCCAAAACCCTAGGTGCCAAAACCCTAATTTTCATGCTTAGCTCAATTCATGCAATTTAAACATACAAATCACCTATACAACATTAATTCACCAAGATTTCATATTTAACCTAACTAAACACCATCAAACTCTAGGGTACCATGGTTGCTAAAATTTCTATTTGGTCCCCCATAATAGTTTTCTTTTAATTTTAAGTATATTTCTAAGTTAATTGAACTAAGAACATAAACATTTAACTAAAATATTCAAGTTTAGATTACTAACCTCAAACTTTGACTTCCAAAATTTTCAAATCTTCTATTCCTTCCTTTTCTTTGTCCTCCAATCTTCTTTTCTACTTGAGTTAGCAAGGCTTTATGAATAAATTTGGGAGAAATTAGAGGTATGTGCATAGAAATCAAGCTTGAAACCAAGCTTTAATGGTGGAATACATGGAGAGAGAAGAGAGTTCACGGCAAGAAGAAGAAAGGGAAAAAAATGAACTTTCTTTCAATTTTTGCTATTTTTATGTCTATTTTCACTTGATTGACTTGGTCAATATTTGTAGGAAAAAAAACAAAATTATTTATGATGTCATAATAGTGATGTAAGGTGATGTAATAAACTTTTTCCTTTTTCTTTTTTTTTTCTTTTTTTTATTTAATTATTTGGCTATTTACTTCGTTAAAAAGGTTAAAAAATTAAAATTAATTTTGACATCATATATGATGTCATCATTATGATGTAATAAGTCCCATTTTTATTCTTTTTCTTTTTCTTTAATTTTTCAATAGTTCTTTAATTTAATTTTCGAGTCCGAAATTTTTGTTTCTTCGATTTATTGGACAGTTAGGTCAAGAATCACCTCTAGGGGTGAATTGACCAAATTGCCCCTCACCGGTCTGATCCGGTTTGCAAGTTATTCGATATTTCTTCCGGATCCTTTACCTAATTATTTGGCCTGCTTAAAAATTCTTTTCTATGATTTTCTCTTTTCCACTGTGTTCGCAATAGTCCTAAGGACCACAGTATCACATTTTCCGGTTCGAAATTTGAGTTTAGACTGACCTTGCAGTCACTTCCTGGAAAGGTCACCGATTGCTATGACTCCCTACTCATTTAACCTTTTATGTTCTGTTTTTCTTATTTTTACTTTTCCATCTAGTAATCACTATTTATTTTCAATTAGGGCTTTTCTAGGTGTCTTAAACATAGTTCTAGTCCTTTTAATTTTCCGGATCGATACCGGTCACCGGAAAAATAACATATACCAGGCTATGGAAATAGGGGTTTTACAAATTACGTCCTTAACCAAGTCATTTAGTCACCTAAAGCTGGTCACCTAAAACTGCCAAAACCCAGAATTTACCCAGAAAAATCTAGGTTAGGCCAATCCGACAGCCATGTTTCAAATGGCTATAACTTGAGTTACAAAACTCCAATTGGAGTGATTCAAAAAGGAGAATATAGTTAAGACAATAAGGAACAATTTCTATGAAGAAAACTTAGCCAAATTCTAACAGCAAAATGACCAATGGAATAGTGCAACATAAGACACCCAAACTGAAAATTTGCAAATTTGCCTACAAGACTTGAAATTTGAGTAAAAAACCAAAACTAACAAATTTAGTAACTAAACTATGGTATGTGGGTGAAATTAGAATTCCCATACCTATTAAGCCTTACAAAGTTAACAAATTGACTTGAATAGTGTAGTGAATAGTAACCCCGAAATAAAAATTTTAAAGAATGCCAAGTTTAGCATGTTAACGCCATATAAAAGTAAATTTAAAATTATTTTTGGATTTATGATAAGTTATGGTACTAAAACACTATGAAATTGTGTGTTTTAGTGGAAAAGAATACCGAGAAAGAACCCGAGGGATTGAGTTAAGGCTAAGAGGCGACTCGTATAAGGCTTGTGCACAACATAAAATTTGTCTTTAAATTTCTTTTGCAATTGTATAAAATGAATTGTGATTTATTTTGATTGCAACTTTGTGATTGAAATGAACAAATTGTGTTGACCTAAATTGTTGTAAAGTTTAATTATATGTGTTTAATTTAGCAATAAATGTTTGATAAATTGTTAAGATAGTTTTGAAATTACAGGGTCATGACCATATATTTGAATATCTCACTAGCATGACTAGTGGGGGAAATCAGTTTTGAATTTTGATTCCTTCTCTAGCTGAAGTGTTGAGGTGTGTGCCAGTAGAAGAAGAAAAAAGCAAGGGTTCCCATACATTTGAGATAGCTAGGCTTGTGATGTGACTTCTCCTTAGCCTCTGGCTATTGAGATGATATTTGTTTCGAATAGCATGATATAACTGTGTGTTTTTATAAAATTGTTTTGAGACTTTCAAAATAAAATTGTTTGGATTAAATGCATATAAATCATGTTTTGTATTTATTTCTCATATTCAGTTTAAATTTTGAATAAATATGATTTAAATTCCGCATAAAGATTATTTTAGTATGTTGTGCACCACTGAGTCCTAGTACTCAGCGATGGCTGTTATTGCTATCGCAAATATTGAGACTAGAGAGCAGCAGAGTGAGTTGCTGAGGATTGAGGAGCTACCTACTCTGAAGTCTATCGGGTATATTTTATACCCTGATTGTAAAAATTATTTTGATGTATGTAAATATATATAACTGTATGGACATGTAAAATTGGTTATGAGCACTTGTATAAAGTTTAATAAAGTTGTATAGAGTTGTATAAAACTTGTAATAAATTTTAGTTTGGATTTTTTTTAATGTAAATTTTTGTAATGATGTATATAAATTTCTTTATCTTTAATTACATATGAATGGAAGTATTTTGTTTTAATTTGAATGAAATTGAATTATAGTATTTTGATGATGTTGAATTTTGGAATTTGAGAAATGATGTTGAAATTGGTTGAGATGGATGTTGAAATGATGAAGTTGTTGAGATAAATCTTTCGAAGTGCTTTTTATAGGTATTTGAAGAACTGTTTTCTTAAAATACAGACGACACTCTGCCGAAATTTTTATAAAATTTGCGAAAAAATAAAATGGGATAAAAATTTTAACTAGTTTTCAAACTCTAATTAAATGTGTTAATACCTAGTAGAAAATGCTCACCACTTATGAAAGTAAGAAAATTGTTACAAAATCTCTTGTATGGTACTTAATGAGTTATCGGTAGGTGAAGTTCGGTAGTTTATTAGGTATTCTACGGGATCATGTTATGCCTTACAGAGGGGTAAGATGTGACATGTTTTAGTGGTATCAGAGCAAATTTTTGAAGTATGTTTTAACTTGTGAATTTGTGTCTTTTCTTTACTAAGTACAACTGGCCAATGTCCTTATTTGTTACATACAGTGCATTACATCATAAATATGAACTAACGGAGGGAAATCTCCTTGTGTTATTTGTTCAGGAGATATGCTACTCCAGATTGATATGGAAGAAGAGGATCGCTCAGTTGAGCAATCTGTTGAAGCTGAGGCATAAAGGGAAGCCCCAGCTCTATAGAATGTCAGTGGGTCAGTGGCACTAGCCCCACAAATGCCGCAGTTTCCTGTATAGTTTGCATAGCAGATGGCTGCGATTTTCCAACAAATGGCTGGGGGTATGCCTGCTCAAGCTCTACCCCAGACTGCCGTGGTGCAACTTCAAGCTCCAGTTAGACAGTATGACAAGCTGTCAAAGTATGGGGCTACAGAATTTAAGGGTACAATAGACGCTTTAGAGGCAGAATAGTGGCTCGAAAGAATGGACAGAGTGTTCAAGAAGCTGCACTGCCTAGAAGAGCTGAAATTTGAATACTCCGTGTCACTACTGCAAGGGGATGCGTATGATTGGTGGAAGAACATCCCCCACAGCTTGGCTGAACCACCAGTACTAACCTGGGATGACTTCATCAGAGAGTTCAGAGAGAAATACGTCCCAGATGCATATGTAGATAAAAAACTACAAGAATTTTTGAGTTTGAAACAAAGCAATAGAACAGTGGCAGAATATGAGAGGGAGTTTTTCCTCTTAAGCCACTATGCTGGGAGTCTCCTTTCTACCAGCAAGGAAAGGTGCAAGAGATTTGAGACGGGTTTGAAGCCCAACCTACGGATGCAAGTAGTGGGATTCATACACAGTAATTTTTTAGAGCTCATCTCTCAGGCACTTGAGTTGGAAAGAATTGAATCAGAAGCGACCCCAACAAAAGAAAAATTAGAAAAAGCTGAAAAATAAGAGAAAGATAAGGGGGAAAAGTCAGTAGAGCAAAGTCCCAGTGGTACCTTTGGAAAGATGAAGAAATTTGGTGGACCTAGCAGAGGTTGAGGTGGAAGGTTTGGAAGGGGCAGATTCTCTGGACAGAGACCCCCTAGGTCTGGTCAGCAGTCGAGCAGGGGTTTACAACCTCCCCTCCCCTGAGACTTGTGGCAAGATTCATGGGGGAGAATGCTATTGGGTAACATGAGCCTGTTTTAACTATGGAGGCAAGGGTCATATTGCAAAAGATTGCACTAGTGCTCCTAGATTCAGTCCAGCTCCTACAGCTGCAGAAGGATCTATTTAGAGTCCTACTCCCAAAGGTTCACAACTAGTTGGCAGAGGAAGAGGTAGAGGTAGAGGCACTACTTCTGGCAGTCAGGGTACTGTTGGTCAGTCAACATAAGGGAGTACTCCAGCCAGAGTCTACATTATGAGACAACGAGAAGAAGCTGAAACTTCTGACATTGTGGTCGATAAATTCTCTATCTCTGATCAAGAAGTATTTGTGTTATTTGATCCGGGTTCAACCCACTCATATGTTAGTGCTAGCATAGTCAGTTCACTTGCTGTTCTGTGTGTCAAAATGGATTTTGAAGTGCTAGTAACTAATCTGTTTGGACAAGAGGTTCGGGTTAACAGAATCTATAGAGACTGTCCTTTGGTGATCCAAGGACACGTTTTTCTATCATATTTGATTGAAATGCCCTTCAGAGATTATGATATCATCTTGGGCATGGATTGGTTAGCCAGGTCACGCCATGATTGACTGTAGACTGAAGACAGTCACTTTTGGTCTCCCTCTGTGCGGTGATGTGGTAATACATGGGGAGAGGCATTTACTGCCATCAAACATCATTTCCACTGCACTAGCTAGAAGGATGATCAAAAAGGGGTGTGAAGCATACTTGGCACATGTGATAGACACCTAAGTGGGGAGTTCAGCATTAAGGGACATCCCTACCGTATGTGACTTTCCGGATGTGTTTCCTGATGAATTGCCAGAATTACCTCCAGAAAGAGAAGTGCAGTTTGAGATTAATGTTATGCTTGATGTGGACCCAATCTTTATAACACCATACAGAATGGCACCTGCAGAATTGAAAGAGTTGAAAGTGCAGTCGCAAGAGTTGCTTGATAAGGGCTTTATCCGCCCTAGTGTGTCACCTTGGGGGGCGCCAGTGCTATTTGTTAAGAAGAAAGATGGCACTCTCCATTTATGTATTGACTATTGACAGTTGAATAAGGTGACAATAAAGAACAGATATCCATTGCCCCGCATTGATGAATTGTTTGATCAGTTGAGGGGTGCAACTGTGTTCTCCAAAATTGATCTGAGATCAAGTTATTATCAGCTGAAAGTATAAGAACAGAGTATTCCTAAAATTGCTTTTAGAACCCACTATGGCCATTATAAGTTCTTGGTTATGCCATTCGGGTTAACTAATGCTCCGGCTGCTTTTATGGATCTGATGAACACTATCTTCAGACCGTACCTCCATCAGTTTGTTGTGGTATTCATAGATGATATATTGGTCTATTCGAGGAGTGCAGAAGAGCATGATAGACATCTGCGGATTATACTGTAGACTTTGAGGGAGAAAAAACTATATGCCAAATTGTCGAAGTGTGAATTTTGGCTGAAGGAAATATCCTTCTTGGGGCACATAGTATCAGTACAGGGCATTAAAGTAGATCCTAGTATGATAGAAGTTGTATTTAATTGGAGGCCACCCAAGAATATCACGGAGATTCGCAGTTTTCTAGGTTTACCTGGATACTATATTCGATTTGTGAAAGGATTCTCCATGTTGGCATTTCCATTGACCAAGCTACTTAGGAAAATGTGAAATTTCAGTGAACGGACAAATGCCAGCAGAGTTTTGATGAATTGAAGAAATGTTTGACTGAAGCTCCAGTCCTGACTTTACCTACTCCAGGTAAAGAATACACAGCTTACAGTGATGCTTAACACAATGGGTTAGGCTGTGTATTGATGCAAGATCGAAATGTCATTACCTATGCATCACGCCAGCTAAAGTCGCATGAGAGGAACTATCCGACACATGACTTGGAGCTTACAGCTATTGTGTTCGCTCTTAAGATCTGGAGACAATATTTGAATGGGGAAAAGTGTTACATCTACACAGATCATAAGAGTTGAATTTGAGACAGAGGAGATTGTTAGAGTTGATAAAAGACTATGATTGTCTGATAGACTATCAGCCAGGGAAAGCTAATGTTATGGCTGACGGCTTAAGTCGCAAGACTATGGCAAGTCTACGGGTTACTCCTTTGTCTATGGTACATGAGTTGAGATCATTACATGCCAGTTTAGAGATTAATGATGAGGGGTAGACAGCAGTTGCATGGCATGTACAGCCAGTGTTGATTGATCAGATCAGAATGGCTACTCAGAATGATCAGAAGTATCAGAAGCTGTTGGAAGAAGTCCGGCAGGGCAAGAAACCAGAATTCTCAATTAGAGATGATGGTCTACAACTACACCAGGGTAGAATGTGTGTTCCTAATGATGTTGATTTGAGAAAGATCATTTTGAAGGAAGCACATGAGACTCCTTTTTCCATGCACCCTGGTTGCACAAAAATGTATAGAGGGCTAAAGGAGCACTACTGGTGGATGGGTATGAAAAGAGATGTGGCAAAATTTGTTTCAAAATGCCTAACTTGTCAGCAAGTGAAGGTAGAGCATCAAGTACTAGCTGGGTTATTACATCCACTATCAGTACCATAATGGAAATGGGAGAGAATAATGATGGATTTTGTGGTGGGACTTCCGAGGACACAGAAGAGTCATGATGCAGTTTGGGTCATTATTGACAAACTGACCAAGTCTGCTCATTTTCTGTCAGTCCGGATGGACTACAGTTTAGAAAGATTGGCCAGATAGTAAGACTACATGGAGTGCCAGTATCCATCGTATCATTCAGAGATCCTAGGTTCACTTCTAGATTCGGGGGTAGTCTTCAGAGAGCCCTAAGAACTAGATTGAACTTTAGTATGACATTCCACCCACAGACAAATGGCCAGTCTGAGAGGGTAATTCAGATCTTGGATGTCACACCTTACCCCCTCTGCAAGGCATAACATGATCTCATAGAATACCTAATGAACTACCACACTTCACCTACCGATAACTCATTAAGTACCCTAAAAGGGATTTTAAAACAATTTTCTTAGTTTTGTTAAGTGGTGAGCATTTTCTAATAGGTAATTAGAACATTTAATTAACATTAAAAATAGTTAATATTTTTTTAGTCCATTTTATTTCTCCGCAAATTTTATAAAAATTTTGCCAGAGTTCCATCTGTATTTTGAGAAAATAGTTCTTCAAATACCTAAAAAAAAAACTTCCAATAATTTTTCTCAACCACTGCTACAATTTCACAATCAATCTCAACAACTCCACAATCAATCTCAATCAATTTCTCAAATCTCAAAATTCAACAATCAACATTTCTCAATTTTCAAAATTCAATAATCATTAAAATAATATCTATCAATTTCATTCAAATTAAAATAAAACATTTCCATTCATTATTTCATTAAAGACAAACAATCTATATATTCAATATACTAAAATCTAGATTAGGAAATTCAAACTAAATTTTATTACAAACTTTATACAAACTTTGTACAAACTGCTCAAGACCCATTTACATGTCCATACATTTATATGCAATACATACATCAAAAGAAATATTTACAATTAGGGTATAAATTATACCCGATGACTTCAAGCTGATAGCTCCTCACACCTCAAAGGTCATCACGCTTCCTCTAGTCTCTCAGATTCTGCACAAAGAATAGAAGCTATCGCTGAGTACTAGGACTCAGTGGTGCATAACATATTAAAATAATTTTTATGCAGAACTTAAATCACATTTATTCAAAAATTTGACTGAACATGAGTATTAAATACAAATCATGCATTATGAGATTTTAATCCCAAACAATTTCATTTTGAAGTATCAAATCACATTTCATAAAACCCACAGTTAGATCATGCCATTCGAAACAAATAGAATCTCAATAGCCAGAGGCTAAAGAGAAGTCACATCACAAGGCTAGCTAGCTCAAATATATGGATATCCATTCACATCCTCTTCTACTGGCACACCTCAACACTTCTCTAGAGAAGGAATCAAAATTCGAAACTAATTACCCCCACTAGTCGTGCTAGTGAGGTGTTCAAATTTATAGTCATGACACTGTGGTTTCAAAATTTATCTTAACAATTTGCTAAACATTATCATATCAAATATACATAACTAACTTTCAACAATTTCGATCAAAGCATCATAAATAATGTCTCAATTCACTTTTTCCAATCATTCAAAACAATATGCAGCAAATAATTTATAAAAATTACACGTTGTGCACAAACCTCAAGCGAGTCGCCTCTTGGCCTCGACTTGGTTCCTCGGGTTCTTTCCTGGTATTCTTTCCAATTGAAACACACAATTTTACAATGTTTCAGTACTAGAACTTAACATAAACCCTAAATAAATTTAGCTTCACTTTTTCCTAACTCTAATGTACTAAACTCGACGTTCTTGAAATTTTTGTGTTTTGGGTTACTATTCATTACACTATTTAAGTCAAATTGTTGACTTTTTAAGGCTTAATAGGTATGGGAATTCCAACTTCGCCTACATGCCACATTTTGGTCACTAAATTTGTTGGTTTTGGTCATTTTCTCAAAACTTAGGTCTTTTAGGCAAAATTGCCAATTTTCAATTTTGGAGTCTTAAGTTGCACTGTTTCATTTGTCCTTTTACTGTTGGAATTTGGCAAAACTTTCTTCACAGAAAATGTTCCCTATTGTCTTAAGTTTATTCTCCTTTTTGAATCACTCCAATTGGAGTTTTGTAGCTCAAGTTATAGCCAAAATACAGTTACTATTCATGCTGCAGAATTTAGTTCTGCAGATTTATTGCTCCAACTTCGTTCAGCAATTTGATCAAGTTAAGTCCATAATATGGTCTAATTTTTTTCATATGAAATGTTCTACTATGTCTTAGGTTTCCATCGGTTCAAGAATCACCTAAATCTAAGTTTTCTAGAGAGAGTTATAGCTATTGAAACTTTACTGTTCATATGGCAAATCTGCAGTTCTGCAGATTCAGTGACTCAACTTTGCTCAGTAATTTTATTGGGTTAATGGCATAATTTGGGTTTATGTTCTTCAAAAAAGTTTTAGGTCTCATCTAACCACTGATAAAATTTCAGGTCATTTTGACCTGCCTAGCTCGAGTTATGACCAAATGAACTAACACTGTTCATTTGGTCAGTTTATACAGGGCAGCCTGCAATTTTCCAACTTTGGTCAATTTGTTAACTAGGTTTTGGTCACTTTTTGGGCATGCTTCCGAAATGAAAATTGTGTCATTTAGTGCCTATTTTCATTCCCAATTGGTCCCATACCAATTGGACTTGTAAAATTTCATTTTTGGTCCCTCAAAGTTGACTTTTGGTCATGGTGCATACCCAATCCGAATTTGGCTTTGATTCAAACACTTCTAACACACTTAATTAGGTCACAAATGACCATTTTGAAGGAACGAAAGCGTGAAAAACACAAGTTTATACCATTGAATTCAAAAATTTTTACCTAGGGTCACATGCATCATGCAAGATTTATTTTTATCTATTTGATTTCAATGATAAACAACATATTAAAACTCTTTTAATATATTTTTGGATCTGTATTTGCCATTTAAGATTTTAAAATTAATTAGATTAATTTTAGAACCCTAGATTAAATCAAGAACAATTACACTAACCTCTTGATGCATTGCAGCGTGTCTGCGCCTTTGAGATTCGTCTTGAGACACGGATGTTGTCCCTCTAGCTTGTCCACACCAAGAACACCTATGGCAGCCCTTGAACAGCTTCTAAAGCCTTTTCTATTAATTAGAAATTCAAGTTCTACCTTTTAAGAGATTAGAGATGTAAACAGGACACTAGAAATAATTTCTAGCGTTCTTAATTCAAGAGATTGATGGCTAATCTATTTGAATTGATAAGAGATGAAGAAGAAGAGATAAAAACCGTCAAAGTGGCGTGACAAAGGAGTGTGGCTGCTGGTTGTGTTTTATTTTTCTCATAACAACACTTAAATAGCTAGGTTAACATATTAAACCCTTGCCACATGTCACCCTTTCATTAGCTCTAGGTTTAAGTGACCCAATCACATTGTGCCAAGTGTCAAACCTATATTTAATCTTGATTTTAATCATCTTACATGATTAAAAAACATTTGGCAAGCTTATGTGTAATCCCATGTGTCACCATCTCATGGTGCCACATGTCACATTGTGAAATGACCAAAATGCCCCTGTGTCTTAATTTTGAGTTCTTAACCCAAAATAATTATTTTCTTCTTCTAATTAATTTATATCAAATATAAATTAATTAATTAATCTCTATTAATTAATTTCTCATCAATTAAATTCATATTTAAACACTTTAAATATAAATTTAATTTATACTACACATCCAATAATCTAGATTTGGTTTCAAGTCATGCTAGGGACTTTGTAATTTAATTGCAAACCAAACCTATTTAATTAATCAATTAAACTCTTTAATTAATTAATTAAATCATATTTAAATAGGTGATAACTTGTGTATGTGTGTGACTTACTAGGCTCATCACTAATTGGCAATGAGACATGATATCAACTGTTAATATCATCAGAACTCTTTCTTACCATAAATGATTTCTCTAAATCATTTTATGAACCTCATAGACCATGGTTAACACCTAGCATAGCATGCCATGGCCACCCAATTAGTAATAAGGTTTACCTTAAATGAACCTATAATCATATGTTACCATGCACTAGAATCTCTCTGTTACAAAATCCCAACTCAAGCTGGAGTCATGGTTTATGTCAAACTCCATTTGCTATGAGTATTATGTTCTCTTTTAATTCCAGTTCTTGATTAAAAATATTTTCTCAGCAGAAACTCTTTTCTGAATAAATCTATCTGTCCTGGCCAGGAACTTGAAACATCAAGAACAATTAAATGAACATAGGATTTTATCTCTATTTACTTAGGGCAACAGATTCCATCTTGATCAACACCTACCTCCATATATAACTAGTAGGAGCTAACACATGCCCATATACCCATACACAGTACAAGTATGAAAGCAGTATCAAACTCAAACTACCTATATACAAGATAACTGTGCTATCTCAGGTCTAAAGATTATATGCACTGATATGATTTATGACAAAACATTGACAAGAGTAAACTCCATGTGCTTGTCATAAGTGTCACTGGTTCGGCCTACTTATCATTTATAAGTGCCTATCATGTTTGTCATATGGCATGAGACTCACCATTCCATCTTATTTATATCTCATATAAATAACTTGGGAACAAACATGAATACAATCTTTCTGGATAAGTCATGTCCTTATTATGAAATATCCTCGATTGTGAACCTATTTATGATACTTTGTGCTAGAAATATTGTCACTCATATTCTTAACAACTTAAGAATAATATTTCTAACAAAATATCAATGGACCTTTTCTATTACACATAAATATATTATGTAAACGGAAAAGTGGAAATGCCTTTTATTAATAAAAATATATACAAGATACATACTAAATGATATGCTCTAGGGCATACTACTAACACATTTCTCACTTCACATTAAGTCAAAAACACCATTTACAAGTTTCTCACATTTTTGGTCTCCAAACCCTAATGTCCAAAACCCTAAGTTTGTCCAATCTTCATAATTCATGTAATCTAATTATACAATTCACATATCTAACATCTATTCACCAAGATTTCATGTTTAACCTAACTAAATATCATCAAAACCTTAGGGTTCCATGGCTGCCACATTCTCTCTTCCCTTATTTAAGCATGATTTCCTTTATTTCTAATGCAATTTCACCACACATAGACTTAAATTCATGAATTCAATGAGAATTTAAACTTGAAATTGCACTTACCTCAACTTGAATTTGAATTCTCTAATTTTCCTCTTCTTTTCTTCTTTCTTTGATGACCAAGCTTCTTCTTAAGTGACTAAATCAAGTTTTTATGAAGCAAGTATGGAAGGATTTGAAGTTTAATGGTGGTTTCAAAGCTTGAAGCAAGCTTTAATGGAGGTTTGCAATGGTGAGGGAGAGAGAAGGATGGAGGCGGCAACTTTGGGAGAGAAGACCAATTGATTTTTTTTTCTTTTCATTTGTCTTTTTATGTCTTATGAAAGACCATAATTCATTTTAATTAATTTATAAATTATGGGATTTATGGCATCATGCATGATGTCCTGCATTATGTTATATCCCTACACCTTTTTAACTTTTTCATTTTCTCTTTTTTTTATTATTTATTTTTCTATTAGTTCTTTAATTTAATTCTCAATTTTGAAATTTTCTTTTCTCTGATTTTATTTGACAGTTAGGTCAGGAGTAAGCTTTTCGGGGTCAATTGACCAAATTGCCCCTCACCGGTTCATCCCGGTTTGCAATTAATTCAATATTTCTTTCGGCTCCCTGACCTAATTATTTGACTGGCTTAACAGTTTTTTTTCATGATTTTCTCTTTTCCACTCTGTTTATAATAGTCCTACGGACCACAGCGTCACATTTTATTGTTCGAAATTTGAGTTTAAAATGACCTCGCAATCCTTCTCGAGAAGGTCACCTATCGCTGTGACTCTTGGCTTGTTTAACTTCTTGTGTTCTGTTTTTTCTTGTTTATACTTAACTAATTGACAATTACTAATTATTTGTGTTTATGGCTCATCTAGTTGTCTTAAGTATGATTCTAATATCCTTAATTGTCCGGATCGACACCGGTCACCGGAACAGTGAAATATACTAGGCTATACAAATAGGGGTGTTACATTAGAGGACATGCTACGGGCTTGTGTAATTGAATTTGAGGGTAGTTGGGACATACACTTACCTTTGATTGAGTTTGCTTACAACAACAGCTACCAATCAAGTATTGGGATGCCTCCATATGAAGCCTTATATGGCAGAAAGTGCAGAACTCCCCTATGTTGGGATGAAGTAGGTGAAAGGAAGATGATTGGGCCTGAAATTGTTCAGCAGACCGAAGAGAAGATTAGGGTGATTAGAGATCGACTTAAGAATGCATCAGACCATCAGAAGTCCTGTATTGATCTGAAGAGAAGGGATATTGAGTGTACAGTGGGTGATAAAGTATTCCTCAAGGTTTCCCCTTAGAAGAAAATTATGAGATTCAGTAGAAAGGGAAAATTGAGTCCTCGTTTCATTGGGCCATATGAGGTTCTGGAAAGAGTAGGTCATTTGGCATATCGTTTGGCACTACCTCCAGAGTTAGAGAAGATATATAATGTCTTCCATGTGTCTATGTTGAGGAGGTATCGATCAGACCCATCTTATGTACTACCAGTATAAGAGACTGAAGTTAATCCAGACCTCACATATGAGGAAGAACCCATAGAGATTTTGGCTTATGAGGTGAAGCAGCTATGGAACTGAAGGAACGGAAGCGTGAAAAACACAAGTTTATACCATTGAATTCAAAAAATTTCACCTAGGGTCACATGCATCATGCAAGATTTATTTTTATCTATTTGATTTCAATGATAAACAACATATTAAAACTCTTTTAATATGTTTTTGGATCTGTATTTGCCATTTAAGATTTTAAAATTAATCATATTAATTTTAGAACCCTAGATTAAATCAAGAACGATTACACTAACCTCTTGATGCACTACAATGTGTCTGCGCCTTTGAGATTCGTCTTCAGGACACCAGATGTTGTCCCTCTAGCTTGTCCACACCAAGAACACCTATGGCAGCCCTTGAGCAGCTTCTAAAGCCTTTTCTATTAATTAGAAATTCAAGTTCTGCCTTTTAAGAGATTAGAGATGTAAACAGGACACTAGAAACAATTTCTAGAGTTCTTAATTCAAGAGATTGATGGCTAATCTCTTTGAATTGATAAGAGATGAAGAAGAATAGAGGGAGGGCTGCAAAATGGTATGACCAAGGAGTGTGGCTGCTGGTTGTGTTTTATTTTCTCATAACAACACTTAAATAGCTAGGTTAACACATTAAACCCTTGCCACTTGTCACCCTTTCATTAGCTCTAGGTTTAAGTGACCCAATCACATTGTGCCAAGTGTCAAACCTATATGTAATCTTGATTTTAATCATCTTACATGATTAAAAAACATTTGGCAAGCTTATGTGTTATGCCATGTGTCACCATCTCATGGTGCCACGTGTCACACTGTAAAATGACCAAAATGCCCATGTGTCTTAATTTTGAGTTCTTAACCCAAAATAATTATTTTTCTTCTTCTAATTAATTTATATCAAATATAAATTAATTAATTAATCTCTATTAATTAATTTCTCATTAATTAAATTCATATTTAAACACTTTAAATATAAATTTAACTTATATTATACATCCAATAATCTAGATTTGGTTTCAAGTCATGCTAGGGACTTTGCAATTTAATTGCAAACCAAACCTATTTAATTAATCAATTAAACTCTTTAATTAATTAATTAAATCATATTTAATTAATTAATTAGGTGATAACTTGTGGATGTGTGTGACTTACTAGGCTCATCACTAATTGGCAATGAGACATGATATCAACTCTTAATATCATAAGAACTCTTTCTTACCATAAATGATTTCTCTAAATCATTTTATGAACCTCATAGACCATGGTTAACACCTAGCATAGCATGCCATGGCCACCCAATTAGTAATAAGGTTTACCTTGAATGAACCTATAATCATATGTTACCATGCACTAGAATCTCTCTGTTACAAAATCCCAACTCAAGCTGGAGTCATGGTTTATGTCAAACTCCACTTGCTATGAATATTATGTTCTCTTTTAATTCCAGTTCTTGATTAAAAAGATTTTCTCATCAGAAACTCTTTTCTGAATAAATCTGTCTATCCTGGCCAGGAACTTGAAACATCAAGAACAATTAAATGAACATAGGATTTTATCTCTATTTACTTAGAGGAACAGATTCCATCTTGATCAACACCTACCTCCATATATAACTAGTAGGAGCCAACACATGCCCATATACCCATACACTGTACAAGTATGAAAGCGAGATCAAACTCAAACTACCTATATACAAGATAAGCTGCTATCTCAGTCTAACGATTATATGCACTGATATGATTTATGACAAAACATTGACAAGAGTAAACTCCATGTGCTTGTCATAAGTGTCACTGGTTCGGCCTACTTATCATTTATAAGTGCCTATCATGTTTGTTATATGGCATGAGACTCACCATTCCATCTTATTTATATCTCATATAAATAACTTGGGAACAAACATGAATACAATCTTTCTGGATAAGTCATGTCCTTATTATGAAGTATCCTCGATTGTGAACCTATTTATGATACTTCGTGCTAGAAATATTGTCACTCATATTCTTAACAACTTAAGAATAATATTTCTAACAAAATATCAATGGACCTTTTCTATTACACATAAATATATTATGTAAACGGAAAAGTGGAAATGCCTTTTATTAATAAAAATATGTACAAGATACATACTAAATGATATGCTCTAGGGCATACTACTAACAGGAACAAGCAGATACCATTAGTGAAAGTGCAATGGAACCATCATTCAGGCTAGGAGGCTACTTGGGAACGAG
Source organism: Hevea brasiliensis (assembly GCF_030052815.1). Classification (NCBI taxonomy): domain Eukaryota; kingdom Viridiplantae; phylum Streptophyta; class Magnoliopsida; order Malpighiales; family Euphorbiaceae; genus Hevea; species Hevea brasiliensis. The sequence continues at coordinate 56,994,903 of NC_079501.1, read as the reverse complement.
AGGAGGACATGAGGAGACAGCACCCACAGCTGTTTAGCGACTGATACTAGGTAAAATTTTGAGACGAAATTTATTTTAAGGAGGGGAGAATTGTAATACCCCTATTTACATAGCGTGGTATATTTCACTACTTCGGTGACCGGTGCCGGTCCAGACAATTAAAGGGATTAGAACCACATCTAAGACAACTAGATAAGCCCTAAACATAAATAATTAGTAATTGTCAATTAGTTAAGTATAAATATGAAAAATAGAACATAAGAGGTTAAATGAGCTGAGAGTCACAGCGATGGGTGACCTTCTCGAGAAGGACTACGAAGTCGATTTAAACTCAAATTATGAACCGTAAAATGTGATTCTGCGGTCCTTAGGACTATTGCAATCACACTGGAAAAGGGAAAATCACAAAAAAAAATTATTAAGCTGGTCAAATAATTAGGTCAGGAATCCAAAAGAAATATTGAATTATTTGCAAACTGGATCGAACCGATAAGGGGCAATTTGGTCAATTGACCCCGAGAGCTGACTCCTGACCTAACTATCAAATAAAATCAGAGAAAAGAAAATTTTGGAATTAGGAATTAAATTAAAGAACTAATGGAAAAATAAATGGAAAAAAAATGGAAAAGGAAAAGTGAAAAGTGATGACATCATGCATGATATCATGCATGATGCAATAACACTAATTAAAAAAAAAAGAAAAATAAATTTTGGATAATTATTGGTCTTCCATAAGGATAAAAATCATAAAAGAAAAAAAAAACAAAAAGTGTCTTCTTCTCAAGTTGCCGTGAGCCTTCCCTCTCACCTCTCCCACTCCAAAAACCTCCATTAGAGCTGTTTTGTGAGCTTGAAGAAAGTTAAATCCCACCATAGAAAAGTTATCTACCATAGATAAAACTTGTTTGGGCAACTAGAAAGGAAGGTTCAAGGGAAAGAAAGAAGGAAAAATTGAAGGAAAGGAAGATTAAAATTCTGCATTCAAGGTTAGTAATTCAACTTCAAACTTTTAGTTTAATTATTGTGTATATAGCTTAATGAACTTAGAAATATGCTTAAAATGAAACAAAAATAACTATTAGAGACTAGAAGTACATTTCGGCCAGCTAGGGTTTGTGATGATAATGTATGAATTTGATTGAATTAATAGTGTCGGTAAGCTTGTATGAGTGTGGAAGTGACGTTGGTATGCTTTGAATTAGTTAAATGTAATAAAAATGTGAATTAGGGTTTGGTACCTAGGGTTTTGAGAGGAAAAATGTTAGAATTTGTTAAATGATGTGTTTGACCTTATTGGAGTTGAGAAATGGTCGTTTGTGACCAATTGAGGTATGTTGGAAGTGTTAGAATGAAGTTTAAATTCAGAGTGATTAGGGTCATGCTGCAGGTAGCATGACCAAGGTCTCTTTCAGGGACCAAAACTGAAAATTTACAAGCCCAATTGGTGTGAGGCCAATTGGGAATGAAATTAGACCCAAAATGACACATTTTTCATTTAGGAATCATGCCCAAAAAGTGAAATAAACCTAGTGAACAAATTGACCAAATTCGGATGAGGCAATCTAACCAGTACAAAAATGACCAAATGGCCATAACTTGAGCTAGGCAGGTCTAAATGACCTGAAATTTTACCAGTAGAAAGCTGAGATATTGACCTAAAACTTTTATGAAGAATACAAACCCAAATTATGCCCTTAACTAAGTCATTTAGTCACCCAAATTTGGTGACCTAAAATTGCTAGAACCCAGAATTTGCCCAGAAAATCTGGGGTAGGCCAATCCGGCAGCCATGATTCAAATGGCTATAACTTGAGCTACAAAACTCCAATTGGAGTGATTCAAAAAGAAGAATAAATTTAAGACAATAAGAAACAATTTCTATGAAGAAAACTTAGCCAAATACTAACAGCAAAATGACCAATAGAGTAGTGTAACATAAGACACTAAAACTGAAAATTTGAAAATTTGCCTAAAAGACTTAAAATTTGAGTAAACAACAAAAACCAACAAATTTAGTAACTAAAATGTGGTATGTGGGTGAAATTAGAATTTCCATACCTATTAAGCCTTAGAAAGTCAACAAATTGACTTGAATAGTGTAGTGAATAGTAAATAACCCAAACAAACAAATTTAGTAACCAAAATGTGGTATGTGGGTGAAATTAGAATTCCCATACCTATTAAGCTTTAGAAAGTCAATAAATTGACTTAAATAGTATAATGACTAGTAACCCAGAAACACAAATTTTAAAGAACGCCAAGTTTAGCGTATTAAAGCCAGGTAAAAGTAAATTTGAAATTATTTTTGGATTTATGATAAGTTATGATACTGAAACACTGTGAAATTGTGTGTTTCAGTGGAAAAGAATACTGGGTAAGAACCCGAGGGATCGAGTCAAGGCCAAAAGGCGACTCGTATAAGGTTTGTGCACAACATAAAATTTGTCTTTAAATTTCTTTTGCAATTGTATAAAATGAATTGTGATTTATTTTGATTGCAACTTTGTGATTGAAATGAACAAATTGTGTTGACCTAAATTGTTGTAAAGTTTAATTGCATGTGTTTGATTTGGCAATAAATATTTGATAAATTGTTAAGATAGTTTTGAAACCACAGTGTCATGACCATATATTTGAATACCTCACTAGCATGACTAGTGGGGGAAATCAGTTTCGAATTTTGATTCCTTCTCTGGCTGAAGTGTTGAGGTGTGTGCTAGTAGAAGAAGAAAAAGAATGGGTTCCCATATATTTGAGCTAGCTAGCCTTGTGATGTGACTTCTCCTTAGCCTTTGGCTATTGAGATGATATTTGTTTCGAATGGCATGATATAACTGTGTGTTTTTATGAAATTGTTTTGAGACTTTCGAAATAAAATTGTTTGGATTAAATGCATATAAATCATGTTTTATATTTATTTCTCATATTCAGTTTAAATTTTAAATAAATATGATTTAAATTCCGTATAAAGATTATTTTAGTATGTTGTGCACCACTGAGTCCTAGCACTCAGCGATGGCTGTTATTGCTATCACAAATAATGAGACTAGAGGAGCAGCAGAGTGAGCTGCTAAGGATTGAGGAGTTACCTACTCTGAAGTCTATCGGTTATATTTTATACCCTGATTGTAAAAATTATTTTGGTGTATGTAAATGTATGTAACTGTATGGACATGTAAAATTGGTTATGAGCAATTGTATAAAGTTGAATAAAGTAGTATAGAGTTGTATAAAACTTGTAATAAATTTTAGTTTGGATTTTTCTTAATGTAAATTTTTGTAATGATGTATATAAATTTCTTTATATTTAATTACATATGAATGGAAGTATTTTGTTTTAATTTGAATGAAATTGAATTATAGTATTTTGATGATATTGAATTTTGGAATTTGAGAAATGATGTTGAAATTGGTTGAAATGGATGTTGAAATGATGAAGTTGTTGAGATAAATCTTTGGAAGTGCTTTTTATAGGTATTTGAAGAATTGTTTTCTCAAAATACAGACAGCACTCTGCTGAAATTTTTATAAAATTTGCGAAAAAATAAAATGGGACAAAAATTTTAACTAGTTTTTAAACTCTAATTAAATGTTTTAATACCTAGTAGAAAATGCTCACCACTTATGAAAGTAAGAAAATTGTTACAAAATCCCTTGTAGGGCACTTAATGAGTTATCAGTAGGTGAAGTTTGGTAGTTCATTAGGTATTCTATGGGATCGTGTTATGCCTTACAGAGTGGTATGGTGTGACATGCCCACTGGCTTTATGCTTGACAGACGTATACATGATAGGCACATGGGGTGTCTAACTAGTATACTCCCATGTATTCAGTTTTTAATAGTCTATTATAGGTTGCTTGGGCAATGAAATGAGTTAATTCAACTAATTATCAAACAAATAAATGGAAAGGACCAATAAACAATAAAACACTCATAAATCATGAAATGTATTCCTGTTATGGTATCATACATATGAAACATGTATTTCTATTTATTTAGTTTATTTTTATTGTATTATTGCACCACTAGGTAATATGCTTTGTGCATTGGTTTTCCACGCGTAGGCACTAGAGACAGAGCCCAGTAGTGATCAGATCTGCAGTAGGAGAGCGATCACCTTAGCTATTCATTTTGGTAAGGTCCATGGATATCAGATATATGTGTTCATTTTGAGCATTGTAAATAAAAAAGTTTGTAATTAATTTTGAGATTGTATATGAGTTATGAAACTTATGTACTTGAACTCTATAAATGAAATGAGATGATTTCTACATGAATGATTGTGGGAAATTTATATGAGTGGATGAAGGCATGATGAGATATGAATTAAAATGATTGAGTTTAAAATATAATGTCATTAAAGCTAATAATAAACAAGATAAGGTAAGGTAAGGTGCTCTGGCATAGAATGTGACATTCCTTGCTCGGCTACACTGTAGACCAAGTAAGGGGTGTTACATTTAGTGGTATCAAAGCATAGATTTAGGCGCTCTTAGGCATAGATAGATAGAAAGAGATAGTGTGTATAACATGCAAGGGCCTTTAATGTAGATCTATTCTTCTGTCTGTTTTATAGTTTAGATGGCTTTTGATCGTTCAAAACATGGCCCTCCTAGATATGTGGAGGAGGTAGAGAGTCATGTACCTGTCTGTAGTCAGGATCAGCACAAGAGAGAGGAGTCTTCGCAGAGTGTCGTTGGTAGGGCACAGCAGGCATTTTTAGAGCAGATGACTTAGATGCTCCATTAGGTTACCGGAGCTATTCCACAGTCACAGCCACAGCCACAGGCATAGCCAGTGCAAAGGTCCCCACTAGAGAAATTGAGAAAGTGTGGGGTTGTTGACTTTAAGGGTAAGAAGGAGGACAACCAAACAGCTACAAAGCATTGGCTTAAAAGGAATGAGAGGGTACTGCAGTAGTTACACTGCTCACCTGATCAATAGTTGGAGTGTACTCTTTCACTATTACAGGAGGACGCCTACCAGTGGTGGGTTACAGTGTCCCGGGTTGTGCAGCTGACAGTGATCACATGGGATTTCTTCATGGCTATGTTCAAAAAGAAGTATATTAGTCAATGTACCTAAAGGCCAGAAGGAGGGAGTTCTTAGCTTTGAGGCTGAGGCAGCTGATGGTATCAGAGTATGAGAGAGAATTTATATGGCTAAGCAGATATGCGTAGGAGATGATAACTACAAAGGCTAATAGGTGCCAATAGTTTGAGGATGCTGAATGATAACATCAGACTTATAACGCCCTCACCATAGGTAGTCCGCACATTCTACTGGTGCGACGACTAATGTCTGTTCGGACAGCCAGAATGTCTGGAATTACACTTAAACTATAGTGAGGAGGCATAAATTGATGGAATAAATGTTAAGAAAATATAGGAAAAATTTAGAGGAAATAAAATAAAAATTTAGAGAATTTATTAATAGGTATAAAATAATAAAAATAACCCGATATGCACTATAAAGGGCATTTTGGTCATTTCAGCCCAAGAGGTGAATTTTGACCTAAATGTCAAATTAAAATTTAGAGAATAAAATAATTAACATAAATTAGAATTTATGAAATAAATTAGGAAAATGAGAAAAGAAAAGAAAAGAAAAGAAAAGAAAAGCTTATGGAAATTTAAAAAAAAAAGTACAAAAATAAAAATATAAATAGACACATAAGACAAAATGCCACCAACCTCCATCTTCTTCTCCACTTTTTCTCTCTCTCTCTTTTTCTCCCATGGCCGACTGCTAGCTCCCATTTCCCTCCATTGTTGTCAAGCTTCAAGCTTGATTTTCCAAGCTTCTACCCATCAAATCATAGCCCACTTCAGAAAAATTACTCCCCACTCCATAAGGAAGCGATAGACACCCATAGGAAGCAAGAAAATTGAAGTTTGGGAAGCTCAAGCGAGGTTAGTGCACTAATCCCTCTTATTCTCTTCATTAAACATAAAAAACATGTTTAGCCAAGTATAAAATTCATGAAATTTAAAAGAAAATCTTAAGGAAAAAGTCCCTTGAATTTTTGACAGCCATGGAACCTTGAGGTTTATCGCTTACAAGTGATGAAAAATGATTCCATGAGAATGTGTGATAAGTTGATATGTTTGGAAATTCGAATGTGTAGTGTTTATGCAAATTTGAAACTTTGAAAACTAGAGTTTGTGGAAATGATTGAGGACTTTGTGTAAATGCTTAAAATTGACCTATTGAGTTGAGATTGTGCTTAAAGAAGTGTTATGCATGCAAATTGAAGTAAGGAAGTTGGAGGAGATTAAATTTTGGAAGTGTCAATTTTTTGCAGGTTGGGACTTAATGAGTCCAGTGGGTTTGTGGAACCACAACTAAAAATTTGTGAGTCCAATTGGTATGAGGCTAATTGGAGGTGAAATTAGACTCAAGATAGCCCATTTTTCATGTAGACACCATGCCCAAAGTTTGTCAAAAACTTAACCTAAACATTGCCCAAATTTAGATTACCCTACACCAAACCCAGAAAATGACCAAATAAACAGTACATATTCATTTGGTCATAACTCCCTCTATAGTGGTCCAATTGACCTAAATTTGATACCATTAGAAAGCTTAGATATAGGGCTAAAATTTTCATGAAGACCACTGAACCCAAAAATGCCAAAAACTAAACCAAATTGCTAGCCTAAATTGAGTTACAAAATTGCCAAGAATTAGGTTGCCCAGAAAATGCTGGACACAAACTTACCCGACCAGTTTTGGAAAAATGGCCATAACTTGGTCTACAAGAACTCAAATGTAGTGAAACTAGTGAAAAAATGTCCAAAAGAAATAGACCTACAAAATTAGTATTTTGACCAAAACTCAGAAATCAAGAGAACTAGGTCAAATAGTTAGAACAAGTCACTACAGTAAAACCTGCAATCTGACCAAACTTCACTTGACTCCAGAACAGTATTTTAGTCATAACTCCCACTAGATAAATCCCATTGAGATAAGACATACCTTTCTAGAAACTGAGAGATAGGGCAACAACTTAGTTTTAGAGACCTTCCTCAAATTATGCCTGTAAGAACCTCAAAATGTGACTTGCAGTCACTGTCCTGAACTGAGCCCCTGTTGGAACAGGATACATGAACCTAGGTTAGTTAATTGGCCATAAATAATTCCAAAAAACTTGAAAATTTGTGATATAAATTTCGTAATGATCATAAGACATAGGGCAACAATTTATGCGAAGATAACTATGCCTAAAAGTGACTGCAACCTATTCCATTAATTAGGTAAACTTTAAGTCCAAAAGTTATCCAGTTAAGGAACCAGAATCTGGAAATGACTTAGTTATGATTACCCGACCATAACTTGAGTTATAAAAATCAAATTAATATGTTTCAAAGAGGAAAATAAAGATAAGACATAGGGGAACAACTTCCATGAAGGAAGTGTGGCCAAACAGTGGCTGCAAACTAATCAAATGGATATGTAAATGTGAGACACAAAAACTGAAACTAAAGAAAGGTCCATGAGATAAATTATCTTATGGTAGGGAATTTAACCCTAACAAGCTATTGAACAATAAACCATATGAAAGAGATATGTGGGACCTATTTTCCCACTATAAAGTGATATGAACATTCAAATAAATATGTATTAATGTGTAATTGCCCATAGTATACCTGGACTTATTTAATTAGTTTGGATCGATTGGTATACCAATTAGGGACTACAGATAGCAGTACTGCTGTCACACTCTACTCCTCCGTAAGATGTAACATGATCCCATAGTACACCTAATGAATTACCATACTTCACCTACCAGCAATGAATCTTCTGAAATGGCATCACAGTACACATCACAATAATGAATCTTCCGAAAGGGCCATAACGTAAAAACTTAGATCTAACCTCTAACAAGAGGAGAATCTAAGCCTGTGCATGTACTATGGTAATAAAAAAAAAGCTAACTCCATTGTCTCCTCAACAAATGAGAGAGACGGGTAATAACATAGTCAAGCATCTATAGTGAGATACAAAACAATATCACAATCCTTTTAGTGAGCATAAATCACAATACAATTCGATTCAAAGTTAATTCCAATATCTAATAATTTTTATGCTCATCACAATTCAAATAATAAATTTGCATTTTTCCATGCAAATTGCCCATCACAATTCCAAATATGTTCTATCACAATTTTCCAAAACATAATTTATTCAATCCACAATAATGCTTAACACTTGTGGGAATACCATTTCACAAAGCTAAATTCATACATACTATAACAATTTCAATAATCATTGAATTAAATCCAATACTTGATAAACATAATAAATAAGGAAATACGTTATTTAATCATATGAAATTTTTAGAACAAAATCAATTAAAAACTAGTTGTGCACAAACCTGATTTGAGTCGCTCCTAGGCCTTGACTCAATGTTCTTTATGCTTCTCAATATCCTTATCAACTGAAACACACAATTTAAAGTGTTTCAGTACTCAATGAATTTGTTTCCAACCATAAAATCCAATATCTAAATTTTCTTGGTACTATTCCTTTCAATTCATTTCATTAGTCAACTTATAATGTTGACCCTTGATGCCCTCTAAGTGAGTCAATTCCAATGTTACCAATATGTCACATTTTATAACCCTTTAGTGTTGGTATATGTTACCAAATTCATTTTCAAGTGTATTGCATTTTATTGCAATTTACCAGATTTTGGTGTACTATTTTGACCTAGCTGGACGACCTAGTTCCCTCAATTTTTGGGTTTTAGTCCAAACTACAAACTTGTAGGTCTATGTCTTTTTGCACGCGGGAAAAAATTTTAGGTCATTCTGATTTGTGTAGACCAAGATATGGTCAATTTACCAATGCTGGATAGAATGCACTAAAATGATAGGCTTAGGTCACTTTTGGTTCGGTCACTTTTGGTACCTGAATTTGTGCAAGCTATTTGGCTTGGTACTGGCCATTTCTAGGCTTTGGTGTCTCCATAATAATTGTATATATATGTCTAAACTATTCATGGTAAAAATTTCAGGTCAATTAGACCTATTTTGAGTAAGTTATGGTCAAAACACTAACTGCTGCTCAAATGGTCAATTTTCAGGTTTTCAAGTCACTAATCAAGATTTTGTCAATTCTCATGTCACTTTGTGGACATAATTTGAAAGTTAGCACATTTTGTGCCTAGTTTCACCTCCAATTGGTCTCATACCAATTGGAGTCACACACTTAAGATTCTAAGCTAAAACATACACTGCCCTACTGCACATTCTTCATCACTTACCAATTACACATTCTATACTTACCAAGCTAACTCTTTCATGCCAATTCCGGTTTGTACAATACCATTAACACACTTAACAACACATTTTGGTCATTTTGGACAGCTTATAACCATTCTCAACATGCACATTATAACAAAGAATTTTTTCAAAGTCCATTTACACAATTTAACCACATGAACACCCCATTTACATATCCAATTCCAAACTATTATACACATATACATGCTACCACAACATAAACCATAATTAAACAAACCATTCCATGAAATTACACATTTCCAACCACTCTTTAAAATTGCCAATTCACCTCATGGAAAATATCTCCTTCAAATTTGCTTTCAAGCTTCCACAACCAAGTACACTATCACACATACACTTAGTATACATTATCTAAATTATTTCTATACATATAAATACTTATACCAACATCTTAAACAACCATTTACAAGTGAAAACAAACAACAAATAGTAAGTTTCCATGGCTGCCGAAATGGTGTACCACCATTACTCCATCAAACTTCAAAATTTCTTTCACAAAACAACTCCCTACAACATCCACTCAAAGTTTAATGAAGCAAGATTGAAAAATACACATTTACCTCTTTTGGACTTCTTCAAAACTTCACCAAAACTTATCTTTCTTTCTCCCTTATTGCTGCCCAAGGTGTGTAGGTAAGGTTTAGTGAAGGAACCTAGTGAAAAATATGGCTAAATCATGGTTGCATGGAGCTTAGTTAAGCTTTGGCCATGAAGCCCCATTGAGTTTTGAGAGGAAAATGGGTTCGGCTGGTTTTTTGTGAAGGTTGAAGATGATCAACTTCTGCCCACTAAAACTTATTTTATGTCTCTCATAATGTAGTTAGTGGAGCACTAAACTTTGGTTAATGATTTAATAATCTAAAGTTTCTAATTTTGCAATTTTGTCACCATTCTTCCACTATTTACATTATGTACCACAATTTAATTTTTTTTATGACATTTTCAAACTTTAATATCATTTATTTTTAATGGAAATTTAGGTTAAAAGAAAACTTAGGGTGTCAATTTACCAAAATGGCCTGGGTTGTATTCCCGATTTTTCGATAACACCGAGTTTTGTCATTTTATCGATTTCTTATTTTTCTTTGTACTAATTAATTAAATTTTCTTTGATATTTCTAATGACATTTATACTTCAATAAGTCTTTAATTATGTCTCGAAACTAAATTCTGAGGGTTCCCTGCAGTCCTAGGGTCGACTATTGCCTGCGCCGTAACTTCCCCGTGCAATCACCCATCGCTGTGGTGCTGGCTCGTTTAACTTAGTTTCATTTCATTGCTATTATTCTTCCTTTGTTTTTCTTGTATTTTTCCTTTCTTGTATTTCATTATTTTATGTCTCCACACTAATATTTAAATGTAATTCCAAGCATCCTAGCTGTCCGGATAGACACTAGTCAACAGAATAGTAGAACACAATACCGAACATAGGGGTGTTACAACTATTAGTAGTATGCCCTAGAACATATCATTTGGTATGTATCTTGTACATATTTTTATTAATAACAGGCATTTCCACTTTTCCGTTTACATAATATATTTATGTGTAATAGAAAAAGGTCCATTGATATTTTGATAGAAATATTATTCTTAAGTTGTTAAGAATATGAGTGACAATATTTCTAGCACAAAGTATCATAAATAGGTTCACAATCGAGGATACTTCATAATAAGGACATGACTTATCTAGAAAGATTGTATTCATGTTTGTTCCCAAGTTATTTATATGAGATATAAATAAGATGGATTGGTGAGTCTCAAGCCATATAACAAACATGCTAGGCACTTATAAATGATAAGTAGGCCGAACCAGTGACAGTTATGACAAGCACATGGAGTTTACTCTTGTCAATGTTGGTCATAAATCATATCAGTGCATATAATCTTTACACCTGAGATAGCATAGTTATCTTGTATATAGGTAGTTTGAGTTTGATACTACTTTCATACTTGTACTGTGTATGGGTATATGGGCATCTGTTGGCTCCTACTAGTTATAAAGGGAGGTAGGTGTTGATCAAGATGGAATCTGTTTCTCTAAGTAAATAGAGATAAAATCCTATGTTCATTTAATTGTTCTTGATGTTTCAAGTTCCTGGCCAAGACAGATAGATTTATTCAGAAAAGAGTTTCTGATGAGAAAATCTTTTTAATCAAGAACTGGAATTAAAAGAGAACATAATATTCATAGCAAATGGAGTTTGACATAAACCATGACTCCTGCTTGAGTTGGGATTTTGTAACAGAGAGATTCTAGTGCAGGGTAACATATGATTATAGGTTCATTTAAGGTAAACCTTATTACTAATTGGTGGCCATGGCATGCTATGCTAGGTGTTAACCATGGTCTATGAGGTGCATAAAATGATTTAGAGAAATCATTTATGGTAAGAAAGAGTTCTGATGATATTAAGAGTTGATATCATGTCTCATTGCCAATTAGTGATGAGCCTAGTAAGTCACACACATACACAAGTTATCACCTATTTAAATATGATTTAATTAATTAATTAAAGAGTTTAATTGATTAATTAAATATGTTTGGTTTGCAATTAAATTGCAAAGTCCCTAGCATGACTTGAAACCAAATCTAGATTATTGGATGTATAGTATAAGTTAAATTTATATTTAAAGCGTTTAAAAATGAATTTAATTAATGAGAAATTAATTAATAGAGATTAATTCATTAATTTATATTTGATATAAATTGATTAGAAGAAGAAAAAATAATTATTTTGGGTTAAGAACTCAAAATTAAGACACAGGGGCATTTTGGTCATTTCATAGTGTGACACGTGGCACCATGAGATGGTGACACATGGGAATACACATAAGCTTGCCAAATGTTTTTTAATCATGTAAGATGATTAAAATAAAGATTAAATATAGGTTTGACACTTGGCACAATGTGATTGGGTCACTTAAACCTAGAGCTAATCAAAGGGTGACATGTGGCAAGGGTTTAATGTGTTAACCTAGCTATTTAAGTGTTGTTATGAAAAAGAAAAGCAACCAGCAGCCACTCCTCTCCTTTGTCACGCCATTTTGAGGTTCTTCATCTATTCTTCTTCATCTCTCATAAATTCAAAGAGATTAGCCATCAATCTCTTGAATTAAGAACACTAGAAATTATTTCTAGTGTCCTGTTTACATCTCTAATCTCTTAAAAGGCAGAACTTGAATTTCTAATTAATAGAAAAAGCTTTAGTTGCTGTTCAAGGGCTGCCATAGGTGTTCTTGGTGTGGACAAGCTAGAGGGACAACATCTGGTGTCCTGAAGACGAATCTCAAAGGCGCAGACACGCTGCAATGCATCAAGAGGTTAGTGTAATCGTTCTTGCTTTAATCTAGGGTTCTAAAATTAATCTGATTAATTGTAAAATCTTAAATGGCAAATACAGATTCAAAAACATATGAAAATAGTTTTAATATGTTGTTTATCATTGAAATCAAACAGATAAAAATATATCTTGCATGATGCATGTGACCCTAGGTGAAAATTTTTGAATTCAATGGTATAAACTTGTGTTTTTCACGCTTCCGCTCCTTCAACAACTGCCTACCGAGAAAAATCATGAACTGACAATATATGTCTAGTATGATTATTCTATAGGCTATATGCCTACTTAATGGCTATTGTGCCTACTTTATTTCTAGCTTTACAAGCTTGACAATGGGCCTCGTGCCTGACAGTTGGCCTCATGCTTGATAGATGTATATTGGATCGACATATAGCTGTCTAACTAGTATACTCCTGTGTATTCACCTTGGATAATTTGTCATAGGTTTCTTGGGTACTGATAATAATTAATTAAGACTAAATATACAATAAGTAAATAGAAAAGATCCCGATAATTTAAATTATTTCCAAAGTGAAATGAAAATGTAAAATACCTAGAAATTATGAAATTGCCATATATAGAATTATTATTTAAATTGTTCAGTTATTGTTATTATAAATTGTGCACCACTAAGCATTATGTTTAGGGCTTTGGTTTTCTATCGCGTAGGTATTAGAGACCAGTCCGAGCAGTCGCAGCAGCAGTACCATTAGTGCCCTAACAGAGCTCTGAGCAGATTTGCCACTGTCCAGAGTCACCTCACTAGTCTTTTGTATTTTGGTAGGGCCCATGTATAGACTAGTATTTTGGTTCATTATGTCTAATCATGATGTAATTACTAGTTATGATGTATTTCATTTTCGACTTATAATTTAAACTTGAGTTTGAAATGAAAACTTATAATTTATTATCTATGAATTTCCATATGAATGCAATAGATGATACTTCATTTTGAGATCTCATATATATTGTAAATGATATGATAAATGAGAATATGATATGGAAATGTGTTAAATGAATATGGATATGTTAACAAGTAATTAGTGGAAACCCGCCAGATGCTAATAAAATAGAGGAGGCTTTGTCCAGATCTCCACAGAAATAAGTTATAAAAAAAAAAAAATTCTACACATGGATTACTACTTTTAAATGACATTAAAAGTTTACAATAGATAAGTTAAAATAAGATAGGGTGCTTCGGCATTGAATGTGGCACTTCTTACTCGGCTATACAGTAGACGGGTAAGGGGCTTCACATTTAGTGGTATCAGAGCAGTGGTTTAGGCAGTCCTAGACCTAAATAGTTAGAAATGGATGGAGTGCATCACATGCATGGGCCTTTAAATAGAGTCGAGGTGACACTAATGCAGATCTATTCTTTGTCTATTTTATAGAATTTATGGCATCTAATCCTTCAGAACACGGACCTCCAGGACCGATAGAGGAGGAGGAATAGAATCACACACCCACACTTGCTCCTAGTAGGGAGCGAAGTAGTAGGGCCAAGTCATCCCATGGTATTACAGGGAGAGCACAGCAGGCCTTCCAGGAAAAGATGACTTAGCTGCTCCGTTAGGTCACTGGAGCCATTCCACAGCAATAACCATAGCCACTTCCACCTCCCCAGCCATAGCCACAACCATCACCACTTGTACAGCCACCATCGCCCCCACAGCCGCAACCTGTATAAAGATCTCCACTAGAGAGACTACAGAAGTATGGGGCAGTTGACTTCAGGGGTAAGAGGGATGATGTGTTAGTAATATGCCCTAGAGCATATCATTTAGTATGTATCTTGTACATATTTTTATTAATAAAGGCATTTCCACTTTTCCGTTTACATAATATATTTATGTGTAATAGAAAAGGTCCATTGATATTTTGTTAGAAATATTATTCTTAAGTTGTTAAGAATATGAGTGACAATATTTCTAGCACGAAGTATCATAAATAGGTTCACAATCGAGGATACTTCATAATAAGGACATGACTTATCCAGAAAGATTGTATTCATGTTTGTTCCCAAGTTATTTATATGAGATATAAATAAGATGGAATGGTGAGTCTCATGCCATATAACAAACATGATAGGCACTTATAAATGATAAGTAGGCCGAACCAGTGACGCTTATGACAAGCACATGGAGTTTACTCTTGTCAATGTTTTGTCATAAATCATATCGATGCATATAATCTTTAGACACGAGATATACAGATTATCTTGTATATAGGTAGTTTGAGTTTGATCTCGCTTTCATACTTGTACTATGTATGGGTATATGGGCATGTGTTGGCTCCTACTAGTTATATATGGAGGTAGGTGTTGATCAAGATGGAATCTCTCTCTAAGTAAATAGAGATAAAATCCTATGTTCATTTAATTGTTCTTGATGTTTCAAGTTCTGCCAGACAGATAGATTTATTCGTAAAAGAGTTTCGATGAGAAAAATCTTTTAATCAAGAACTGGAATTAAAAGAGAACATAATATTCATAGCAAATGGAGTTTGACATAAACCATGACTCAAATTTGAGTTGGGATTTAGAATGAGAGATTCTAGTGCATGGTAACATATGATTATAGGTTCATTTAAGGTAAATCTTATTACTAATTGGGTGGCCATGGCATGCTATGCTAGGTGTTAACCATGGTCTATGAGGTTCATAAAATGATTTAGAGAAATCATTTATGGTAAGAAAGAGTTCTGATGATATTAAGAGTTGATATCATGTCTCATTGCCAATTAGTGATGAGCCTAGTAAGTCACACACATACACAAGTTATCACCTATTTAAATATGATTTAATTAATTAATTAAAGAGTTTAATTGATTAATTAAATAGATTTGGTTTGCAATAAAATTGCAAAGTCCCTAGCATGACTTGAAACCAAATCTAGATTATTGGATGTGTAGTATAAATTAAATTTATATTTAAAGTGTTTAAATATGAATTTAATTGATGAGAAATTAATTAATAGAGATTAATTAATTAATTTATATTTGATATAAATTAATTAGAAGAAGAAAATAATTATTTTGGGTTAAGAACTCAAAATTAAGACACAGGGCATTTTGGTCA
This sequence comes from Hevea brasiliensis, assembly GCF_030052815.1. Lineage (NCBI taxonomy): Eukaryota > Viridiplantae > Streptophyta > Magnoliopsida > Malpighiales > Euphorbiaceae > Hevea > Hevea brasiliensis. The sequence goes on along the minus strand of NC_079501.1, from coordinate 56,979,174 downwards.
TTTTGCAGTGTGACACGTGGCACCATGAGATGGTGACACATGGCATAACACATAAGCTTGCCAAATAATTTTAATCATGTAAGATGATTAAAATCAAAATTAAATATAGGTTTGACACTTGGCACAATGTGATTGGGTCACTTAAACCTAGAGCTAATCAAAAGGTGACATGTGGCTAGGGTTTAATGTGTTAACCTAGCTATTTAAGTGGGGTTATGAAAAGAAAACACAACCAGCAGCCTCTCCTCTCATATGTCACGCCACTTTGAGCCTCTCCAGCTATTTCTCTTCATCTCTCATCAATTCAAAGAGATTAGCCATCAATCTCTTGAATTAAGAACACTAGAAATTGTTTCTAGTGTCCTGTTTGCATCTCTAATCTCTTAAAAGGCAGAACTTGAATTTCTAATTAATAGAAAAGGCTTTAGAAGCTGTTCAAGGGCTGCCATAGGTGTTCTTGGTGTGGACAAGCTAGAGGGACAACATCCGTGTCCTCAAGACGAATCTCAAAGGCGCAGACACGCTGCAGAACATCAAGAGGTTAGTGTAATCGATCTTGATTTAATCTAGTGTTCTAAAATTAATCTGATTAATTTTAAAATCTTAAATGGCAAATACAGATCCAAAAACATATTAAAAGAGTTTTAATATGTTGTTTATCATTGAAATCAAATAGATAAAAATAAATCTTGCATGGTGCTTGTGACCCTAGGTGAAAATTTTTGAATTCAATGGTATAATCTTGTGTTTTTCACGCTTCCGTTCCTTTAATTGGTATCAGAGCCACTATATTTGCCATTTAGATTGTTGATTATATGATTTAATTGTGTGATTTGATCATAAGATGATTGATTCATTGCTGGTTGGATTAAGAGGTGTGGCGTCACACATGGTGAAGCCACCAATGGTGGCGGCAACAATGGTTCCATGGGTGATTCAAGGTTTGGCTTTTAATTATGCAATTGTTGTATGATCTAAGGCCTATTCTTTGACTAATTAAAGTGTTTAATTAGTTGTTTTAATCACACAATTAAATTATGATTCAAATCAGAATTTTAAAAAAAAATGTTTGAATGTGATTCAAATCTGAATTTTAAAAGTTGTTTGAATGTGATTCAAATCTGAATTTTTAAAGTTGTTTGAATCATATTTAAATCTGATTTTTTAAAATTGATTCAATAAAATTTAGATCTGATTTTTTAAAAAATATTTGAATGTGATTCAAATCTGATTTTTTAAAAAATATTTGAATGTGATTCAAATCTGAATTTTTGAAGTTGTTTGAATGTGATTCAAATCTGAATTTTTAAATTTGTTTGAATGAGATTCAAATCTGAATTTTTAAATTTATTTGAATCATATTCAAATCTGGATTTTTAAGTTGAATATGAGATATTCAATTTAATATAAGTATGTATGTTTTATTTAATTGTTAAATAGTGATATGCATGATGGATGATCATGGACTATAAAAGACCAATGTGATTGGATTTATTTCTTTTATGTTTCTTTGGGATTGTAAATTAATTTATTTTAATTTATTTTGGGCATATATTATTAAGTTTGTAATATTTTTGGGTTGTAATTTCATTTATTTATGTTCTTGTAAATTCGCCTTGGT